>NC_041232.1:73765923-73893139 GCF_002837175.3 Physeter macrocephalus
GAAGATCCCACACGCCGCGGAGCGGCTGGGCCCGTGAGCCATGGCCGCTGAGCCTGCGCGTCCGGAGCCTGTGCTCCGCAACGGGAGAGGCCACAACAGTGAGAGGCCCGCGTACCGCAAAAAAAAAAAATCTAAAAATAAACAATTGTTCTGACTGAGTCACACAGAGTCTCTGTTTTTGATGTTTGTTTCTGATTAACTCCTCATCTCTATCCTTAACTGTAGCTTTGACCACATGTAGATGTTTAATTTTTTAAAAATCACAGATTGATGAGTCATACAAGGCAAATAGAAAAGTCCAGGTTTTTGAACATTTTGAAACAGCTCCATAAAATACAGCCCAAAATAATGCATTTACTAACACTAGAGAAACTGTTCTCAGTGACTCTTGTGACTTCTAGTGCTTTGGCAATCTGAAAGGGTGTTTTGGTTATCAAAATGATCAGAGTCACTCCTGGACTTAAATGTACAAGGGTCAGGGATACTAGATGTCCTGAAGGGCACTTACGGTCCTGCACAGTTGAAGATTGCCGGGCATTCTGCAAGACTTTAGATATCACACAGGACGCTCTTAAGATGAAACACCTATTTATAAATTCTTAAATCTATAGCATGACTCTTTTAAGTATAAATGTAGGATACTTTTTGCATGGGTTTAATATACAGTGACTATTCTAAGAATGCAACTATGTGTAAATAGAGAAAAGATGGTAGTTTCTTTGGCTCTTCACTGGGAGTTGATTACCATTTTGTAAAACCACAACCCCCACGGAAGTGCCTTTTATGAACTCTGGGTGGCAGCACAGTTCACCCATAGCAGACTGCACATCTGCAGCAGTCACATTCATGGTGACTCTACGAGTAGGTCCGAACACCTGACCACGTCATTAGCTCTCCCAATGTAGTCATGTCCAAGCATTTGCACCTTGGAAATACATACTTCCTTTTCCTAAATGGAATCTGACAAGACCAATTATAGATGTATCCCTTATTGAGCAAGGTTTTTCTTATTATCGGGTAATTACCATAAGACAGAGGGCCTATTTCTTGGACTTCCACGAGTGGAGCATTCTCGTGCAATTTTGGTCAGAACCCTTAACTTGATCCAATGTCTACTGTGTTCTTTGCCACTCTGACTCTTGTAACCAGGTTCTGTCACTTTTCTCCTGTGTCTTACTTCTACCTCCTCAAGGTCTGACTGATAATTTTTCTGGAATTTAATAATTTAAATCTTTTTATGTCTGCTAGTTAAACTTGATACTTTCCTCCTCCTCCTCCTAAAGAGTCCCCTTCCCAGTCAATATATAATTCTTGCTCGTAGAGGATAATATTATCCAAATCAAAATAAAATGTTCTCTTTTTTCTTCAATAGGGTAGATATATTGACACAAAGACCCCAAGATCTAGTCTTTATAGCAAATAGGTTCTTAGAGCAGAAATGCATGGATTAGACATCATTGCCATTAAAAGCAGCCGATTACCTTCCCTTTCTCTAACTGAATTGGTTCTAAGTGACTTGTTATATTTAGAAGAATATAGAATTTCCGACAGAGGTGAAACTGAATTGATGAACTGGCACAAGTTTCTTGTACTCTTTGCACTTGTATTAATCATCACAAATCAGTAAGTTGACATTATTTCTATGCAAATATTTTGTGAGTTTAGTTGCCCTATTCCATTCCCTGGGTCCAATTAATTCTGGGTATGCTAGCAAAATAAAATTCACGGATAAGCAAAATCAAGAAGCAGATCATAGATCAAGTATTCACCTTCAACACTATGTAAACAATTAACTTACAAAGGAAGAACAACAAACTACGTAAAGACGACATGCTGTACTGGAGGACACTTGAAACACAAACTTTAGAGTAAGAAATATATGAAATTTAATCCATGCTTAGACATTTATTACTGTTTGAAGAAATGTTATTGAGATAGGTCCTAAAACTTATTTTAAATGCTTAACACACTTGAACATGCCCACACTCACATTAACTTGGTATTTGCTATTTTAAATTTTTAGATGGCACATGCATCCTGCTGTTTGCACTAATAGGAATGGGCTTTATTATAAAGGAAATAACCCTGGTTATTAGAACTAAGGAATGCTTAAGTAAAGGATATATAACGAGGGTTTATTCTTTGGATATTATTCCACCAGCTCCCATGCTGTCCTGTGATGTCAGCCACTATTATGATGGAGAAAACCAATCCTAGACTGGTCTCCTTATGCTTTAAGTACAGTCAGTAGCTGATTTCATTGCCACTCCCTTCTTCTTGCTTTCTAGCAATTAGAATAGTAGTTGTATGACATGCTAGAACTTACCCATGAATATGGTGCCCACAGAACATTTCTGAGTAGCAGCCACTGTACTCCCCCAGTTTAGCACAAACTGTAAAAGTGACCCACGTGGAAACATCCACCATTACTATGGGGAATAGTGGTTTATATTTTAGCTGACTGCCAGTACGCCAGATTCTTTTTATTCTTCTACAGTGGGCACTACAGAGGCCCAATGCTAGACCATGGATGGGCATGACAAGAAGAGAATGCCAGATGAGACTCAGAACGTATCAAGTCCCCACAGCCAGGATAAATCTCTGCTTGAAACATACGCTATAGTTTTGGTTAAAAATAATAAAGCTTTCTTCTTGTTTAAGCAACAGAGGATTGGAATTGTTGCTTTTACTTCTGGCACATTCATAGATGGAGGAAATCCATCAAACACTGTCAACACTTTGGGGCTACAATTCCTCTAAGACCCATCAGTTAAAACAAGTATAATATTATCTACCTAATTGAATAGTTAGACATAAAATATATAAAGGAATTTGTATATAATAGGAATTTAAGACATGCTAGTTTTTAAACTCATTATTATAAATCAGAGGGCCTGATTTAGGGCCTGGCTAGGGCCTTTCATCATTGTAGGGGGAAAAACTATGACTCATCCCAGTAGCCACATGCTTATGAATAACATTTCTTGTCACATTTTCGTTGTAGGAACTTTTTAAAGGCGATTCACAGAAGATGAATGTTTCTAATAAACTGTAATAATTTGCTACTTTAAGAAATGTAAGTATCCAGCCTAATCTGCCAGATTTTAAGAAAACTTCCAAAGAATTAATAATAAATGAGTTTCCATATTTTAACTGGGTTAGAATAAATGGAACTCATGATATTCTGTGGTAGCATTATTGGTATGCTATTGAATTAGTACACATATTGATATTTGGGCCACAATTGAAAAGGTTGGAGACACTGTGAGGATATGGGGAGGGGGGATTAGTACTTTGAAATATGTGGTGTTAACAGCTGTGTGCAATAGGAGGCATTCACAAAAGAATTTCATGATTTTCAGCCTGTGAAGGGAAACAACAAAAACAAAAACAAAAACAAAACTCTAGTGAGCAAATCCTGAGCATACATATACTGAATCCATGCAAAGAAATAGATGTTGGTTGCTTTACTGCAGTTATTTTAGCATATGCCGTTATTAGAAATATGAGGAGAGGGGAATTCTATAGTGGATAATCCCTGAGGAAACAGCTCTACACTCTACCTCAAACTGTACTACGATTCCCATCAATCAGTGAAAGCTTTATGTTGTGCTATATTTAAAGGTGAAGAACCTTAAAAGAAAAATATAATGCTCTTGAAGGAAGGATTTTATGATAAGACATTGTCTTTGTGTGAGAAACAAAACACAGGAGAACTCGTCTCACAGTATACACACTGCTTATTAAAAAAAAAAAAAAAAGGAAAAAAGAAAAAAAATAGAAAGAAGGTAGACTCTTTACCCTCCATATCGACTCATAAAGGGGATTTTTATTTTCAGCAAGGTTGAAAATCTGACAGCCTGACACGCATAATGAAGGAGAGCCCCAAATTTGAAGGGATACAATAGATTAGTGCTGAGAGAATGGGAAGGAAATCACATATTTTGTTATTCAGAAGAAAGTACAATGTCAGAATAAAAGTACAGTGTCAGAATAACAGCCATTCAAATGGACAAATATGAGAAAAAATCTGAGACACAAAGATAAGGAATAAAGTAAGGAAATACATTTGGAAATGCATAGTTATTTGGAATTATAATGTTTCAAATAATTATGAGAAGTCTAAAAAGTGAAAATTATTTGAACTGTGCCTTCAGAAATATCACATGAAATAATTGTTATATGCTAGTGTCATGAAGTGAGCTAATCACTTGCTTCAATTTTTGTTTTAATAGACATTAGTTTTTAGAGCAGCTTTAGGTTCACAGCGAAGCTGAGTACAAGGTACAGAGATCTCCCATACGCCCCCATGCATGCACGGCCTCCTCCACTGTCAACAATTTTTTTAAATGTGTTCGTGGGCGAGGTTTAACAATCACTATTGAGAGGAAAATCACGAATGTTCAAGAAACTTAGAAATAAGTGAAACCCACGAATAGATGGGATTAGTCATCTGTATGAAATAACACAAGAGATTTTCTGAAGACGTGTCATAGAGAAGTCTATTAAAATACAAAATCAAACAGGATAATAACCAAAACATAATGTGATCACAACTAAGAAACCTAGAAAATTTTCCCTTCACTTTTTTTTTTACACAGTCTTTCCTCACACAAAGTATAGGATAGGCACCTCAGGTAATCTAGAAAAAGAGGGTGTCACATAACAGCGACTGATCAATTTGCTTCTGATACAAATGGGGAGAGAAGGCTGAGACTGGGGGACTCAAGCATTTGGTGAGTGAACACAGCTATCAAAACCATTATGTCTCCCAAGCAACTTCTCCCTTTGGCTCCAGGTTTGGCATATACAATTCTGGCTATAACTGACTTCTGATATAGACTGGGAGAGAATAAACTGACCATTCCACACAAATTTGCAGCCTACTTGCATTTATTTATTTATTATTATATGTTCATTATTTGCATTCTGGTTAAAAAGAAAATCTTTTTCACTCACATTCTAATCAACACTGTCTGTCGTCATAATAACATTAGATTTTATGTATGCATCCAAAAAAATTTTTTTAATTAAAAGATAAGTTCTCTTTTCATATCTGTCATTGACAAAGTACTGTTAGCCTTGCTAGTCTCTGCAATTTTTTCTGTTTTTTTAGCCAACTAACTAAAGGTGGCCTAAAATAAAGCAAGCCCTTAAACTGTACTCTACCATTACAAAGCAATCACTGTAAAGAATATGAAGATGAATGTGACATTTTTTACATTCATAGGATTAAGTGAAAAACTTAAAAACAATGTTTATTGTATAAGAATTTAAAGTAGCAACAAAAATACTGCAGGATGTGAATGATTAAATGACAAAATAACCATATAAGTGGTATAAAACAGAAAGTAAGATTTAAGTCTTTAGACCGAACTTGGAGTGGTCAAGAGGAGACAAACAATTATTTTAAAAATATACATGGGATTATAGTTTCTACTTCCATTGTAGAGAGCTCGAAAGAGCATCATTCCCCCTTTTCACAACAAAAAATGACAAACTCCAAGTTGCCAACTTTTCTCGAACCCATCAGAAAGCTGAGGTTGCAAGGTAATAAACTAGCTCAAAATCTAGGGAAAGACAAGTGTGTATGGGGAGAGATAGATT
Organism: Physeter macrocephalus; assembly: GCF_002837175.3. Classification (NCBI taxonomy): domain Eukaryota; kingdom Metazoa; phylum Chordata; class Mammalia; order Artiodactyla; family Physeteridae; genus Physeter; species Physeter macrocephalus. The sequence continues at coordinate 73,771,531 of NC_041232.1, forward strand.
AGAAGCACCTGTTTATTTGGAACAAATGCAGCCACTGTTTGAAGAATTCAGCTAGAGCTGTTCACAGATTGGCAGATGCTGAGTATGAGCTTATGCGGAGCCCCAGAGGAATGCAGATGTAGGGAAAGTCTGCGCCCACTGAAAGGCTCTTCTCCTTGGACCTCACTGAATGAGTTCTGAGGAAGGGTCCCTCATGGTGCAGGCATGGGGCAGGAGAACAGCAGCAGCTGCTGAAAGGCACAAAGTCTCACTCAAATCCTTCTCTCCTGTTTCCCCTTCAGACCAAAGCATTAAACTTCAGGGGAAAGAGCAATAAAAATTGTCATCCTCAGGACACCATTGAAAACCCATTGGTATGAGGAGGGAAGAGAAAAAAACCAATCTCTCTGGCTGAGGGACAGGAACAGGAGCTAAGCCCAGAGTTGGTGGACAACAGGAGCACTAAGAAGCCACACTCCCAAGCCAGGAACGCATTGCCTTACTTAGGACTGAGGCCTAACAGAGAAGGACTCTTTCCCTTGCCCCCAACCAACCTAATAAGCACCAAGCAACAAATAACAAGTAACAGTGAAATACTGTGGAAAAGAGTTGCAAAAGCATAGAGACATTCTTGGCACAGCATTAAGAGGAGACCTAAAGCTGAGAATGAAAGAGATATTGAGAAAAATTCTCTGACAGTCCATGACAAGCCATACTGGAGCCCGAGGCAAAAGGAAAAATGAGTGTCCCTATACACACTCATCAAAATATCCTCTCATACTTTGAACCAAGTGACAAAAGTGGATAAAAGTTCTACAATAAGTATACATGATTATTTCACAACAGAAAAGCATATTCAAAGAGCTGAAAAGGAAAAAAACAAAACTAAGACTTTCCAGCCATAATTCTATGTTCACCAAATATATATGTTATAATGGAAAGAGGAAGACCTTCTGAGAGAAACAAATCTCTAGGAATTGTATTGCCAGCAAATCTGCACTGTAAGAAATGTTAAGAAAAGCTATTCTGTAAGAAGAAATAAATCAGAAAAATAGGATCTACAAAAAGAAGAGTAATGCAAAGAAAATGGAATAAAAATATAAAGTATTTTCTCTTAATATTTAATTGCTCTGAAATATAAATGATTGTCTTAAGCAAAAATACTAGCTATTTATTGTGTATTTATAGCATATGTAAAAGTAAAATGCTCAACAGTAAAAACACAAAGGATGTATTTGCATGCTTGGTTTGATCTGTTCACTTATATTCATATATTATACATAAATTAGTATAATATTATTGGAAAATACACTCTGATTAATTAACGATGTATATTACAACCCAAAGGACAACTAAAAATTTTAGAAGAGGTATAAATAATAACTCAACAGTGCAGATAAAAGAGAATAAAAAATGGATACTCCATTATCCTTTAAGAAGTTACAAAAAAGAGGGAAAAACAATAACAAAAAAGAGAAGGAACAATTAGAAAAACAACTACAAGATGGTACATTTTAACCCAACCACATCAATAAACAGATTAAATATGAACAGTCTAAACACACCAATTAAAAGACACAGAATGTCAGATTGGGTAAAAAGACTAAAGTATATGATATGCTATCTACAATATACTTACTTTACACAAAAAGACATAGATAGGTCAGCAGTAAAAATCATTCAAAACATTCACTAAGATAGACCATGTTCTGTGCTGTAATACAAATTTCACCACATTTAAAAGAGTATAAATCAGATAAAGTATGCTCTCAGACCATAACTGAAACAAATGAGAAATAATATCTAGAAAGCCCCCAAATACTTGGAAATTAAGCAACACATTTCTAAATAACCTATGGTTCAAAAGGGACGTATTAAAGGGAAATTTTAAAATATTTTGAACTAAGTGAAAATAAAAATACAACATGTTAATATTTGTGGGATACAGCTAACAAAGTGCTTAGAAGGAAACTTATAGCAATAAATATATAATTTAGAAAAGAAAGTAGTTCTCAAATCAGTAATTTAAGACATCTTAGAAACAACAAAAAGAATAAATTAAACCCAAAACAAGAAGGAAAGAAGTAGTAAAGATAAACAAAAATCAATGCAATTGAAAGAATAAAGACAATAGAAAAAATAATAAAAGCAAAAGCTATTTCTGATATTGATAAACCTCTAGCCAGACTCACCATGATAATAAAAAAAGAAGCAAATTACCTATATCAGGCATAAAAAAAGATACCGCTATAGACCCTTTGGAGAAAATATTTGCAAATTACATATCTTACAAAGGACTTGTATTCAGAATACACAAAGACTTTCAAAACTCAACACTAAGAAAACAAATCTATTAAAAAATGCACAAAAGATTTAAACAGTCACTTTGCCAAAAAAGATAAATAAATGGAAGCTAAACATATGAAGATATGCTCAATATCATTAGTCAATAGGAAAATATAAACTCAAAAGAAATGCCACTTTATACCTATTATAATAGCAAAAAATAAATAAAAACAAAAAATAAACAACATCAACTACTAGGGAAGGTGTGGAGTAACTGGAACTCTCACACTTTGCTGGAGAGAGAATGCCAAGGGGAACAAGCACTTTGGAGAAACACCTTGGCATTTTCTGGTAAACTAAATATGTACTCACCCATGTGACCCATCAATCACACTCCAAGGTATTTATACATGAGAAATGAAAACTTACATTAACCCAAAACCCCTTTATTAGAATGTTTATGGAGGCTGTATTCATAATTACCAAAAGGTAGAAACAGTCAAAATTTTCTTAAACTTGTGAATGGGAAAACAAACTGTGGTACACCCACAATAGTATATCACCCAGCAGCAAAAGGGAACAAACTTATAATACTTGTAACAACATAGAGGGCTCTCAAATGCATTGTGCTGAATGAATGGATCTACACCCCAAAGGCTACATACTGTATCATTCCATTTATATCATATTATGGAGACAAATCTGTAGTTACAGAGAATAGACCAGTAGTTTCCAGAAGTGGGGTTTGGAGGAAGGATTAACTACAAAACAACAGTAGAAAGCAAATTTGGGGGGTAATGGAAATTTTCTGTATTGTGTATGGGGTGCATATATACTTAAGCACTTGACAAAACCTGTAGACTGTACACCACAAAGGGATACTCTCACTGTATGTAAATTGAAAAATAAATTTTAAAAGAACTAAAATTATTTTTATATTAAAAAAATCTATGATCAGCTGGAGGTTTATGCAGAGCTCAAAGACATAAGCCATGTCCAAAAGAATTCATGAAAGAGAATGAATACAAGTTTAACATGTGTGTATTTTATCCCATAAACAATGAACAAGAGGGAGTACATTTATCCCTTGAGTCATAGTCTCATTCTCTAGGTATTTATAAAATATTTCTGAAAAGAAGAATGAGATCAGTGGAGACAAGATTCCACAGTATGTGTGTGATATTGACCAAAAAAATAAAGAACACATGACATTGAATAGTAGTTTTTAATATTTCTAGCAAATTTTGGAAGAAATAAAACCATTAACTATCTAAAGGGCAAATAAGTCAGGGAAATAGCCTGTTTTTATAAAAAAAAAATTCATGATTAATAACCTTGAAAATTCTCTAAGGGAGTTATGTATTTACGAAATTTTGTTTAAAAGTAGTTATGTGGCATATTTGTGGCTTGTTAAAATATTTCACAGAGACCCTTAGAAAATTTACCTCTAAACTGCATTCATGATAGTTTAAACACAAACACTTGTAGTCACTATTACAATGTGGGTACTTTTCAAAAAAATTACCCACATTTTATAACTTTACACATTTTCTTTCATAAAAAGATAGCAAAATATCACAGAAAGGTGTGGTGAGAGTGTATGTTCCTCACATCCAAAAGAGGTAATGGGAAAGTATTTCAGGTCACAAAATGGTAAAAGGTAACACTGATAATGAAAATACTTAAGAAACATACATAAGATCAGTACACTTTAACAGTTCCCTGATTAAAAGTATGGATGAAATAGCAATCCCTATTAAAGCAAAAATTTATACATATGTACATATCTCTGTCTGTGTGTCTGTGTATATACACATATGTGTACATATATATAAAAACTATGTGTGTGTATATATATTAACTTTGTATATATATATGTACGTATACACATATATATCTATATTGCAACATAAACATCAAGAGAATTTCTTACTAGCTAATAGGTAATTTTGTTTAAAAATTTCCAATCTATATTTTTAACATTTTTTTCTAAAATTAATCTAATATTTATATGTTACTTAAACCAAAACAACAAAAAATAAATTCCAGGAATGCTGTTTTTTCTTAAGGGTGGCTCCTATTTAGTTTGAAAATTTTTGTTTAACAATATTCTAATTGTATTTTTTAAAGGCTACATTTTTCTTCTTGCTGAGCTTTACAAAAAAAAAAAAAAAAAACCTGAAATATTGCTAAGTATTTATATTAGTCTTACGGCTTATGTATATTTTCTCATTCAATTCTCACAACAGTTCCATGGATTAAGTATTAGTTTCCTCATTTATAAATTGGAATAATGAGTCCCAGAGCAGTTAAATCCCTTTTGCTTTTTCACATATTTATTATACTATGGTAAAATCAGATTAAAATAAGGGTTCTATTATCTAGTGTTCAATATAGTTTTATTTCTGTTTCTTCTACTCTGTTGCATATTTAAAAGAAAAAAAAAACACTCACTGACAAGGCCTATGGAAGTTGCTCTTTGGATAGATTAAGGTATAGTCTTTCTATTAAGGCTAAGGGTTTAGAGATTTGAAAAGGTGCTTATTTGGATATAAAAGCATTGTCTATATAGAAAAATCACAGTGATTCCACAAAAATACTTCTAGAACTAAAAAATGAGTTTACCTAGATCACTGTATACAAGGTCAAAATGCCTTATCAGAATGCGACCATCTCCCAGGTTTTGGAATCTCTCAAAATTGTTCAATTTAGTGTTTCCAGTTGTTCCCCCAGCCTTCTAAATGTGCTGCTTGATATTCAGTTAATAAAGTCAAGGTAACTCACAAAATTTCCTGGAGCACTTTTCTGAGTAGCTTCCTCCTCTCTGATATACAGCCTGTTTTCCGGGCCATTTCAGCTACCCCAAACTTCTATCTCAGTCTTCACAACTCATCAAGACCCCTAGGCTCTGTTTAAGATCTCTCCACTTGAAATGTGATTCAGTAAATGCTTCAAGATAGAAAGCTGGGATGATTGTATGACTCACCTCACTTTTTCCCCTTCTGCTAGGAACTACGATTATTCACTTCTTACAGTTCAATATTTGAATGCAGTTATTTCTTATTTCATTCAGTTTTCTAGTTGATTTATGAAAGAGAGGAAAATTCAATCCTCATTTTTTCATCATGGCTAGAAACAAAAGTATAAACTTTAATTATCATATTAAAGTAAACTGATCCATTATACTCTAGTGCAATATTTACATTAATAGTAAAGCACAATATAAGATTTCAAAGACATTTAAAGGCCATGGTTATTACTGTCTTATTTGAGCTACTGGAATGGAAAGGTTGAGATACTGATTTTGCTGATTAGCTTAGCCTATAGCCTTCTAAGCAAGGAAAAGAAGTGGTACACAGATGGACAAGGTGTTTTTAAAATTTTTTTTATACTGATGTAGTTTCAAATGTGCAGAAATGATACAAGGAGAATACAAAGAATATCTATTTACCTGTATGAGTTTTCTATGCTGGGTAATCAACCAGTACAAACATAGCAGCTTAAAGCAACATATATGTTATCACCTCAATATTTATATAAGTCAGGAGTCCAGGCATAGATTAGCTGGCTCTTGTGCTCAGAGCCCCTCAGTCAAGGTGCCAGTAAGGTAATGTTCCCTTCTGGAGTTTAGGATCATCTTCTACCCTCACATGATTGTTGGCAGAATTCAGTTTATTTTAGCTAAAGGACTGAGCGCTCATTTTCTTGATGGCTGTCAGCTGAAGGCCACTCTCAGCTCCAAGAGGTCACTCTCCATTCTTTGTCAAGTGCTTTCTCAGACCCTCTCATAACATAGCAGCTTACTTCCTCAAAGCCAGCAGAAGGAGGTCTCAGACATTTACACCCTCTTTTAAAGGGCTTATACCTGTTTAGATCAGACCCACCCAGGATAATCCCCCTTTTGATTAATTTAAAGGTAACTGATTTGGGATTCTAACTGCAGATGCAAAATCTCTTCACCTTGGCCAGATAGAGTAATCTAATCATGGAGTGACAACCTCATTGTCACAGGGCCCACTCACGTTCAAGGACAGGGAATTATTCAGGACATGTACTATAGGGGATGGGAATCTTGGGAGCCGTTTTAGAATATACCTCTCACAGTACCCTTGACACAGTTTGCCCATTGTAATATTTTGCCACATTCACATTTGCTTTCCTTCTGTTGTGTGTGTGTATGTTTCTATACATAGGCATACCTCATTTTATTGTTTTTCACTGTATTGTGTTTTGAAGATACTGCATTCTTTAAAAGTTCAGGTTTGTGGAAACCCTTCATTAGGCAAGTCTATCTGTGCCATTTTTCAAAAGCATTTGCTCACTTCATGTCTCTGTGTCATATTCTGGTAATTCTCGAAATATTTCAAACTTTTTCGTTATTATTATAGTTGTTATGGTGTTCTGTAATCAGCTATTTTTGATTTACTATTGTAAAAAATTACCACTCACTCAAGGGTCAGATAATGATGGTTAGCATTTTTTAGCAATAAAGTCTTTTTAAAATTAAGGTATGTACATTTTTTAGACATAATGCTATGTACATTTAACAGACTCCAACATAGTATAAACATAACAGTTATATGCACTAGAAAACTGAAAAGTGACTCACTTTTTTGTCACATTTGCTTTTATTGAGGTAGTCTGGAACCTAACCAGCAATACCTCCCAAGGTCTGTTTTCACTAACTGAAAGAAATCCAAAAAGGATTTTTGCTTTAGGACAAAACACAGAAAACAGAAAGAGCATTCAGCATTTGCTCTGCAGCGAGCCATCACAGAGGCAGCACACCCCCTGAGCAGTAAGAGTGGCGCCAACAAGCTCCTTCCCTGGGAACTACACCCAGCATCTCAGCATCGAGATGCCATAGCTTTGAACTGTGTCTGTGAGCGTCTGGGCTTTATCTCGATTTTTTTTGTGCATTTGTTGGTACAATGTATCCTCAGGTTCTTCACTTTATGCCATTTCAGCTTATGAAAGGTTTCACAGGCACACTCTACTTTGTTATACTCCCTCATTCTCTTTTGATATCTAAACATCCAGAATATGATGTTGCCTGGATTCTGAGAATCTCTCACTTTATTACTCTACCTGACCTGCCAATGTTTACAGTAAACATGCCTCAGATCTCTCACTATCTCCTTCCTCTATCAAACCTTGACCTGTTGTGTCCTAGAAACACTGACACCTCAGTAATGATAAGTACACCATGCACTCATAACTTCCAAATATTATTCCCTCTAGAAGGAACCTAAGGTCTTTGGAGATTTGGTGGATTCCAGGTCTGGAGGAGAGAAGGTTCATTTTGTGTGAGAAAATAGGAAAATGTTCCAAACAATGACGGGGCATGTCAAAAACAAAACAGAACATTTTCTATTCAGCTGAGAAGACATTTTGGATGTATGCCTTCATAGTGTCTAAATCTGAAGGAAATGTAAATTCTAAAAATTATTTTGGAGAAAATAATTTACAGGAGAAGGACTTCCATGTGAACAAAATAATTAAATCCTTCATGTGAATCAAACATATTTTACATTTGGGATAAATTTTTGTCCCTGATAACCAATATGTTAAGAAATTGCATATGTCATTAAAAGAAGACATAAAATCTCTAAGATAAGAGGGGGCAAGACTACAGAAAATTGGGAAAATAAAATCTTGAACGTACATAAAGAGTCAAATAAGTTAATGTATCAAAACTTCTCTCACTGTTACCCTGAAGTTAATGCAACTAACCAATGTCAGCTCCAAGTGGCAACAGGGAATTTCAGAATGTAAAGGAAGGAATGGCAGCAATGCGAAGATTGTGGTGTTGGGACTCAGTCATGATTTTGAACCTGCTTTGCCACTTACATTTGTTTGTGCCTTTTGGAAAGTTATTTAACCTCTTTGAGTCTCAAGTTCATCATGTTTAACATATACTTTCAGTAGGAGGATTAAATGAGATTATGAATTTTAAGGGCCTGTACACTGAAGACACTCAGTGAATGAAGCTACATAGCTATAATTTTTAAAATAATAGCAGGACAAGTAATCAACAGAATTTGATGCTTAAATAAGAAATCTTTAAGTATGATATTGATATAGCCAGTTTATGTATGACCAAATCTGCAAGTGAACAGCTGATACAAGGGCAAGCTCTAGTGTGTTAAATATTGGAAAAAATGTTTCCGATTGCTATGCATGTTCTCAGATCAAATACTGTTCCTAAGAAAAATTGTGTGAAATCGTAAAAATGAGGCATAAATGAGAAGCTAATGAATTTGCATCATTGTTTACGAAAGAATCAAGAAATGATGTGATGTGTCAAGTATCAGAAAAAAACCTGCCTAACTATTTGGACTTAACAAATATTGGTATAAAAAAATACAGGAAATACTAAAAGAAAGAATATTTGTGACATTAGAATGATTGTCACACCATCTCTCACACTGAAGCAATCTCACTTAGCTACAAAGACGCAATTTTGTGAAAAAAAAAAAAAAAAGAAAAGTAAAACTTGATTGTTGCAATGCTAATTAAAATATAGTGTTAAGGAAATGACTTATTTTGATTGAAATCTTGCTGCTACTTCATTTCGTTTTCATGAATATAAAAATATAATCCCAGTTTTGTAGCAAGATAATTAAAGCATTTAATTTTCAGTCACAATTTGCTTAAACCTGATGCCTCAAAAGCTGAATAATACTTGTCTTACTAAAATACAGATGTTCCAAAAAATCTTGCCAACTGGATATCAGTTGTACTGATGTAACAGACGAGCACATTATTTGGTGATGGCAGACAGGAAAACTGTATGAATCATAGCATAAGTAAAAAACAACAACAACAAAAAACAGTATTTTCAAAAGATTTAACAAATAGCTCTGAGCCTTGCCGGAATAGAGGATTGAAGTAGGATATTTACCCAGGGAAAAGTGGCTCAGGAGGGCAGCTCAGGCACATTTAAAGCTGCAGTGATTTACCACAAGTATTCATAGACCTTTACAGATGTTGAAGCTCTGGTAAAATAAAAAAATTCATTAGGCACATTTAGAGGATGAATTAAGGTATTTTTCAAAGAGTTTATGATGCAATGGAGGAGAGAGAAACTTTTTATCTAAATGAATATTCATTACTGTAAGATTTTTAAAGCTCTCGACTAAAATCTAGCCAGTTTCTCCAAAATTTAGATTTGGTTTGAAGTAACGACAAATGAAATCAGGCTGACTCATCTTTCATAATGCTCCTCCATCTGTCCTTTTTCTTTAGACCTGTCTATACCTGGATGCCTGCAATCCTCAAAGATAAACTTGGCAGTCATTAGCACATGTTTTTGAAGACAAAGACATAGATGAATCATTTAAGGTGGAAATATAATGTGAGGAGAGAAGCTGACCCCAAAATGAACTCCAAAGACTGCCAACCTTTCTGCTAGAGAACATGATGTTGGCAAAGAATCCTGGGAAGGAGTAGCCCAAAGGTCGGCAGAAAGTCAGGAAATATGTGGAAAATGGACTGAAATATCAAAAACATTTTTTGAAAAATATCCGTAGGATTTGGTTATATTTGCAAGAACAGTGTTGGTAAAGTGTTGCATGCAGAAACCAGATTAAAGTGTTGAAAGGTGAAATACTTGTAAGAAAATTAAGAATGTTTATGCACACAACTCTTTTCAGAGGCTGTAATGGAAGGAGAGGTTCAAGGAAGTGGAAGTAGGATGACAGGGACAGAGTTTTGCAGAGAATATATTGATCAACACTGTCAATTATTACACAAATAAGGACTAAACATAGTTTCTAGCTGATTGCCTTGACAAGGGTCATTTCAGTGGAGAGTTGAATGCAGATATCAAGTTGCCAGGGTCTGTAATAAAAGGATAACCATGATTTGGAGATATATGTCAGTTATCAATTTATTGCCTCTCAGCTTCACTCCTTTCAATATATGCTTTGAAATAAACAACAGCATTTATTAATTATATCTCCTTTACAGTGAGAATGATGCTAAATTTTCTCAGTAGAAGACACTGGAGGGACATTGAAAAGGGAAGGAGCTCTCCTACAATTTTTTTCAGGATCCATAAGTGGGCTATGTGGGTGTGAGGACAGCCAGTGAAGCCGGCTCCCTCCATGGGCCCAGAACGTGGTCCCTCTGAGACCCTGTAGCCTCGGCTAGCAATAACCTTTCTGTAGCCCCCTCTCCTCAGAAACCAGGGTCCTACGAGCACTGAGGGCCTCTTACCATCACCAGCCCTAGAACCCCCACTGCTCACTGCTCATCATCTATGCCACCAATTGCTGATGAGCTGCTCCCCTCCTGCACTCTGTAGAGTGAGTGTGTTAGTTTTCTAATGCAGTTGTAATACATAACCACAAACTGAGTGGCTTAAAACACAAATTTATTATCTTGAAGTTCTGCAGATTATCCAGGTGTCAACAAGGTTGATTCCTTCTGGAGGCTCTAGATGAGAATCTGCTTCTTTGGGGGTTTTTCTGTTTGTCTGTTTTTTCAGCTTCTAGAAGCTGTCCACATTCCTTGGCTCATGGTCCCTTTCTCCATGTTCAAAGTTAGCAATACTGCATGTCTCTGACAGTTCTTCTGTAGCCACATCTCTCTCTGGCTACAGGTGGGAAAGATTCTCCACTCCTAAGGACCCACATTACTACATTGGGCCCACCCAGATAATTCAGGATAATTTCTCCATCTCAAGGTCCTTAATTCAATCACATCTTTAAAGATCCTTTTACCATGTATGGTAACATAGTCACAGGTTCAGGAATTAGGATGTGGACATTTTTAAGGGGTCATTATCCTGCCCAACACAGTGGTTTACTGCTATCCTAGAAACTCCAGACCAACTCTGGCTTGGCTAAATAAGCAAACTTCTCTGCTATCTGATGGGCTAAATCACACCTCCTCCAATTAGGTCTGAACCCCTTCCAAATTGTCCTTTCTTGGGTACTTTCCCTTAGCCCTAGCGAACCATATAGAGTTTTCTTTCATTCTACATCATACTCTTATCATAGTCAGTAGTTCTTTACATTAAACTTCCCTTGTTTAGCCTGCTGTGTGGTTTCTATCTCCTGAGTTGACCTGGACTACCATAGCTTATCTGAATATATTTTCCAAAAGTAATTTAACTAAGAAAGTACTAAAACTAAAATAGGACAGATGGAAGAAGAATCTAGGGTATTAGTTTTAGTTTGGTTTGCTTTCGCTTGAGGAAAAAATTTTAGCATTCTAGTACACTGAAGAAAATAATCAATACAGAAATAGGATTAAGGTACTAGAAAGAGAAATTCTTGAAGGTGGGAGAAGCTAGAATCTATTCTGGAAGTTGAAAACACAGATTACCTACCACAGAAAGCCTCTGTAAAATTTCAATTTCTAGGCCCTCTCCTTATTCTGATTTAATTGGTCTTGATTTAATAAGAGACTTTTAATTGGTCTTGGGTAAAGTTTGTATCAGTTTCTTTGATGGCTAGCAGTAGGGAGGCAAGAATGTGGTAGCTATAGGTGAATGTGTAGACACAGAGAACTAACATGTTAGTGAGGTCCCCTATGATTACCTCCATTGTCTCTGAGAAACTGAAGGCAATGTTGTATGTTGACGGTGAGGCAAGGATTGTGAAAGGGGATTTGGACATTTGCTGACAAACACTTAGACACCCACTATGTACACAACTCAGTGTTTAATAATATGGATTCAAAGAAGCATGAGACATGGTTCCTGGCCTCTTAAGCAACTTGCTCTTTAGGTGGGAGACTGGACAAAATAATAAGTACATGAATAATAATTCCAAGTAGAATGTGTTCAGTTTATAAGAAATCTTATAGGCAATGAAAACAATTGCAAGATGTGGAACTTAAGATGTGGGCCTTGAAAGAAACATAGAAAGGATGGAAGCAAACATTCTTGATACTGAGATGGATGTGCACCCCATTTCAGAGTTTATGAGGAGACTAGCTTAGCTGGAGTAGAAGGTTTTAAAGAGAATAATAAGAGAGGCTGAATACATTCGTTTAATTCAGATTTACTTTTCACATAAGAGCTAGATGCAATATATGAAGGCACGCTGTAGATACCACACTAAGGAATTTAGGCTTTATTGTGTGGAGGATGAAAAGCCACTGAAGCGGCATCTTCTGGGCCCTCCCCCCTGTCTCCTATGACACTCTAGGCAATATTGATGGTGTGCTGAAAATTGCTCCGGCAGCCTCACTGTGGGGGCCGGTGACATGACGCATGGTTATGAGTGCATAATTAACCAGAACGTGTCACAAAACGTGTGCAAAATGTATACTGCAGAACATCATAGGTCAAAATACAGCATAAACACCTTACTATAGTTAAAGGTTATAAGCAGTGTGGACAACGTTTTGGAATATCACATAAATTTTCCCCTTCTTATATAGAGTTTGTCTTGTTCTTTAGCTTCATGTGAGGTTTTGTTTTCCTCCTTCAATTATTTCACATAAAATAGAACCATGAAGTGTGCTACCCTCCAAAAAGTAAAACAGATTCGGCCAAAGCAGTGAAGTAGTTTAGCCTTTACCAGGCTTTTAGAAATCCCTAATGACTTTTCATATCCAGTCTAAAGAGAGACCTCTTGACTTCCATATTAGGAACAAAGGTTGGAGGGTTGCGCAAAGAATCAATGCTGAAATAGGACGGGGAAAGCAGGATGTTTTTTTATGTTATTTAAGAGAAAGCTCAAACCCACGGGAAAAAGGAAATTCCTCTGGAACTGTGAGTGGGGGCTAGTCGAAATGAAGTGACGAGAAAGACAGATTTGAGGTGGAAGAGTCACGATCACCACTAAGGAGTAAAAGTCCATCTAGATAAGTTTGGGTGAATCTGAGGACATCAGACTGGTGTACCTGCTCTCCAGGCCTAGCCTAGAAAAGCTAAAAGCCTTTCAGAGGAATTCTAAATTTGAAGCTTTACATACAACATGCTATGAAAATGAAAGGAGAAATGACTGATTAAGATTCGGGGTAGGGGGCTTCCCTGGTGGCGCAGTGGTTAAGAATCTGCCTGCCAATTCAGGGGACATGGGTTCGAGCCCTGGTCCAGGAAGATCCCACATGCCGCAGAGCAACTGAGCCCGTGCGCCACAACTACTGAGCCCACGTACCACAACTACTGAAGGCCACACGCCTAGAGCCCGTGCTCCTCAATAAGGGAAGCCACCGCAATGAGAAGCCCACGCACCACAACGAAGAGTAGCCCCCGCTTGCCGCACTAGACAAAGCCCACGCGCAGCAACAAAAACCCAACACAGCCAAAAATAAATTTAAAAAAATAAATAAATTTATAAAAAAAGAAAAAAAAGATTTGGGGTAGGTAAGCCTGGAAACAGCGTTCCCTCTCTGGTTTTGTTTACACAAAAACAGTAATCTAAACACCCAGGTATGCTTGCTTCTGAGAGTACACATATATTTTCCAAGGGTTATCGTTTTTGAAGGTTTACTTTAAGTAAAATTAATTTTCAGATGCTTTACTTCCAAAGGTGTTCCTTCCAAAATTGTGCTTCTGTGAGAACTCATTTAAGAACTCACTCCTTATCTTTTTACAATAATCCTTCCACTTTACAAAACAAGAACATATTCTTTGGTACATTGCCCCAATTGTAAAAACTCATGGGACACAAAACAAAGACAATTTGAATGACTTGCCATTCCTGTTGAGAAACTAAATGCCTCTAATAATTGGGTTAAAAAGATTATTTTGTAAATCAGATGGTTGTCCAGTTTTTATGTTCAAAAATTCAGGTAGAATCTACAGAGTTTTGTCAACTGTTAGGTTATTAAAAATACTCTTGGCCTTCCCTGGTGGAGCAGTGGTTGAGAGTCCGCCTGCCGATGCAGGGGACACGGGTTCATGCCCCAGTCCGGGAAGATCCCACATGGCGCGGAGCGGCTGGGCCCGTGAGCCATGGCCGCTGAGCCTGCGCGTCCGGAGCCTGTGCTCCGCAACGGGAGAGGCCACAACAGTGAGAGGCCCGCGTACCGAAAAAAACAAAACAAAACAAAAAACAAACAAAAAAACCTCTTGATTAAAGATCACTTTGTGAAATCTGACATATAACCAGGGCAGACATAAAACAATTGAATGGCATTACTACAATAAAACCACTGTCATTTCCATAAAATGTGGAATCTTGTGTGTGGACAAGATTTCTGAACACTTACATTTGCAAACACTTTTTTTAATGAATAGAATTGATTATTAGTCTTGTTTCATTCAATAATATGTAATATTCACCCATAAATTCTTAAAATAATTGGATAAACCTGCCTTCCTTATTATGAAATGGATTTTAAACAAAATTTTACCTAAATTTTGTAATATATTTGGGTTCTTTAACTAGGTACTACTAATAATGGAACTTATAAAGAAACACGTTTTTTATCATTTGGAGCTTATGGTCACAGAAAGCAAAAAAAAAATTAAATTTCATTTTATAGAAAAAATATGGTGGAGTGAATCAGTTAGATTTTATGACACTAATGCTGCATATAAAGCAACACAAAACCTCACTATCATACAGAAATAAGCATATGTTAGTTCTTTCATCTGGAGCAGCTGGAGGTTACATGGCAAGGGATGGGTGAAGCATTAGTACCATTTTACCATTTTTGCATTAGTACCATTTTTGCACTACAGGGTGATAATTGAAAACATTAAAATATATAGAATGAATTCTAAAGGGAAAGTCAAATACAAATATAAACTGCAGAGGTAAAGGACCAAGACAGAATTTGTGATTTTTAAATAAGAGTTTGTTCAATGTTTTTAATATGGAGATGATGGTGAATATCAAATCATTATGAATTTGATTGCACTGGATACATTTTTAAAAGTAATGCAGCAGTTCTATTTTTAAATGTCAATATTTACAACTAAACTTATATCCTTTGCAACTATTTGAATTTATGATGAAATGAAACTAAAGATGGGTGAGTAGTAAATAGATTTTCAAAATTATTTTAGGGGGTATGCAAGCAAAATAAATTGAGTTCCACCGATTATGAATTTCCAGAACCAAGGAGAGTGTGGATTTTCTGAAAGACTAGAGAACGGCAAGAAGCCTGAGTCTGATCAAAGCTCATCATGTTTGAGAACCTCACAATAAGAGGCAATGATACTAGCAAGGCCCATAGGACACCTGTGGTAGGGTGTAGCCCAACCTTTCTTTGGTAAAGACTTGCAAACAGGACTTCTGCATCCTATGGAGAGTCCCTTTACTAAATCAAAAAACTCTAGGCCTTATGGCATAGCTAGAAATCCAATACCAGAAATTCCTGAATTAGACCTTAGGTCTGGGTATACAACTTGTAGGGTAATTACAGGATTAAGGATTGAGATAGGAAGCAGATAACATGGTCTTATAGACTGGTAACAGAGAAAAGATAAACAGATGGTAGTCTCATCACAGAACCATAGTCTCTTCAAGGTTAAAAACTATAACTTGTATCATTTGCCAAATCATATACCAAAGTTCAGGCCAGTACAAGTCAGCCAAGACAAGGCAGGAAAGGCATGAACAAACAAACCGGGTCACATAAATTGATACACTGAGGATGAAAGCCAATGGCTAGAAACCAGAAGGAAGAGCATCACGACCAGAGGATAGATACACAGCCACCCCTCCCCGTGCCCGGACGTTTTATTAGATTCTCCCTGCACCCAGGAAGTGTCTTGGGAAGGAGGAAGGGCAAGGGAGACACCTTGAGAAGTGGGTTACCTTCTGAGTTATGACCCACACAAGGCTATTAAAGCAGAAGAGACTAAGACGTTTTAATTAAAAAGATTAAGTGGTTTCTGACAATCACATGAATGTGTGCTTGAGAGCAAGATGTAATCCATTATAGGAAAATTCATGTTCTGTACTTTGTACATCTAAGTTGTGGTGTCCTTACACTGACTTCTCTACAAATAACAATAAAATTTATGAATACAGATATCTATGTACATTATAAAAGGCCAATGAAAATGTAAATAGTCTTTCACATAATAATTTAGACATATTAAGATTAATTTCACAGTACTTTCTTTCAAATCTTTTAAAATATTTGAGTATTTGATACAAACAAAAGAATATGTGTGTTGACTCAAGGAAATGGTATCCATGTAGGGTCATTTAGAAAGCAATTTGGGGGGGTAAAAATCATCCACCCAGATAAGAAATTTCTTATCAAGTCATTCTAATCTATAATGCCTAGATTGTGAAATTCTTTCACCTACTCGTTTTATGAATGTCTAGTGTCTAGCTCTGATGGAAAAACTAAATCACGCAGTATCAAGATTTGTTCTTGCCTGAAGCAAGCAAATTAACTAAATGATTTCTCAATTTTCCTTCCAAGTCCTATGATTTAATGAGGTTGTGCAAAAGATGACTAAACACAAAATGTGAGGAAATGCTGTCAACGATGAGTGTTTTTCCTTAGAGATGTGAGTGGCTTCAGAGACTTGATAGTAAGGGAAATGTGACCTTTTATTGAAGGACTGAGACTCATTACATGTATTCATGAGGTATTTACCAAAACCCATTAAAGCAATTGCTTAGGCCTCCTTCTTGTAAGGTCAGAAAAACAGGACAGAGTATTTTCCAGGACTGGCTTCAAGAAGGGACTCAGGAGTGGATATGCCAGGATAAATAAGTAAAAGGTCTGTGTCAGTCACAATGCAATCAAGAGACAGAAATCATACTAGCTCTTTTAACAGAGAAGATTTAATATCCAGAACTAAGTCAGTATAAAGAATTATTATCTATATAAACTAGAAATGCAAAACAAAAACACTGAGAAAGGATAGAAGTAGCACCTGCAGGAAACAAATACACACTGAGAAGGTACCTGGAGAGGGGCTCCAAGGAGCTAAACACTAGACCTTTCAGGAGGAGACACTGGCTGGCTGGTGGCTGTGTCTCTGAGGCTGGTTTTGCATGTGTTACATAAATTCCAAAATGGAGTTAATTGCTGCTTCTCCAAAGAAATGCTGCTGTTGGGGTGAAGAAGGAAGACTGAGGGAATTGGGGAGATGTTGTTTAATTAAGGATAAAAACTTGCAGCTAGTAGATAAATAAGGCCTGGGGTTCTAATGCACAGCATAGTGATTATAGATGACAATACTGTAACATAAACTTCAAAATTGCTAAGAGACTAGATCTTAATGTTCTCACCCCCAAAAAAGAAATGATAATTATGTGATGTGATAGGGTGTTAGCTAACCCTAAAGAGGTAATCATATTGCAATATATACATGTATCAAATCAATTCATTTTGTACCTTAAACTTACACAATGTTTTATGTCAATTATATCTCCATTGAAAAAAAAAATTTTAAAGCAGGAAACAAAAAGGAACAAGTCCCTTCTTCCTCTTCCAGCTTTGCAGTCTCCCTCTAGCGCCCTGATTGGCAGAGTCTTACAAGAAGATAATCGCAAAGAAGAAATGCAGTTTGCAAAGTACCAGCTCCAGCAAGACGAAGCAGAGCACAGAAGGGTGAGTTTGAGGCAAAAAACCGATAGCTTAATAATCGGAATAGGTTACAAAATTTAAGGACAGCAGTTTGTCAAATTTATAGAAAATAAATCTATGGAAATGTACATCCAAAAGACAAATACAAAAATATCAGATAATGATTGAAATGGTAAATCCCTAACATTTATATGAAATCACCTTTTAAAGAATACAGGCATACCTCGTTTTATTGTGCTTTCTTTCATTACGCTTCACAGTTACTGTGTGTTTTACAAACCAAAGGTTGGTGGCAACCCCGAACTGAGCCAGTCTATCAGCGCCATTTTTCCAATGGCATTTGCCCACTTCGTTTCTCTGTGTCACATTTTGGTATTTTCGCATTATTTCAAACTTCTTCATTATTGTTATATTTCTTATGGCGATCTGTGATCAGTAATCTTTGACGTGGAAAAAAGATTACTATCGAAAAAAGATTACAACTTGCTGAAGGCTCAGATGATGTTTAGCATTTTTTAGCAATAAATGTATTTTTTAATTAAGGTATATATGTTTTTTAGGCATAATGCTATTTCACACTTAATAGACTACAGTATAACGTAAATATAACTTTCATATGCACTGGGAAACCAAACAAATTGTGTGGCTCATTTTATTGGGATATTTGCTTTTTTTTTCAGTAGTCTGGAATTGAAGCTGAAATATCTCCAAGGTATGCCTGTAGATAATTCTGGTTTATAAAAAGATACAAGCTGCTGGTGATCAAACATAGTTTCCTTATATTCAATCAGAAAAAGATGCTGACGTTGAGAGTGAACATCCAGATGGTTTGGGTTCAAAATATACTTGGGGCTCAGATTAGGTCTTTTGGAGGGAAGTAAGAGTGATGCTGATACCACTTCAGCCTTGGTTCTCTGAGATTGTCTAGCTCAGGAGACTTTTTTTTTTTTTTTTTGGCACTAAATGCAGTACAGACAGAGGTGGGACGTAATGAGCAAAACAACCATCATTAAGCCTTTCAGAAGTTGACAATCCAGCCTAAATCTTAATCCGAGTGTTACCTATGACTCCTGCAGAGCTCTGCTGTGAAAACATCTGTGATTATTTTCTTTAGAAATAACCTGATACCCATGTGGAAAACACGAGAGGCCATATACCCTGGATTTTGTGCTGATAATCTCCTTCACTTTTCTCTATTGTTCACACCACAAATCACATGGCAAATAAGGTTATAATCAAAATGAAGATCCAAACAATGAATAAGAAGGTATGTTTTAAGAAGATACAAAGACATTCTTTTCAGACTTATGAAGACATTGAAAGTTAAAGAGTTAAGAATCTTTCTCGAAATCATGAAACTAAAGTATGACAGAATCATAGGGCCCTAATCCACTGACCCTTAAACCATAGTAATTTTCACTATACAATGTCACCTCCCTAATATCATTATAAAGAATTTTAGTGGTACCATGAGGCATGCTGGAAACAAATTAGAATTATTGCTTAAAATAAGGCACAAGTGGAAATTCCCTGGTGGTCCAGTGGTTAGGACTCTGCGCTTTCACTCCCGAGGGCACGGGTTCCATCCCTGGTCAGGGAACTAAGATCCAGCAAGTGGCAAGGAAGGTGTGGCCAAAAAAAAAAAAAAAGGCACAAGCTAAACTGGGTGTTGCTATGACATGGGCCATTTCCATCTGGCCCCATACCCATGGCCAAAGAAGCCCTGTTTAGTAGACCACATCTGTTCCCATACCCAGAAACACATGCTTCACTCTGATTCAATTAATAAAAATTGACTTAAAGAAGGTATATTATCAAATGCCATTTTCAGGATACACAGGGAGTAGGAGAAATTTTAATTTATTTAGCAAAACTATCACCAGGTTCTAGAGTGCCAGGTACCCAGGAGATACTGAATTAATACGATGTAAAGGACATGGTCCCTATTACCAAAGAAGTCACATTCTAGCTGAGCTGTTACATGAGATGAAGATGCCCTGAAAAGTATCAGTGGTTATATTAAGATGGACGTAAAATACCATGAAATAGGAAATGGAGGACACAGGAGATTTGTGTTCTCCTCACACAGGGACCATCTCACCTCATTTTTTCAGGTTGTAATACATACCAAAATCAGCATGTTTACCCCATAAGTAAACATCATAAAACAACTCCCCAAATTATTAGGAACATTTTTCTTTAAGTTTGGTAACAGCGAATGTAACTTCCAAAACAAGCAGAAACCTTTTATAGACAGATGAATGTTCTCACACAAGTCTTGGAATCAGGTTGGGTGAGCCACTTACAAGAGCGTTCTGCATTTACAAAGCCGTCTCCAAAGTGTTTACTGGAACAACAAATACTGCAGCCCGGTCAGCCTCTGTGTGTGTGTGTGAGAAAAGAATCGATGTGGGCTTCTAAGGCCCTGGCAAAATGCAGTGACATGATGGTTATAAGAGAAAGGAGGCTTGCTCAAAGAAAATAAGAGAGAAGATGGGAACAAGTGATCTGTCAGGAAAACTCATTTAATCTTATGTACTATTGTTTTTCTTCTATATACCAGAGTCCTTGGAGGCATGGCAAAAAGGAAATGGATGATGGGGAAAATTTTAAATACATACATATATATGTATATAAAAGTGTATATATATATGAAATAGTCATAGAAATTAATCACATTAGGTAAATCTCTAAAAATCGCATCAACTAGATATTCTCAGTCTATAATCAATTACAGTGGTCTTCACTGCTCCAAGGTCTCTCTCCTCTATCTCTGTCTCATAGTTCATTCAAAGTGAACTATTTTCGCTCAAAGTACACAGCAGCCTGCAGGCAGAATATCTTGCATTTTGAGATGCTAAAGTAACATCAGGAATAAGCCTATGCCCATTTTCACCAGCATATCAAAACTAAGCCTCTGTTTTTAAAGAATCAGAAACAGGAGGACTATTTCCATCAGGTCACCTCTGAGCTAGAGGGACATCAACAGATTCTAAAGAAGAGAGATAACCATACAAAATTTAAGATCTATTGGTGAGTCAACCTACACAGACCCTCTATCACATAAAATTTCCATGTTCATTTCCAGCAAGAAGCCTTGTTGCTAACCTGGGGATATTCATAAACACACCAGGTTGAATCCTTGGCAATTGCCTTCTTGGTTCCTGCTTTCAATAAGCTCCGAAATAATTTATCACTTGGGCCATTTGTTAAGAAATGGAGTTCATTGAGTGGGTCCTCTAATTAATTAGTTTGCTTTCTGTGCTATTAATGGAAGGAAGCACACATATATCCATTAGCCCTTTGGGAGTTCTCTTGTATGCAGCCTTTGAAAAAGGCATGTTTCACAGTCCTGTAAGGTGCTGACTCTTGGTAGCCCTGTTTGGACTTCAATAGGAAGTGGGAGATATTCCCAGGCAATCAGGTATTCCTCTAGCCCAAAAGGGAAAATAAATATCTGCAGATTGTGTTTCTCTTGAAGTGGCCATAGTTTCATTGCAACTTCCATCCAAGGCAACATGCATTATGTCAGGCTGAGGTTCAGCCATTAGGTTGCTAATTAAGTTAACAAGTGATGTGTGCTGCTTAATTTGGCAACAAGCTATCCTACAGACTGCTCAATAAGGAAAGCAGCATTTTTGTGATGATTCTGTTTTTAAGCTTGGAATTAAACTAAAAACTATAATGATCCCTATGAAGGGACGTCTGATGTGTGTGTTCAAAATGCAGAATAGGAGAATATACTGTTCTGCATGTTGGATACTCACACCTTTTATTTACAGATTTATTGCACAGCATAGCTGAAATAGGGGTAATTACCTACGTGCATTTTTTTTTTTTTTTTTGTGGTACGCGGGCCTCTCACTGTTGTGGCCTCTCCCGTTGCGGAGCACAGGCTCCGGACGCGCAGGCTCAGCGGCCATGGCTCACGGGCCCAGCCGCTCCGCGGCATGTGGGATCCTCCCGGACCGGGGCACGAACCCGTGTCCCCTGCATCAGCAGGAGGATTCTCAAACACTGCGCCCCCAGGGAAGACCTATGTGCATTTTAAATTCATCATAATTCAAATAAAATGTGTTTCTCTGCCCAACTTTCTCCCTGTAGCTGTCATTTTGCCCAACTGCAAACTGACTTTTAGTAATGAGTTTCCATTGCAGTGGGCTAATTGTGGGCATGATTTATCCTTCTGTTATCCTCTGTTGATCTGCCTCTCCTCCAGTATCTAGGAGTTAAAAAAAGAAATTCATTGGTTCGTTTATTCAGTAAATATTTATTGAGCATCTACTGTGTACCAGACATTGCACTAGGCTCTAGGGACTCAGAGGAAAAAATGTGCTTAAAGTGGGATCTGATAAAGGTTTCAAAAGAATAATCATGTGTTTATTCAGTCAAAGAAAACATAGTTTGGGAAGGAATATACCTGGACTAAGACCTGGAGACCGACACAGGCGTATGGTCTTTAAATATGCCTAAACTCAGTCACTAACCAAAGAAAGAAAATGAAATAAGCAAGTTGTCTAATATCTTTGGGCTTCACTTGTATATTTATAAAGTAGAGGGTTGGCCTCTCTGTTAAAATCCCTTTCAGCAGACTTCTTGAATAATCCAAAGTCTCCCATGACCTATCCTCAACCAAATATTACTTCCTCAACTAGAATGGCTTTCTACTTCCCTCCTCCATTTCTGTATATTAAAGGACTACTCAGTAAGGTCTATAGTCTACTTATGAAATTGTATCAATTTCCTACTTTTCATTAATTTATTAGTTATATAAGATGGCACCATTGGGGGAAGCTGGGCAATGAGTACATGGGATCTTTTCATGGTATTTTTGCAACTTCTTATGAGTCTGTAATTATTTCAAAACAAAAAGTTTGTTTAAAAAACAACAAAATTCACAACCTACCTCAAAAATGAAATCAAAACTGATATTAATCTCTTCTTCCCTTCCCTCTATTGTAACATTCTGAATGTGTTACAGTTAGTTACAAATCCACCTGCCTCTCCTGATTTTAAACTCTGAGAGATAGAGCTGCATCATATTTATCTTTGTATCCTCCGCAGACCTTAGAATAGTTGCTTTTCTAACCCAGGTTCATTCAATTAAATTTAACAAACTGAGTTCAGGACACTGGTGAAAACATTTCCTCACATCTCTTATCTCATTCGGGAAGCTCTGCCTTACATCCTGCTTTCCTTTTCATGGCATTCAACGGAATGTGTATGCAGAATGTGTGTAGGCATATGGTTCACATACTGATTTGCTCAAGGTGCCTACCAGTAAAATGTGACTGGTAGTAACACTCACCTGGATACCAAGAACAAAGAGAGTTAATTAACCAGTGATGGCAGAATACAGTATATAAATAATGGAACATGAGAGAAATAGGGATTGTGTTATGTAAACATTCAGGTCCTGAAATATTCTGTTCTGGATTTGGTTTTCAAATGGAAGACAATTAATTAAAATAAAGTACACTCCTATTTGGTTCTGAAGATGCTTTCTCTAAAGCTTTTTGATATCTTGCAGCTCCAACATAAAAACATACATATATAATGTTGATTCCTGGAGATTAACACAAGAAGGGGCTCCAAAAGGTCATTGCTACCCTCCTATGACTTGTATTTGTAACAGCTGGTGGCAGTTGGGATCAGTCATTTGGTAGCTGCTAAGACAAAAATTGCTATGCCTATATATTTTGTTACTTGTTAAACATAGGTCATTGCAAATTATAAAATGTATTGATAATTTCAGTAAAATTAAATTAAATTAAAAAATTAAGCCAGTGGCAACCACTATTTGAGAACATAGGTAAGCCATGAAAGAAAACAAAATAATGTCCAGGATAGAAAATTGCAAAAGCTAATAATTTTTAAGTGTTTAAACTGTATAATTTAAAATGGTATTTGTACTTGATTTTGTCTCTAGAAATAACTGATGAATGTTTAGAAATATCCCAATCATGTATAAATAGAATGTAATTTCTAACAGTTATTTTCCCCAAAATGTTGTTGAGTATAAATATAATCAAATTTTATCAAACAATAAAAATTTAAATAAAAACTACAAAAAATATTTTGCTATTTACTTACTTTACTTGAATGCCAGTTAAATTTTATACTGGTTTTGTATTAGCAATCTTTTCTCTATTTGCTTTTGATCTGAACATATAGCAGTGAAACTTCCACATACAGAAGTTGCTCATCTGACAAACTGGACCAATGTGACAGATGTGACCAAGGGAGTGAATATAATTAAAACCACCAATGTATTTACTATTTTGACTTATTTTGGAGACCTTAATAAAATTAAGAAGCTACCATACTGGATGAATTAAAACACAAATATGGATTCAGGTTTGTAAATTAAAATTCATATGACTCATAGCAGAAAGCTAAACAATTAAAATAGAATATCTTTATGTCGATATTAATAGACAACAGAAGACATAGTATGATCTCTACCATTGTAAGGAGCTAATTATATAAGCATCACTGGTCCTCTGAAAAGCTGTCTTCAAAGTCACAAGTTATGTGATTGCTGTGGTAGGCAGGATATAGCCTTCCAAAGATGCCCACCCCCTAATTCCCAGAACCTGTGAATGTATTCTGTTATATGGCAAGGGCGAATTAATATGACAGACAGAATTGAGATTGCTAGTGAGCTGACTGAAAAATAGGGAGATTATCAAGGATTATCTGGGCAGGCTCAATGAAATCACAGGGTCCTTAAAAGTAGTAGAGGTGGATGGAAGACTTAATGTAGTGATGTGATGTGAGAAAGACTTAACCAGCCATTGTTGGCTTTGAAGATGGAGAAAAGGGCTATAAGACAAGGAATGCAGGTGGCCTCTAGAAGCTGGAAAAGAAAAGAAAATGGATTGTCCCTAGAACCTCCAGAAGGAACACAGCTCTGCTGACACCATGATTTTTGCCCAGTGAGCCCCCGTTCAGACTTCTGACCTCCAGAACCATAAAATAATAAGCCTGTGTTGCTTTAGATCATTAGGGTTTTTTTGTAATTTGTTACAGCAGCAATGAAAAAGTAATACAACAATACTTCCAGTTTCTGGTTCTGCATGTAAGGAGATTGGAAGCTGCCATAACATCCTATCAACAAGTAAAAAGCTGAACAAGCTGAAATGTCAACAACACTTCTACAATACATAAAAGAAGAGAGGACACAGAGCAAACTACTACCCCCAAGACTGGAAGACCTACAGGTAAATATAGAGAATAATAATCTACCAGAACAGAGACTGACAACTGTTAACTGCCTGCTGCAGAAACCAATGCCAGGGTAGGAAAATCTGAACTATAATTGACACATTACTGGATGCTCAGTGCAGACAACTCTGAGAATCAACAACCAGAGGGAGACCCAGTCATAGGGAAGGTCCCACAATTTTGTGAAATTTACCTCCAGGATTTTGGCCAGGTTCTTATAGTAAATATCTGAGAAAAAATGCCCTAGTGCTTCCAGCAGAGGTGGAGGGGGGTAGGGGGAGTGGGGAGGAATCATTTTGAAATATACCAGAGCACTCTGTTCTTCTAAACAAGGCCTGCCCTCAGAGGAAACTAGTTAAGCAGAGCCTAACCTGCTGGGATATTTTCAGAGCATACCAAAAGGCAGAAATCACAATTTGAAAAGACAGAGCAAGCATCAAAACCAGACATGGCAGGGATGTTGGAATTATCAGACCAGTAATTTAAAATGGTATGATTAATATGCTAAGACTCTAATGGATAAAGTAGGCAGCATGCAAGAACAGATGGGCAGAATAAGAAGAAAGAGGGAAATCCTAAGAAGAAACTAAAAAGAAATGCTAGAGATCAAAAACACCTCAGCATAAATTAAAAAATGCTTTTGGTAGGATTACTAGTAGACTGGACACAGCTAAGGAAAGAATCTCTGAGCTTAAGGATATCTCAAGAGAAACCTCCAAAACCGAAAAGCAAAAAGAACAAAGACTAAAAAAAAAATTTAAAAACCAAAAGAACAGAATATCCAAGTACTGTGGGATACCTCAAAAGGTGTGACACAGGCATAATAGGAATATTGGAAAAAGAAGAAATAGAGAAGAGAACAGAAGAAATATTCAAAACAATAATGACTGAGAATTCCCTCCAAATTAATGTCAGACACCAAGATCCAGGAATCTCAGAGAACACCAAGTAGGATAATTGCCCGAAAAACTATACCCAGGTATATCATTTTCAAATTACAGAAAAATAAAGATGAAGAAAGAATCCTGAAAGAAGTTGGGACAAAAAATCCTTACCCACAGAGGAACAAAGGTAAAAATTCATCAAATTCTCCTCAGAAACCATGCAAGCAAGAAGAGAGTAGAGTAAAATATATAAAGTTCTGAGAGAAAAATCCCACAAACCTAGAATTCTGTACCCCATGAAATTATCCTTCAAAAGTGAAGGAGAGGGGCTTCCCTGGTGGCACAGTGGTTGAGAGTCCGCCTGCCGATGCAGGGGACACAGGTTCGTGCCCCGGTCCGGGAGGATTCCACATGCCGCGGAGCGGCTGGGCCCGTGAGCCATGGCCTCTGGGCCTGCACATCCGGAGCCTGTGCTTTGAAACGGGAGAGGCCACGATGGTGGGAGGCCCGCATACCGCAAAAAAAAAAAAAAAAAAAAAGTGAAGGAGAAATAAACATTATCTCAAGCAAAGATTGAGGGAACTTGATGCCAGCACACCTGTCTTGAAAGAAATATTAAAAGAAGTTCTTTAGAGGGAAGGAAAATAGCATATGCCAGAAATTCAGATCTATTACATAAAGAAAAGAAGAACATCAAAGAAGGATTAAGTGAAGGTAAAATAAAAACTTTTAGTTTTTCTTAATTACAAAGAGCAGTTTGTTCAAAATAATAATACCAGTGGTGTATTTGATTATGTATGCTTATTATATATCTTATTTATTTATGTATTTATTTATTTATGCTTGTATATAAGTGAAGTGGATGACAGCAATGATACAAAGAATGGGAGGGAAGATTTAGGATTATTTTATTATTATAAGGTATTCACACTACTGTGGAGTGACGAGATTAACCAACACATAGGTGAAAGAAGAAATATCTAGAGAAATTTTAAAATATTTTGAACTAAAAGGAAAATTAAAACAACTTATCAAAATTTGTGGATGCAGCAAAGTGCTGGAGGGAAATTTATAGAATTAAGAGCATATATTAGAAAAGAAGAAAGATCACACACACACACACACACACACACACAATAAAAAAACAACTAAGTTTCACATTAGGAAACTAAAGAAAGAAGATCAAATTAAATCCAAAGTAAGCAGAAGAATAGAAATCATAAGAATTAGAGCAGGAATCAATTAAATTGAAAACAGGAAATTGGTAGAGAAAATCAGTTAAACTAAAAGCTGTTTCTTGGAAAAGGCCAATAAGATGGATAAGCTTCTTGCCAGGCTAAGAAAAAGAGGGAGAAGATACAAATTACTAACATCAGATATGAAATAAGGGACATCACTGAAGATCCTATGCACAATAAAAACATAATGAAGGAATATTGTGAACTCTATGTTCACAAATTTGATAACATAGATGTAATTGACCAAGTCCTGGAAAAACACAATTTGCCAAAACTCACATGAAAAAAAATATACTTATCTGAATAGGCATATGTCTATTAAATAAATTAAATCAATAATGAATAATATTCCAAAAAAGAAAGCACCAGGCTTAGATGGTAAAGTCTACCAAACATTTAAGGAAGAAATTATCTCAATTCTCTACAATCTTTCAGAAATTATCCCAATTCTCTACAATCTTTCAGAGACAGAATACTTCCTAACTTATTCTATGAGGGCAGCATTACCCTAATATCAAAACCAGACAAAGACATGACAAGAAAATATTACAGACCAATATCTCTCATGAAAACAGAGGCAAAAATCCTCAACAAAATATTAGCAAGTCAGACCCAAAATATAGAAAAAGAATTACATACTAAGTGGGACTTACCCTAGGTATGAAACATTCGAAAATCAGTTAACGCAATCCAACACATCAACAGGCTAAAAAAGAAAATCACATAACCATATCAATAGATGCAGAAAAAACATTTGACAAAATCCAACACCAATTCATGGTAAAAACTTTCAGTAAACTAGAAATAGGGGGGAACTTCCTCAATTTGATAAAGTATAACCACAAAAATCCTACAGCTAATGTCATACTTAATAGTGAGAAACTCGAAGTTCTCTCACTAAGTTCAGATACAAGGCAAAAATGTCCCCTCTTACCACTTTTTTTCAACATCATACTGGAAGTTCTAGGTTATGCAATAAGACAATAAAAGGAAATTAAAAGGTACACAGATTGGGAAGGAAGAAACAAAACCATCTTTGTTCATAGATGACATGATTGTCTATATAGAAAATCTGAAAGATTTGACAAAAATACTCCTGGAGCTAATAAGGATTACAGCAAGGTTGCAAAACACAAGTTTAATATACAAAAGTCAGTTGCTTTCTAAATATAGCAATGAACAATTGGGATTTGAAATTAAAAACACAGTACCATTTAAATTAGTATTATCACTAATGCAAATCTAACAAAAATGCATGAGGGGCTTCCCTGGTGGCACAGTGGTTGGGAGTCCGCCTGCCAAAGCAGGGGACACGGGTTCGTGCCCCAGTCTGGGAAGAACCCACATGCTGCGGAGCGGCTGGGCCCGTGAGCCATGGCTGCTGAGCCTGTGCGTCCGGAGCCTGTGCTCTGCAATGGGAGAGGCCACAACAGTGAGAGGCCCGCGTACCGCACACACACACACACACACACACAAAATGCATGAGATCTGTATGAGGAAAACTACTAAACTCTTATAAACAAAATCAAAGAAGAACTAAATAAATGAAGAGATAGTCCATGTTCATGGATAGGAAGATTCAGTATTATCAAGAGGAGAGTTCTTCCGAACTTAATCTACACATTCAATGCAATCTCAATCAAAATTCCAGCCAGTATTTATTGAGAAACTGATTCTGAAGTTTATATGGAGAGCAAAGGACCCAGAGTAGTCACCACAATATTGGAGAAGAAGAACAAGTTGGAGGACTGACACTACTTGACTTTAAGACTTACTATAAAGTTACAGTAATCAAGACAGTGTGCTATTGGTGAAAGAATAGACAAATAGATCAACTGAATAGAACAGAGAGCCCAGAAATATGCCCACCTAAATACAGTCAATGATTCTTGACAAAGGTGCAAAGGCAGTATGATTGAGAAAAGATATTCTATTCAACTAATTTGGTGTGGGAACAGTTGAACTTTCACATGCAAATAAATCAACATAGACACAGAGTTTACATTTTTTACTAAAACTCAAATGAAGCACAACTAAATGTAAAATGCAAAACTAAAAATTTTTCCTGAAAATATTCTATATATGTATTTATTAGCTTTTATCTTTAGAAAAAGGACATCATGCTGTCGATATCTTTTAGGACCCATCGACCTCTTTATAACAACATTAGAGGTAGCCTCCAGTGTCCACACAAAAATCCCACGTTAAATGCCTGGTACTGACTTTTCAGTTCAGATTTTTACTCTATCTTTCTTGTGACTTACCCCCTATAGAGGGATGTTTGTTTTGCTACCCAGTATCCAGTGTTCACCATCCTAGTAAATAAACCTAGTTTCCATCTAAGGGAACCCCATATTCCTCCACTGTCAGTGCTCATGGCCAAGTACAGTCTCACTCCAGCCTTGGGAATGGTTCACATTGCCCATTCCCAAGCCAACCAGCAAACCACATTCGACTCTCTGGTAACTTTTGCCTCTCCAATCACAGTGAGTCTCATACCTTGTTGGGGATGAAGGGTCAAAAAAACTCTAACATCTTCTGGGTATAAAGAATATAAGGCCTGGAACTACTCCATCTATTTTGCTACCATAAGAGTAGGACACTCTCAGGTGCACAAAGGAAGAGAGCTGGGAGATGTGTAGAAAGGAAGAGCCGGGGCTCAGGTGACATGACTAAAGTCTCTGAATCAATCCATTGCTGAATCTCCAGACCTACCCAGTGACTATTCCATTACCTGAACAAACAAGTCTCTTTTGTGTTTGTCAGTGTATATTTGGTCTAATTTCACTTGATATACAAAATTCCTTAACTGTCAGCACCCTCCTATGCAGTAAAAGGAATTTGCTAAGCAATTTCCAGCCCTGAAGGGGAAAACAGATACAAACAAAGAAGTGCTTACACAATTAGTAAAAAAATATTTAAGACAAGTAAGACAAATTAACAGTCCGTATTCCAGAAAATGATACCTTTTCAAATTGGTTGTATTGCTTTAATGACCGCACCTAGATTTTAAGCTCCTAAGACACGTAGTCTCCTAAGTGGCAAAGATAGTAGAGCCAGGTGGAAAATTCATGAGGCCTGATGGAATCTTGATGCTTCCAGTGGGTGACCTTGGGGGATTAATATAACACTTTTGAAACTCAGTTTCCTCAACTCTACCATGAGACTAACAATGTCTCCTAGCAGGGTCTTTGTAAGAGTTACATGAGATTAGAAGTGCTTGACATAGAATAGGTGTTCAGTATGTTACAAAACATGGTGGTATTCTTTTTATTAACAGAAGCAGTGTGTGTTTTACCTCAAAAAATCATTATGTGAGCTGAAATGGTCCACGGCTTTACTAGCCTGGGATATCTTATGTTACACGTGGGACCTGATTTTTCTTTCTGCTTGATGTTTTTCCCTTTCAGTATTTCCTTCCTCGTCCAGAATAGCGAGAGACCCAAAGAGTATGTCTCAAATGCATCTACCCACCCTTGAGGCCGTTGGCTGAGCTCTCTAACTCCCACTGTTGGGACCCCAGCTTCAGCACAAGTGCTCCTTTACTCTGGTCCCTGCTTGCACAACTGCCACCTGGTAACTCTGAGCTGCCTTTGTGGACCTCTCAGGAGTGGTGCTGACAACCAGGTTGTTCTCTTCCTCCGGGTCAGCAGTGTCACACCCACACTGCTATTTGCTTTGTTCATCCATTGGACCTCACTGCTGTTTGTGAAGTTTGAATCATTGTCCTTCCCACTGTATCACCTTTGCCACTTCTCACATCTGTTTCCAGCTACTCTGCATTGATTCCATAGCCAGGTGCTCTGGTCTGCTCCTTTTCCCCACCCCCAGGCTGATTAATTCTACTCCATAGCACTGGATAAAACCCACAGAGCCATTTTCTTCTCTAAGCCTCTACTCCAGGTTTCCGTTCATGAAATACCAACATGCAATTTTACCAAAAGAAGCTCACCGTGGTCTCAGTCACTAAAACAGCTCTAGGAAATATTTCCCTATTTGTGTATTTCCATTCTGTGTTACAGCTTTCTCCTCTAGTACAGTATGTGGCTATAAAGTAGTGGGTACAAATGTGATCCAATTTATTTTTTCATGCAATAAATATAAATTTAATGTTTTATTATAAATTGCTGCTAGTGTAAAAATTTACCCCTTATGATAGCATACTTTATTATTTTTCAAGTTGCCAAGGTGATTTTTTTTTTTATTTTATATAGTTGATAACTTTATTTTGCAATTGACAGAAATAATTTCAAACTAGGATATACTTTCTCTACAAAGCGAATAAATAGTTCATGTGAGTACAGAGAAAGAATAGACTTCAAATAGAAGTGGAATAATAGAAAGGATCGTGTTTCAATTTTATAGTCTTTCTGTCCATGATACAACATTTGACTTATAACCTTCCTTTTATGTTCGCCATCTGCATACTGCTACGACACAGGAAATGTGAGATGAATCCAGGTCGTTTGGATCTATAATATTAAGTATGAACATAACATCTAAATAGAATGAGCCTTGTCTGGGGCAGTGGACTAGAAGTCATATAACTTCTACCTCTCAGTCACCATTCATTTGTTATGTCCTTGAGCAAATCATTGAACCTTTCTATTCCTCAGACTTTTCTATGAAATAGGATAATACCCATTCCCATCACAGGCACTTGTAGAAAAAAATCAAAATTAAAACTCTCTGGCATTTTACATAAAAGGGCTTTAGAAAAAACTAATTCCTGGGCAGTAATTTGCAAACAAAACCTCTCTACCGTGGCCACCACCTTTATATATGCAGATTCCTTGTTAACCTCAAGAGAGGGAAACAGATACATAACTCTAGCTAAGAGCTCAGACTAATATAATAATAATAACATCTATCAAGCACTTACTATGTGTCAGGCACTGCTCTAAGTGCTTTACATATATTACCTCTATTAATCCTCACACTAACTACATGAGGCAGGCACTCTTGTTAGTTCACTTGAGTAAAGTTAGTTAGGCAGTTGAGAAAAACCAGGCAGCAGGAGGTTAACTAAACTGCCCAAGGTTATTCAGCTGGCAATGCAGTGGAGCTACATTTAACTCTGGGGTTGATCAGAGCCTGAAATCCCCAGCTCACCCCCTGGGGGCACAGCCATCCCCACTCTGCTTTAACGTCTCCCAGGACCACAGCAGACCTATTTTGGCCTGGGTCTGCTACCTGGATGGGTTCTGTTTGCCTAAAAAACTAAGAACCATCCAGGGGAAAACTCATCCCGAAGAAAGTGATGACCAAGGAGCACAGATTTGGATAAACTCTCAATATTGGGAGAGACAGATGATTTTTTTCACCATCATGATGCCCGTAACTTGGAATGTTCTTTAGACAGGCCAGCGACTCAGTTACTCAATGGATAATTATCAAGCACCTACTATGTTCCAGGTACTGTTATTTTTGCCAATGAAGACATCAATGAACAAGAAATATAGAGTCCCTGTCTTCAAAACAATTCCTTCTTATTGGGGTTGGCGAGGAGAGAATAACAAATAATAAACAAGCAGACAAATAAATGACTAGCGTCATTTCAGATATTAAAAATTGTTACGACAAAGACATGGAAAGGGCTTGTTTCTGAGTCCTATGAAGACAAGAGAGTAAAATGTAAAAAACTGGTTTTTGGAAAGCCATTCAAGCACTTTTAGAAGCAGAGTTTGTAATTTTTATAATAGTGGTAGGAATGGGAGGGTATTTTTCTTCCCTGAGTTGCCGTGGGAGTAGGGCAGCAGAAACACCATCGCCTAAGCTACAGGCTAGAACAGCCTTCACATTTTCATCTATGCTGGAGAATAGACATTGTTCTTTATCCTAACAGAAAGATGGGTCAACAACAAGAATAAGGAATTCACCAAAGAAAATAAATGTAATTATAAATGTGAAAGAACAAACTGGAAAATAGAGCTCACTATTATTAAAGTAGTGAAAATCAAATTGTGATGTTTTACCTTTAATTAGAATTTTTAAAATATAATATACAGTATTGAGAAGGGATATGAAAAAGTATAAATAATTCTACTCAGTAATGAGTTAATGAGTGTTTACTATGTTCCAGGTGTCTTGCTAGATACCAAGGGTACATTCATTTCTTCAACAAACATTTATGGAGCATCTACTATGTTTGAGGTGGTTTGCTGAAGACTGGTGGTTCCTGGTGTATAGGACAGGAGTGGTTCCCGCCATTATGGGGCTTACATTCTAGCAGAGGAGACAAACATTTTAGAGCACACACAACAAAGTATATACTTAAATAGAGAAAATGCCTATAAAGGAGATATTGTGGTTTCTATGGGAGTTAATAATTTTAGAACTAACCTCACTAGGGCAGGAGAATTTTCTTTTGAAAAACTAACATTTGATCTGAACTTTAAAGAATGAGGAGAAAACAGCAGGGCAAAGAGGGGAGGAAAGTAATCTCTAGCAAATTCCACAGTATGAACAAAAGCATGAGGTATGGGGAAGCAAGTGTGTTTGAGAAACTAAAAGAAAAATCAGTGTGGTTGGAGTAAGAGAGGGCAAGAAGGGAACCGCAGGGATGAGGTGGAGAGATGTACCGGAAGCAGATTGTGTAAGACAATGAGAAGCTGCTGTGGGGATTTAAGTAGACAAGTAATATGACCAGAAATAGTGGTGAAGATGCAACTAAGGCTCTGCCCTCAAAAAGCCAACATTCTAGTAGGGGAAACAGGTATTTTCAAATGTAATCGGGGGAAGTATAAATTGGCATAAAATTTTTGTTGGGCAGTTGGGTAATATCTCTAAATCTAAAATACATTTGCATCCAGCAGCCCTTCATATTTCATAGAAATTCTTGCATATGTATAATGATATTAATGTTATTGAAAATGAGAATCAGTCTAAATGTGTATCAAAAGGATATCAAATTATACAACATAATATAACCATAAAATGAAATACGATGCAGCTATTATAAAAGAATAAGCTGAATCTGTAATATATTACCCTAAAAGATGTTTTTAAAATGGCAAAGTTTGGGGTTATAGTTATATCTCAATTTTTTTAAACATACAAATGAACAGTCGACCCTTGAACAACACGGGTTTGAACTGTGCAGGTCCACTTATATATGGATTTTTTTTTTCAATAGTGTATACTACAGTACTACACAATCTATGGTTGGTTGAATCTATGGATGCAGAACTGGGAAAACTGAAGCACCCAATTACTTATGGAGGAACTGCAGATACGGAGGGCTATGTAAGTTACATGCAGATTTTTCAACTGAGTGGAGCATCCGCACCGCTAACCAACTCCCACCTGCTGCCGCCATTGAACAGTGGTCCAATGCATATATATCTGGGGGAGTTTGCACTTTCCTATTTTTGCTAGATTTCATTATAACTACTATTCACTAAAATGTAATATTTATCAGTAAAGATACTCAAATCCATAATAGATACATAAGAGATATCTTTAAGGGGGTATGCATTTTTATAATAAAATAATAGAAAAAGATCATTTTCAAAGCATAGGCAATGAGACAAATGGACAGACAAAAAGTTACATGCTCGCTATTTTTGGTCAGCACATTTCTCCTCCATTAAAAATGAATGCCAGCCAGTGGACAATGGGTAACCAACTCAAGTTTACACGGGTAAAGAACAAATTCCAACTTTTTACATAATTTGTTATTATTTAATTAGTGTTTGTTTATTACCAATATAGTAAGAAATATTTGCAGGTGATGTTTCTGTTTTAGACCCTCTAAGCCTTAGGACAATGATTGGTTCTTTGCAAGCATACAATAAATGACTGTTGAATCGCAAGAGTCTAATAAAAAAGCTGACTTCTGATCCTTTAAACTCGGGAAATCAGCCTAGAAAAGTGAAAAATGCCGGAGGCCATATGAGAAAAAGGCAATCCCGTGTCCAAGAACCCCAATTTGCCATCTAAAGAGGCAAAGTGACTGCTAACAAAAATGATCATAGCTGCAACTCAACCTGATCTCTGAAACTGTATTTCTCCAGACATCACATAAGACTTCCTTTAGGATAATATCACAGCCGACTAAGATCTCATCAAGGACCTCGAATGCCCATTAGAATCATTTAAAATGCTCTCAGCTGAAGCCAGCAAAGCATCATTTAATTATGCAGGATTTCTGATTGCTTATCATCAACCCTGTCCTCGTTCAACCCTTCACCCCTTGTGTGTCTCCTCGATGGAGAGTCCCCATCAATCTGAACAGCAGCTTCTGTGAAGGAAGATGTGAGCGGGCAAAACAGGGGAAAAGATCAGTTAGACTCTGAAAAGAAGAAATAGACAGAGAGCGGGGTCTTTTCTCTGAAATTTCTATATCGTTGCCTTATTCACCAACTTTATCTAACAGTCAACCATTTTACAAATTTTAAGTCTCACTTCTTTTCTTAACTGATAACAAACGTTAATATATTTCACGTGAATTATATATAAAATAGTTCTGTGTTTGGGGATCAAAAGGTAGTGTACCATAAACTATCGATTAAACAGGATTTAGAGACACGTTGAAAAACAATTTCATAGTCCTGTTTACACAGACTAGAATGAGAAGTTATTTTGCCCAGTTTTCCTAGGAAATATGTCTTATGTTTTGATATTTAAAGACAGTAACTTCATTGTAGAACAAAAACATAACATTCTTCGGGGATAACCTTGAATTATGAGACTTAAGAGTTCTCTAATAATGCCAAAGAAAAGCTATTAAGTCAATACGTATCCACTCTGGTTTTAGTATTTCAGGTTCTATGAGGATTCCAAGTTTCAACAGCCTCAGCATATTGAGATTAAATAACTCAGAAAGACAAAAATATTGCTATATATATTCAAGTTATTCCTTTAAACAGCCACCCACCAAAAGAAAATTGTTCTTTAGACTGAAAGAGGAGCAAAAGATGCATATAAATCCTCATTTTCCTTTTTCTATTTCTGTGATATGGCATACATTTCCTCCCTATAAAACAATTGAGGATAACTATGGACAAGCCAATTCAGATAACTTTTCAAGGAAACACATTAACTCTGTTTTTAGTACAGTTCCATTGGAATTCATTGACAATTGATATTTGACAACCTGAAAGCATTTCCTGATTTGGAGCAGGTGTGGTTTTCAACAGGCGTGCTCCACAGAAGAAACAACAAAGCCCTCCTTGATGTGATTACACTTATTATTCTGTGATTGCTACTTCCTGATCAGGGATACATTCAGTCATAAAAAAGTACAGTAGAATTACCCATGGATTATGTATGAAATTGTTGGGGGAAGGGGAAGAGCACAAGAGAAGGCTCTCAAATATTTTCAGTTGATTGGGGTGAATGACAGCTCCAGGTGGAATTCTGTACAGCAGAGGATCATGATTAATACATTGTGTTTATTTAAAAGAAAATGGGGACATGGAGTATAGCAGAGTATTTCTGAAGATATTGTTTGAGGGAAGGATAAACTGGTATAAAATATGAGGCCCTCATTATTTGATTATGCATCATTTAAAGGATGAGAGGCTGAGAGAAAAGACTGCAGTAAGGGTGGTACTCAATTTTGCTGTGAACTTAAAATTGCTCTAAAAACTAAAGTCTATCTTTGAAAAGTATTAAGGTGATATAAAAAAGTCAAATTATAAAACAAGATGTACCATCTGACCCCACTGTAAATACACACACATACACACGATAAAGAAAATGGAATTATAGACATCAAAATATAGAGGTGATAGGATTAGGAATAAATATTATTTTCTTCTTTTTCTATTTTTCTAGAACACTTTCATTAATTTTTAAATAGGAAATGTATCAAATAAAAGTGCATTGCCCCGAAACTCTATAATAAATGCTCGCACATTTATTGACTCCTTAGAGCTGTGAAATATATGGGCTTTCTTTCCCTCTTTTCCCTGATTCTTGCTCCCCACTGGTCTTTTAGCATTACGAACAACGTGTATCGTAAGCATTTAAACGTCTATAGAGCCACCTAATACTTTCTTGTTTCCAGAACACAAAAGAAATAGAGAAATTTCTAGAATTATGGGGAGGGGGTAAGAAGTAGCAAGTCACTAAGTAAGGGGCAGTTTAGTTCATTCTTTTTCATTTTAGTCATGTAGCATTACCTGAAACAGCAATTTACTTTTGCTTGAGCCCATTAGATGAATGTCCTCAATTTACAGATGATGTCACACAGTGACTTGGAGAACTATGTTGTTAGCCACAGGCCTGTAACAAACAGTGGGTCTGCATTATTCTCCTCCTCTTCAACCAGTGGCATATTTATAACATCTTATTTTTGCAAATGGCTGCTCTCTTTCTCATTTACAAGCATAACACAAGCCAATATATATTATAGTCCTTTGAGGGCAACACACTAGGTATTTGTCCCTGAAGTTCCTCTATCTCTTTGGCAAATACAGAGAGATCTGACACAACTACTGTAGTTTGTTATCTAGAGCACTGAGGATTTTTATTTTTGTTTCATTTTTATTTTTATTTCATTTTTGATTTTGTACTAAACAGTGTCAGATTATCTGAATCTACAGCTGCATTTTTTCATATAGATTACCTTCTCCTCATATTCAGAGCTTCTCAGTTGCCCACCACAGGAATGGCCAACCAGTAAATCTAGATCAAACTACTAATTCCTTCCTCAAAGTCTTGAGATTTCTGCCATAGTCTCTATCCCACTACCACCGATGAAAGTCCACATTCACCTTCTTGGTATTCAAATTTTTTCTCCCTCCACAGTTCTTTTCCACCCAAATATCCCACTGCTCCACAATTAATTTCTGCTTTTGAACAGCCAGACTATATACTATGTCTTCACTATGACATCCATATTCCATCCTATGCCTTTACTCATGGACAGGTCTCCTCCTGAAAGTCCCTTGGCCATCTTTGCAGAATGTTGAGTACGGCACTCCTATGGACATGGCAGGAAGCTGAGCCTTAATCCCGACTCCCCATTAATATGTCTCACTTTCTTTCCCCAAACACAACACATTGCTGAGGTCAAAGACAACGATTAGGCGAGAGGCATTCTGGTAACTGAATGTTCACACTTTGAGAAATGCATGAACATGAGCAACACTAATACAAGATCTTTGGGGGAAAAAGAAAACAGGGAATTCTAGATCACAAACCACTCTTCTTTCCCTGACATGTGTAACTTTGCATATTTAAACCCCCTAAATTGACCTGACAGACTAAACGCATGCCACATTTTTCTTTTCAAGAAAAAATTGTAGACCGAGAGATATTTTGTGGTATAGTTCAAGAGATATTTAATAGGAATATACAATGATCTATTAGGAATAATTGATTCACAGCCAGGGGACAATATTCAGACCTCCACTTTAAAGAAGGAATCCACTAAATAAGGACAGTGAATGTGCATTATTCTCCATCAGTTGAAAGAGCAATTAAATAATGTCCAATTAAGTATTTTGGGAGCTTTCTGCTGGGATATCAGTTGAATAAGACTTTGCAATGGAGTATACCCAACTGGGGAACCTACAAGAAGTTAGTGGCTGTAGTATCAGAGGAGTAGAGCCATTTCAGGTATTTATATTTAAATATGACTAAATGCATTATATAACTAAGGGTTTCTCTAAAAAGTACGGCAAAGAGCTACCTTTGACCTTTGAAATGAAATGTAGGTGTACATGCACATACACATACACCACAAAAATATACAGAGGTACTTATAAGATGCAGGTTTGGTGTTAGCTGATAACCTTTCCTAACCTGGTATTTGCAAAGCCCATAGTAAGGTGGAGCTAGGGTAAATTTTAGTCCATTTTTTTCCCTATTCTATACTATGACTACACACATACATACATACATAC
The DNA here is from genome assembly GCF_002837175.3 of Physeter macrocephalus. NCBI lineage: Eukaryota > Metazoa > Chordata > Mammalia > Artiodactyla > Physeteridae > Physeter > Physeter macrocephalus. Next base: position 73,810,465 of record NC_041232.1, read on the forward strand.
ATACCGATCACTTACTATATGCAAGGCACTATTCTAAGCTTGAAATATTCTACATCTTTCTACTCATTTAATTCTCACATCAATTCCCCATTTTATAATAAGGAAACTGAGACATTTACTCTACATCATTCTCAGTAACCCAGAAGATCTTAGATGCTCTTTGGTGCCCACAGAAAGTTCACAGGGTCTCTCTCAGGCCTACTAGACAAGACACCATGCTTGCGGGCAAAAATTCTGACCAGGATTTACTGCAACCTCTGGCTTCATCTGGGAAAAGTCCATACCAATCTATCTAGTCCACCCCACTCACCCTCCATCAACATGACATATATTAATTACTCAATAAATGTGTGCTGAACAAAGAAATTAGCCAAATATATGTTAATACAGGGCAGAATTAAAATTTCTGAATGCAAATTCAGTTTCCTGTGGTTTCCAGACCACAGAAAACTGAAAAGGGTAATACTAAGGTAAGGTAATGACTAAGGTCATCACTGAGAAAGCAAGTGCTTTAGAAGCACACCCATCCCTCATTTTTTTTTTTTTTTCCCAGCATCATCTCGCTGTTCTTTCCAGGGGCAGACTTACGTAGAAACACTGGGAGGGGGTTCACAGGAAGGAGTGGTTGTCAAGCAATTTCCATAGTGGACAGTTCAATCTCAAATGATTTATGACGCTTTAGTTGTTTATTGTACACAATTGCTTTATTTGAAGGAAGTTTCAGTCCAGGTGGATTTATTAGAGCCCCCGTTAGATTAGTTTGCTGGCAAGAAGTGGCTTAATTTCAGAGAAATGCCTTTGATTGTACCCCACCCCAGAAGTCCTATCCAGTATACAAAAGTTGAGGGGCAAACCACTTAGGACTTACATATGAATGCTGATCTTTCCTGTTGTTAACAAATAAGCAAAATGAAGACAATTAGTGACTACACAGGTAATTATGCAATCTATTTTAAGATTCGTGAGGAATCCTCTGAGAACACAGGGAGTGGTCAAATTACACCTGAACATACCCGCTAAATCACTCCACAAAGAAAGCTGTTTTGCACTAACTTTTTTATGTCCCTCAAGAAAATGGCGAGCCTTCACCCATTTCCAATTTTTCCATGATCATAATTTCATACTAATACTTACTCCTCAGCATATGAATATAGAATTTTAGAACTGGCAAATTTATACACAAAGAAATGGTTCGATGACATCCTTACAATACCCAGCTCAGTAACAGCGGAGAGAGAGCAGAAATCCACCCTCTCCTCGCATATTATTTTCTCTATGAATAAGGTCATCCCAATTAATATAGCAATGCTGAGCTAGAATAAGGTCAGTTAAATGAAAGCAAGTACACCTTGAGGGTGTATCAATGATTATATTATTCTAATTAAAATAGATCCTTTTGTTTATCTAGTCGTCATACTTTTTTCTAAATCATTGCATTGTTCACAGCTCATTAATCAGTATCAATGTATTATTATCTAATAATAATGGAAGCAAATCTAACCGTTTTAATTTTCAAGGATCAGACTAATCCAACACTCACAGTTTCTGTAATTGCTTCACTGATACTAAGAAAAGTAGTCGTGAATGTTTTATGATTATAATCCAGTTTAATTGAATTGATTCCTTAAACTAATTATGTGACAATGTTTATTGTTATTCAGTATGTCACTACACAGCTTTGCATATGCAAATAAAAACTACAATATTGGCAGAAAATCCTTCCGATGTCACTTTTTTAATAAAATAAAAGGTATGAATAAGCCAATAACTTAAGAGTACTGCAAACATTGGAACTAGACTTTATTTCCTCTAGGGAAAAAAAAGAGAAGTTATATATGTCAGTATACAGTTAAGTAGCAAAATTTACTATCATCAAATACTAATACTAAATGTGCAACCTGGTAACAGTACAATTCTTAAAATCTGGAAAGGCAAAAGGAAAAGGTTGCTCATATCCTAGGCAGATATATCCTATCTTTCAAAGAAAAGTAAAATAAAATAAGCACACCACTTTCTATAACAAAAATATAAGTAAACATACCCATATTCTCTGTCCAAATGTTATTCTGGGGGACTAGAATGAAAACATGAGTAGTGCCAACATATATGGAATGTTTCACGGAATGTCTGTGCATCCAAGTGGCATCGCAAAATGATAAAACACGTTAGAAAACAACAGGGAAATGTATCTCAAGAACTATAACGTAGCTGCTCTTTTAAGACAATGATCTCACTTCTGGGAAATTTATATTAGGAAGGTAATTATACAAAGAAAGCTACATAAAGATGCCAATTGCAATCCTGTCTACAATTATGAAAGAAATTGAAATGTTCTACAGTAGATAAACAGTTCCATCAATTCTGGCATAGCAGCTCACTTGATGTAATATTATTTATATATTATAATTATAACTATAAAATGTGAAAACAGAAAACTTTAATAATCAATATTAATTGAAAAATGCAAAATACATAATAGGATTATAGTGATGTTAATTTTTTTTTAATCTGGAAAAATTGTGAGAAGGATTCTACATAAACAGTACATTTGATTCTGGCAGTAAGAGTAATGACGACTTCACTTATTCACAAAACAATCCTATACTTCAGTAATTTTCTATATTATCAAAAAGTAAAGAGAAATAGTTGGAGTATAAATTCCAAAGTAAGGATAAATTAATTCAAAACAAGAATTTCATAATTTAGATAAGCAAAAGGTATAGCAAATACTAGTGATTTGCTTTTAGGCTCAGTTGAATCAGATAACCTAGCAGTGTCTTGGGAGCTATTTGTATAAATAGAAAAAGGGGAAGATAGCCTTCTGCATATGCTCACCTGTTAAAAAGACGGCTCAGGGCATCACTATGTACTTTGAAAATAATAGGTAGTACTACTGAACTTGGAACAGCATCTTTCGCTATGAAACATGTTAAATTGCCAGCACTTTCTTGAAGTGTGGCACTGGATATTTGATGTATCATTATCCTTCACACAATTTACCCTAAACTCATCTCTTAATCTCCTTATACTTGCTTTATCAAATGTGACTGCAAGACATCCTTCCATTTCTTGGCAAATGCCAAGTATGAATGGTCACTAATACTGTAGCAAAAACCTAAAGGCCACTGTGAACTTACAGTTTCAAAACAATGATGTATCTAATGTAAAATGTTAGCACTTTCTGGTTGTCCCTCTAATACTGAAGTGATAATTACACCACTGGGCAGTTTTATGAGGCATCTGTTCACCTCAAGAGTAGATAAACTGGAAGACTGAAGGTTAGAAATGTCATCTTGTTGGTAGAATTGGATTATGACTTAGGAAATGTGTCCGAGTACATGACAGAATGCTTTGTATAGATACTCTTCTCTCCATGATTGGCCACTAAATTAAAAATTACTGAAAAATTAATATTGCTTAAAAACACACATAAAAAAGAATACAAGAAGAAAGTTCCAGCTGAAAAATGAAACCCACATAAATTGTAAACAGCAAATATACAGCTCATTTGTAAATGACAGTGTGTGTCAAATTTCACAATGTTAACGGATGGATTTCCTTTCCTCTGTAGGTTTAATCGTGTCCCTTTGTAGTCCCTACTTAATCAATTATAGGAAATATTAAATCTTCCTGAGTTTTCCTTAGCATAAGCAGCAACAAGATTGAACACTAGTATAAACCATGTGCCAACATTTTGAGTCTGTAGTGTGGTTAAGATTTCACATCAATGAAATCTTTTTGGCTCTTCACTAAAACTTTCACAATTCTCATCTGGAAATTTTAGAAAGGAACAGCATGCTGAAGATAACACATGAGTCATAATTACCTTTTGAATTAACTTTGTATTTTGGAATTATTCTAAATTTACAGAAAAGTCACAAAGATGGTAGAGAGCTCCCATACACCCTTCACCCAATTTCTTCTATTGTTAACATCTTACCATAATATATTTGTCAAAACTGAGAAACTAACATCAGTACATCACTATTAACTAAACTCCAGGCTTTGTTTGGATTTCACCAGTTCTTCCAATAATGCTGTTCTTCTGTTCCAGGAACTGATGCAGCATACCACATTGCATTTAGTATAATTATCTTCGGTAAGAAAAAAGAGGTGCATATAAATTATTTAATTTTAAAGTAACATTCTCACATCACCAATTTTCCTGCTTCATTTTGCCTCTTTCCAACTGAACTTGTAGTAAACTCACACCTATAAAATTTCAATGGCAAAATTAAAAATATTAACATTCAATTACACATAGATCTTGTGTGTGTAGCCCATGTGCACTGCCTAGAACACCAGGGACAATTATATTACTGTTTTTTTTTATTTCTCTGAATCAAAACTGCTAAGTTCCTGCCTGCAGGACTAGCTGGCTTGGCCTGTTATCTCCTTCATGAGCAAATCCACCCCCTGCATTTTCCCCCAAAACACACTCCCCGCTTAGACCTAGTCCAATGCAGAAAAGAATTGGTTGGATTTTCATAGTCAAGAGACAGAGCACTGATGTCTAATCAACCTTCTTTTGCTGTGGTTCACACTGTCTTCCACATTGCTGATATATGTGGGCTGCCTGAGGCTGATAGCTGCTACAAGGCCATATTGTGAGGTGACTTACTGCCCAGCCAGGCCTTGATTACCTTTTTTTTTTTTTTTTTTTTTGCGGTACGCGGGCCTCTCACTGTTGTGGCCTCTCCCGTTGCGGAGCACAGGCTCTGGATGCGCAGGCTCAGCGGCCATGGCTCACGGGCCCAGCCGCCATGGCTCACGGGCCCAGCCGCTCCGCGGCATGTGGGATCTTCCCAGACCGGGGCACGAACCCGTGTCCCCTGCATCGGCAGGCGGATTCTCAACCACTGCACCACCAGGGAAGCCCTTGATTACCTTGAACAGAAAACAATAGCGCAGCCACTGAGCTCCAAATGTTCAAGCATGCTTCTTCCTGATTCCCAGGTCACCATTCCCTTATTCTTAGATCTTTCCATTTAAATATCACATGGCCATTTTCTCAAGGCAGCAGACACCGACCGAAAAGGCACTGTCCTAGGATGATTCTGAATTCAGACTCCTAGGACCTAGAGTTTCTGTCTCTTTCTGCCACTGATTCATCTTTCCCTACCCCTGGAGTAGGACTTGGTGGGGGGGTTTCTTTCTTTATCAACACTCAAAACAGAAAAGTACTGACCCCATCTACTCTGCTCTCTCCGTTGGAGCTTAATGCTTTCTATGAGCCCCGTATATTCAAAACACAAAATCTTGTTTGAGGTTTTCCTGATGGAGGGGGCTTGAATGCTGCTTCATTTGGGGCCCATAACAAACTGATTACCCGGTCCTTTACCTAAGCCTGGACATGGGGAACAGAGACCAAGGAATGACTGCCTAATCTCACTACTTCACCACTATCTCTATTCCTAAAGCAGAAATAAAAAGGAATTTTTTCAACACAACAAAAGCATACATTTATTACAATTTAAAGGGAAACCACAAGATTTAACAAGGTCTATGTTCTCAAAGAAAACTGAAAATGTAAGCATTTTGTTATTTTCTTAAGTTTTTAAAAAGTTACTTTAAAGTAATTTCTATCCATTGTGGAAATTTTGGAAAACATAGAAAAATGCAAAAAAAAAAAGGAAATCACTCTGTCAGGAACATCCAACGATAACCTATTATTATATATGATTAGATAGGTTTCTAATTAATATATTCAGTGACAAAATAAGAATCATGATATATCTACTATTTTTGTAGTTGGCATTTTAATAGCTTTATTAAAATATAATTTACATACCATATAATTCACCCATTTAAAGTGTACAATTCAGTAGTTTTTAGTATATTTACTGAGTTTCGTAACTCTCCCCATAATCAAATATAAGAACATTTTCATCATCTCAGAAGAAGCCCTATACAAATGAACCGTTGTTCCTCTCTTCCCCTGCCAACATGCTATCCCCTAGCGAGCTTCCTCCTTAGCACTGAGGGCTGGCTGGGTGGCAGAAGGGACCCCTTTTGCTTTTGATGTTTAACTATTTTCATGTTAATTGTGTCCACTGAGATCCTTACACGGTCATTCTGGCAGTCTGCGAATACGTTACATTTATAGTCCATAATTGCAATTTGTTTTTCCTCTTTGACAAAACAGTTATATGAGAAAGAACTGTATGCTTTGTTTTGTTTTTTAACTTCCAAATGATTGGAGTTTTATTGTTTTATCTTTTAATTTCTCATATTTCAATTAATACTCAGTTTTATTTTATCGTGATTTAAAATAATGTGGCTTTAAAAAAATTAATTTTAGGTCTTTTTTGCCATCTAGTAAATGATTATATTTGCTGTTTTTGGAGGGGGTCGGGGGGAGGGAGAAGAATGAAATGAGAAACAAATTGTCCAAGAAAGAAGAAAACATCCAAATTGGAAGATACTCACTGAAAAATTGGTCCATGCTGATAGCAAGTTTCATCACAAACTAAATTTAAGGAAATTTCAACAAAGGCTTGCTTTGCTAACAAATTCTAACCAAGAAGCAGGCCATCTATGAATGACACAGCATCAATTTTGTAGCAAATGTATGATGTATTAAATAGTGAAAGATGATTTTCTTTCTAGCCTGCATTATTATAACACAGAAGCACAAAACCATGCAAGAGGATGAGAATGGAAAAGCCATGCATTGACATGTAGCTTTTCGTATCAGCTGAATTATTACAGTCGTTGATATAAATGTGTTTAAGCAGTCATATACTATTATTGTTTTGTAATCTACCAAAGGATATTACTGTGCAATATGAACTGGTATTAAACTATCCATTATAACAAGGAAGACATTTACATACTATACTATGAAATGATAAAGAGATAGAGCAAGGTAATTACAGTGGTGTTAATAAGCATATTATTATGTAAACACAGCTTCAGAGAAAAAAGGAATCATCTCACAAAGCACTCAGAAATTATTTATCCCTTTTTAATTTTATGGGTTATGAAACGATATGACCTTTCTTGGGTTTAGAATTATTGTGCCCTTCAGAAGAGCACGGTAGTAGAGACTGGCAGTATTTACCTCTGTGTATCCAAAGACCAGTGTCCCAGGTTATTGTTAGAGATGAAAAAACATTTGAAGCAGAAGCTTCATTGGCCAAATTGCCAAGAGAATAATTTCTTTTGAGAGCAGGGAGGAGGGTAACCTGTTAATTGACAGAGTACTCCTGGGTGTGAAAGGGGGAGGCTCAAGACGATCTTTTTTTGCTCATCAAAGATGTAGCTGAAGAAAAATGAATGTCATTTTTGTTCCACAGATCTCAAATGAGAACAATGTAAGTTGAAGGAATTTCTAAATCCATATAGTGAATATTTCCAAATAAAAATTGTAAATAGAATTGGTATTGTCAAAACCCGGCAGAATAACATAGAAGTTAAGAGCCTAGGCTCAGGGAATCCAACTATCTGAGTTAGTATCCTGCCTTTATCCCATCACAGCGTGCTAAGGACAAACAATTCACCCTTCTATACTTTAGTTTTGTCACCTGTAAAATGGGGATATTAATAGGTTTGTTCTAAGGGTTAAATAAACCTATTCATGTAAATTTATTTGAACAATTCTAGCAAAACGTTAAGTACTCAATGAATCACAGTTGTCAATATCATCATCATCATCATCACTACAATACTTCGTCAACTACCACTAAGATTGCTCCTTAATTAATCTAATTTTTAAAACAAAAAGTTTAAAACATGAAGCAAATATCCCCTAATAGAGCTACACCTAGGAAAAGGGTTTCAAGACTCAGAGCAGAATAAATATTATTTCTGTCCAGGATTCCCTCAGAGTAATCACCTTGGAATCCATAACTCAATCTAAACTTAAATACCTTGGCTTACAAAATGCCAATAATAAATGAAAGTTAAATGTCTCTTAAAATTAAACAGTCTGTGGTGTATTTGACTCCCTCATAGGGCATCAATAGCAAAGGAGGAAAAAGGGAGAGCCCTCATTTCTTGGTTGAGGTTTTAGTCCCTACGAATGAAAAACAACAATAACTAAGGCCTTAAAATATATTTTAAAATATTATCATGCAATATTCCAGATTTGCCTACAGCAATATAAACAAACAAACAAGTATATAAAAGTCATGTAGGGATAAGTTTACCTTTCCTTAAAAGGAAAGGGTATACATTCCACATGATTTTCTACTTTCCACCAATGCTTGTTCTGTCAAGTGTCACACACCATCCTTCATCACCTTACAATCCACTTAGAGAAAACATGGTGATATATTGAAAGTAAGTCACAAGTCATATGAGTATTACATGTTCCAGGATTCCTACAGAACTCTGTGACTTGGTCTTTTTGTCCTGACATTATCAGTCTTGCTTCTGAGGGATCAGTGTGAAGACCAATTGGATCTTTGTTAAACCCCTCTCAAGAACTTCAGAGTCCAAAGAGGCTGCATGGGAATCCAGGTTTACGGTATTCCCTCAGCTAGGGTCACCTGAGCTGAGCTGATTCTGCCATATCTTTTAGGTTCTGGAACTGTACAAGTCTGAAGAATCTTATCTTCCCTTCATCTTATTATTAGCACTCCCTAGACTAAACCTTAATAAATGGATATAAAAATTGAAGCTACAACTGAGACACCAACGTGCAATAGATATGGACGTTCAAGGCCATATCACCAAAAATAGAAGGTAAAGGAAATTTTTGCAAGCCTTTTTTTTTTTACTTTTTTATTTGGGGGAGATAGCTGTTGCTTGATTTATGAGGTCCTATCAACCCCTTTGGGGAAAGCTTTGACAGGGTTCTACATCCTCATCTCAGACCTACAGTTGGGAACCTTCAAAGAAACAACTTGGAGAGTTGTCCATTTGTCCCCTGCAGTTACGCGGATAGTGGAGTGGCGCCAAGTTGCAGTGAGGAATCTAGCATAAGGTAGAGATGTGGAGCTAGAGTGTTCGGCTGCAATTGCAGAAGTTGCAAGCAAAGGGTGAGTATGTGTTTTCCACTGCCCACATGTGGGACACATAGGAGAGGAAGAGTAAGCATCCTGGGCACCAAAGAACCCTGGAAACAAGAAGCTGGAGATGGGCTGAGGGCTGAGGTAAGGAGGTGCAAATGAACCACCTGAAATGAAGCTGCATCAATGGAGGTTGAGAACAATGCGGTTGGAGGGTCCCAGGAGGGAACTGCTGAAGAAAGTTCCCCACCAGAGGAAGAGGCCAGTCTTAATGTCTCAGGACCAAAGAGTAAGAAGCCAGATTGCCAAGGAATTGCTTCACCAAAGACTTTCTCACTTTTTTCCCATCCTTCCTTTCCCATTTCCCAGTCCCAGAGGGAATGGAACCTCAAGAAGCCAGATTGGGGAGGCAATAGAAGCCAATAATAGTCACCTTTCCCATGACAAGCTTCCAACCTGAAACAGACCCCAGCTGAGAGAAGATTTTGATGCTGTATCAACTTTGGAATTTTGAAAGAGATTAAGGAATTCACATTCTAATTACATAATTGAGATGATGTTTATGACTTAATACTGACCAATATCTCTCTGTTATCTGTAACTAACAAGAAAAGTCAACAGTCTGTAGGAGCTTTCAATAAGGGACCAGAGAAGAGGACCCCCATTTAATACCTATTAAAGAGGTAATTAGAGACAAAAATAAAGTTACATTTTGATTAAGTCATATTTGTCCAACAACTTGTTCTACCAAGGTCAACGTATTACTGTTATTTTTTGCAGATAGTGGAGTTATGGGCAGGACTGAATCTCCCAACTCCCTCCACTCCCTCACTCCCATTTCTCTTTGGCTCTTGAGTTGTACCCACTAACTCCATCTTGATTTTTAGAGCACAGTTTGAATGTTAGTCTTCTGGATAGCTCCACTGATCCTCTCTTTTTCACCTTACACATCTGCCTTCTAGGCATATGTCAAGTCAACTGACATTAATAGGTCTATAAGTTCCAAATATCTATGCCTTTCTCCTAAGTAAAGAAATCTATCCAACTGCATATTGCTAATCTTCATCTGGATAAACCATCGGCATCTGAGAATCATTATCTCCTCTTGAATTCCCTATTATAATTTGTGTCACATAGGTTCCTGTGAGTCATCCTAGAATGTAGAATATACCTTTTCCCTGAACTCTTCCTACCCAATCCAATCTAGCAGTAAATCTTATAAATTTTCATTTCTAGATGTTTATGAAATCTCCTATTTCTTTTCCAGGTCCATATCCACAGTTTATATTAGGTAATAACCATTCTTTCACAAACTTAAAATACCTCCAATATACCTTCTGCCTGGCTGCCAGGATGATATGTATAAGATAATCTCTTATTTATGTGAAATTCCCTACAAGCTCCAGTTACAAAGAACTGTTTTAAGTTCTTATAACAGTATTTCTCCATTTTTAATGTGCGCATTTGAATTACCTAGCATCTGGTTACAATGGCAGATTTCCAAGTTGGCTCCTAGTAATTTAGTTCTCGGAAGTCTGACGTGATGTCTGAAACTTTGCATGTTTAACGTGTCACAGGTGACCCTGATACAAATGGTCTGTTAACCAACTATCTAAAACAATGTTTTAGATGCATATGAGTGTGTGCGTGTGTGTGTGTGTGTGTGTGTGTGTGTGTGTAACACATCCATACTCTTTATTACGTTGCTCTCCTGCATTCCTAAATGCCTTTCCTGTGTTTAACCTTCAGACTCAAAGGTCATTTGCTTCCCGAAGATGACACTAATTCCTTCTCAATCTGCCCTAGATGAATCTACCATCAGAATACGTTGTACATCTTTTCATTATGGCATTTATCCCTTGTATTATATTATTTATTTACAAACTACTTCCAGCTAGACTCTGAACTCTTTGGAGACAGTAACTCTACTTTATTCATCTAAATGTCTCTAGGACCAAGAACAGTATAAATGGTATATGAGACACTAAAAACTGTTTATTCAGTGAACAAATTAGCAAACGACCTTTTCCTTCTTAAGGTCTTTGAGAGGTTCAGGACAAGGAAATTTACCTTCAGTACTGTTTCTTCTAACTGAATATTCTCTTTTAGCATTTTCCCATTCTCTAATTCTTTTGGTCATCATGTTAGAATAAAGTGTGAAGGTGAGAACATTGCCTGTATGTCAGGAGACCATGGCAAACTCTTGAGATATGAGGAGGCCCTAATAAAATCAATCACACAGGAAAGAAACAGAATATTAAATTGAGGATGCATTTGTAACATCTAGCTCACTCACATAGAAATAAACTCTATAAGGTAACAGGCATGAAGCATGTTTTACTTCCTTGTCCATTCTGTGTACACTTGGAGCACAATATCTATTTTTAACCATATTTGTATTCATCCTCAGAATTTTATATGAATGAGAGAATGAGTTGAGAATGACTGAAATAAGAATTATGGAGTAAACCTAAGCATCAATTATATTGAAGAATGACTACAGTATATAGTTCCAACATCTATCTACAGTTCTTACTGAAGAGCAGATTAATGACAGGAAGTAGGCATGCTCAAGAAATTATCATTTCTGTTTACTGTGTTCTGAATTGCTCTTATTTTAGTCTTACTGATTCTGCTCTGGTCCTTCACACACTTTCTTATTTCACATGGTTTTGTGCAGGGATAATTGCTTCCTTATGTCAAGCTCTTTATTACAGAAAATCCTTATTCTCTTTGCAATTGCCTGAAGTTAAGATTTTTGGTGCATGATTTTTATTAATTGTATTTTAAAGAGTTTGTCTACTATGCTGGCTAAGTACCTGCCACCATGTACTTTTAGCTCAGTCAGGATGTCTTTTTCCATTTGCTCTGCCCTCGAACTCAACTTCTTATCTATGTGCTTCTTGTCATAAACTTTTTCATTCTTACCCATGCAATAGAGACAAGAAGTCACTTTCTTTTGTCAGGAAACTTAAATTCCAGATTTATCAGAAACATGGACACCACGAAGGTTCTTGTAAAAGTCTATTAAATGAGAATGTCATGCCCATTAGTTATGCAAACTATATCAGACCAAGCAGATCTACTAATCTGATGTTTGCCTTTTGAGATTAACTGGTTGACTTAATTGGTCTGACACCATAACTTGAAAGCTGTTAACCCGTAAAAGGAATGTATATATAATTCACTATAAAACAGGGCAACAGCAACAGAATTTGGGGGATACTACATGACCAGAGCTACCCCTCTTAGAAATCAAATCTGGCAGAGATGTATAGGCAAGCTGAAAAATGAGAACACCCTAGAGGTCAGAAGACTAGTTTTAAAGATCTGTAGCCAGAAAGGGTGGTGATGCTATGCTATCTGGGGAGGTGGAACTTGCCAGGCCTGTGAACCTCTGCCTTCTAACACTCCTTGGATAGAACAATTTACAATGGCGTGTTGAGTTCTCATAGTAGTCATAATGGTTCTGACTTACAGAATTCAGAAAGCCTAACCAAGCACAGCCTTCATTTTCTTTCTTGCCATGCTTCCATGATCTCATTTTAGGCTTTTCTTTAGAAGACCACATTTACAATAATTCCAAGTCAGCAGGTAATCCACATGTAAAATAAAACTTCTAAATCTGAGATCTGAGATGATTTCTTTTCTAAAAGGGCAAAAAGGAAAACTCCACAGTCCTGTCAGTCCTCTGTTAATGAGCACTGAATTCACAGCTCCAGGTTCTGTAAACCTCATTTAGATGTGTCAGCGAGAGCCAGAGCTATATTAAAGTCTGAACAGGAATAATAATTATGAAGGCCCAATGCCAATTCCTTTTCATCTTTTAAATGCTGCTTACAGTTAGTACACAACAAATACTAAAAGGTCATCAGAACTCATTTTAGAATGAGTGCATATTTTTATTTCCAAACTTTTTCCTTTATAACAAAGGTAGTGACAATGGGCTGAAAAGAACTGGATTTGGCCATGGGGAACAGAACTAGCCCTGGATAGAAAGAAAGTGAAAGCCCCAATGCAGGCCATACAGTACAGCCTACTGTCTGAAAATCCCTTTAGATCCCTACAAGAGGCAGTTTACACATCATTTAGAGAAAATGCTCTTAATATCAGGAATCAGGAGATAATGTTTATATCTAACTTCAGTGATGTGTTTCTAGCTATGGAAACTTGAAAAAGGACTTTTCCTCTCAGAGTCTTGGTTTTCTCATCTATAAAGTGGGAAAACAATATCTAGTAATCTTTGCCATAGGATTTACCTCCTAGGGTTATTATGTTGATTATATGAATTAACTCATATTAAAGTGTTTTAAAGAGTTAGGCACTGCACTAAAGGATAACGTGTTATCATTTAACCCTTCTCATTTTCACTGTCTTTCTCATAAAAAAAGATTTTTATCTTATCATTCCTTCTTTGGTAGAGAAGAGGACTTGGGCTGATTCATCCATGCCCCTCTTGTGATGAAAGAAAAATAGTTGTGAAATCATTAACGTGGACAGAGTTACTAGTAACTAGTCACTAATACTGAGTTATTAGTACAGTTACTAACCACAAAAACAGGAAAGTTGCATTGCTATAACCACATCACTGAAATTAATGAATAGATGTACAGCTTTCGGCTATTCTGCAATCAGAATAGTCTTCCCTGAACTGAGTCCATCCTCTTCCAACCATCTACCATTTCTCATCTGGGCTACACCTTCATCCTTGTGCTTGACATGGCATTCCCCAGCCAGCATCCAGAGGGGTGTTTTCAAAACCGACATAGTTGTGTCTCGCTCCACTCACAATCCTCCAGTAAAGCTCTTAGAAGCCCCAGATCATCATCCCTTGTGTCACCTCATTTCCTTCAGTGCTCCTCCTTTTTCACTTGGCATCGTGCCCAGTGACCCTGCTTTTCTTCGATGTGCTAAACAAGCCTCAACATAAGGGCTTTTGCTCTTACTGTTCCTTCTTCCTGAAATCCTCTTTTCTGATCTCAGTGCAAGAGTCAGCCCCTCAGAGATGATGGTTATAATTGTGTCTAAAGTAGTGCTTGCTGCCTGCTGCTCCCCATCAATTCCCTGTGTATTCCCTTCACAGAAATTATCAAAATCAGCAAGTGTTGTACATATTTATGTATTTTCTTTCTCTCACACTAGATAGTAAGTCTCCTGAGGGCAGGCACCTTGCCCATATTATTCACTACGGCCTAGGATTATGACCCACATGTAACAGACATGTTGTAACTATTTGTTGAAAGAGTTCTAAAATAAGAAATGGGTATTTTTTTTAACATCTTAACATGTATATCAGTGTTAATGGGAAAATACTTACTCCCTATAAAAGGAAGATCTGAGGAAAGATTAAGAGGGCTAAGTATTATGGAGTTATATTTCTGTGTTTTATATATAAATGTCTATATAAAATAAATATAACTGAGTGAAATAAAAAATTGTTAAGTTAAATGATTCCTAATTTGAACTTGGAATAAGATTCTAAATCATACAACTACAGCCACCAGTACTGTTACAACTATGTAGAAAGAGCACTAATAACAGTTCTGGCATGTATAAATGTTAGCTATTACTACATCATCATCATCATTACCATTAGTAGTACTTCTACTCCTACAAGTAAGTGTTTACCAAATACTTAATATGTAGAAGGCATTCATTACAAGTTTTACAGAAAAATCCTAGGAGGTAGGTGTTTTATGGAAAGAATGAAAGTGACTTTCTTTGGTCAGTAAGTGACAGCACCTGGACTCAGGTCGGGTTGATATTAAAGACAGTCCTCTTAACCATGCTGAGAAATTCTCTGTGCGTAGAAAAGCACCAGTGTTATGCTGTGGAACTGTCTTTGATCCTCTCCTAACGTAAAATGGAGACCGGGTTTTGACTCTCTGCACATGTATACAACGTAGTGAATTATACATATAAGTTCTCTCAGCATCTGTGAATAATGATGCCTGGAAGTGGTCCCTTTTGGTAAAGAAATGGGCAGACCACAAATAAAATCATGCCCCATGCTTCCAAAGGACAGTTTCAGTTCCCCAAATATAATGTTTCTAGGTTAAAAATAAGTTTTCATTTCACCTTGACAACAAAAATAGTATTGAATGAAAAATGCCTCCCAACAATGTTCTTACTATAATTACTTTATTTTAGGAAGGAATTGTATGGTTCCCCTGATATAGATGTGTATTTACTTAGTTTGTAGTGTAAATCTTAAGAAAACATAAAATTCTGGCTTCAAAGAAAGGTGGTAAGATTTCCCAAATGGCCCCTAAACTTCCCTTGTGGCTGTTTTACTTGGTCCTGGATACTTTTGGATTTTCTACTTCTCCTTTCTCTATTAACATGCACATTTGGCTTCCTCCTAATAAAAAGATCCTAAGCCTTTGAAAGGCAAGTATCTTTGGCATAATAAGGACTTGGGGTACATTTCAGTTACAGAGCTGTGTCACCATTGATATATTCTCACAGCCACTGGATTCACCATTGAAGTAGATCCTGATGCAACTACAATATTACCCTAAGAGTTTTACAGAACCTAGATTTTTAAAAACTGTTTCACTGAAGTATAACAAACACATTGAGATGCACACATCATAAATGTACCGCTTAATGGATATTTCATAAAGTGAACATACCTCTGTAAAATTAGCATCCAGATCAAGAAACAGAACCTTATCTGCACCCCAAGATGCTGTCCTTCTGAACCCCTACAGTATTCTCTAACCCTTAAGAGTAACCACTTTTCTAACTTCTAACATCTTGGATTAGTTTCCCCCTGCTTTTGAACTTCATGTGTAATACATATTCTTTTGTGTTGCGCTCTCACTATTGTGTGTGTGTGTGAGACAACACATTGTTCCATATAGCTGCAGTTCAGAATCATAGATTATTAAAAGCTTAAACTCTAACAATGAAAAATGAGGATTCTACAGATGACTCACTTCATTGTCATAAACTCAGTTGGTTATTTTTAGTCAAGAAAAATCGATACCATTTTCCCCTTCCATTATAGATGAGTAACTTCTCCTTGCTGACCTAAAACCTGAGTATTTTTTTCAATATATGCTAGTATTTTTGATATTGTATCCCCTCAAAATTCATATTTTGAAATCCTAACCCCCAATGTGTTGGTATTAGGAGGTGGCCTTTTGGAGGTGATTAGATCATGTGGGTGGAGCCCTCATGAATGAGATTAGTGCCCTCACAAAAGAAATTCTAGAGCCCCTTGCCCCTTCCGCCATGTGAGAATGCGTCATGTGTGTGGCCCTCTGCAAACCAGGAAGTGAGCCCTCATCAGAACCTGACCATGCTGGAACCCTCATCTCAAACTTCCAGCCTCTAGAACTGTGAAAAATAAATTTCTGTTGTTTATTAGCCACCCAGTCTCTAGCATTCTGTTAGAGCAGCCCAAACTGGCTAAGACAATGGTAAAATATGTATTGAGGTCTATATTCTTATCTTTTGCTCTTCTAGCAAACAGGTGACAAGAAAAATCATAGACCAAATCCTGGCATTTACTAGAGACGTCATTTATGTTTCTCTATATTCAAGGGTTGCTAAAAATGGAAATGTGCGCAATTTTCCCTTACATGTCAAAAATCTTCATGCCACAGATGGAAATATTGTATTTTCTCTGTGCCTTATTGTAAATCATTTGCTGATGTGTAAATCTAAAGTCCTTTGAGGGTATCAGAAATGTACATGATGCCCCTCAGTGACCCATTTCTACATATGGATCTCTGAGCTGAAATGTCCCAGGGATTAGGGCAAGAGAAACACACTCAACTAGAGAATGTTGTAGTGATTTCACAGCTGCAGATGCTCAAGAGCACAAATTATTCCAGCTAAGGCTGGCATTAACCTAATCTCAAAATCCTTGCTTTGGTTCAGCTTATTTACAAAAGCATCACAATTCCAAGATCTGCTTTTAGCCAATTTGCCCCACTTAGTGAAAAACCATGTCCCCTTTTGGGGGATCTGTTCCACCTGAAATTCAGAATTCATGCTTGTCTAGAGACCATCATTTTGGAACGTTCTAAGCTTATCTGCAGCTTTGCAAATATACGCAGAGGATTTGGGCAGCTCTTTCAACTAGGTATAAGAGGTATTTTGGAAATAAATATAGAAGCCTTCACAAATGATGACTGTCCGTTGATACAAACAAGTGAAAAATGATTGTTCTTTGAAGTCAAGTGATATTTTGATGTAGATTTTCACTCTGGCTTGCAAGAAACAGACAGACCTTGCAATACAAAAAAAGGTTGCATTTACATACTGCTTCCAGAAAATTCTTGAGAATGAAAAATTACCACAAGAATACAAAACATGCAGACCATAGACTTATCATAAGCACTGCAATCAAATTGACTGTTCAGCAATCCATACAGAACTAAAATATGCATAATGCGTCTCAGGGAAAGATCTTTGGTCATGCTTCCAAACGGGCAAACGAACCAAACTGCTTGACGTTTTCCATACACATTCACTTCAATGTCTTTTCCAAAGCTTCTTTCTCTGGCTAGATTTTTTTATATGCCCTTCTGTAGGAGTCCATATCCTACTCATAATTTAAGGATGACCTCATATGCCACACACTCCCTCTGAGTCTTACCAAATATTCACATTATTTAACAAGCTTTTCAACAATTATAACAATAACGGCTATGGTCTGAATGTTTTTGATCCCTTAAAATTAATACGTTGAAATCCTAATGCCCAATGTGATGGTATTAAGAGGTGGGGGCCTTTGGGAAGTGCTTAGGTCATGAGGGGAGAACCTTCATGAATGGGATTAGTGCTCTTATTAAAAAGACCTCACAGAGTACCCTCATACCTTCTGCCAGGTGAGGATACAAGTAGTCTGAAACCCAGAAGAGAGTCCTCACCCGACCATGCTGACATCCTGATCTCAGACTCCCAGCCTCTAGAACTATGAGAAATAGATTTCTGTTGCTTATAAGCTACCCAGTCTGTAGAATTTTGTTATAGCAGCCCAAGGAGACTAGGACAATAACTAAAATAACAGCACTAGCAATAGAGCTTCCTTTTTTTTTTTTTTAATGTCTCAGAATTTTACATTTTGTCTACAACAATCCTCATAATCCCCTAAAACAAGAGCTTAGAATCCTCATGTTATGGGAAAGGAGAATGAAGCCATAAAAGGTTAAATAACTTGACTTAGGTTACACAGCTAATGTACAGCAGAATACAGGTCTGCCTGACTCCAAAACCCATGTTCCCTTTAGGGTGCTGCGTCGACTTTACTTAGCTAATTTCTGAATAAAGATGCAAAGTCCCAAGCTGTACCTGCGTAAGACCCTTCTTAACTAGAAACAGTGAGTAGATTTGCTCCTTTAATCTTATTAAACCTGTTTCTTTTTTTAAAAATGAAATATTGCAAACTGTACATACTATTACTGCATTAACAAATAGTTTAACATTATAATATATTATAATAATATAAGTAGATGTTTCATGTTGTCCATCAATTCTTAATCTTGCAGGATATTATTTGATCAGTGTCTCAGTACTTCTATATTTATTGTCTTCTTCAGTTCCTCTCCTGTCCCTTCATGTCACATGCTTATATGTGTGAATGCATTTATGTGATCCTTTTTTTCAATGGCTTAACATCCAATAATTTTAATGTTTATCTGAGCTTTGATTTCATTGTGAAATACCTTACAGAGTTCTGTTATTCCTTCCATCAGTCTCTTTTTACTGTGTTTTTATTTTTTTCTCCCACATATTTTCCTCTATTCTAATGCACATTTTCTCATTCTTTTCTCTCTAGGAGAATGAAAGAGGCACTTCTGCTGCTGCCTCCACTGCTCTTGATGCCTCCAATGTAGCTTCACATACTCCTCTCTATCTTAAATTATTCGAGTTTGGCACTGGTTCAGCTGCAGCTGCCAATCATCATGTTTCCTCTGGTGACCTCTTTTCCCAGTCCTTTTTCAATCCATTAGTTGACTTGAAGGAGCAATGCTAAAACATTCCCTTGGAGTGTGCAGTGGTTCTGAGTTCACCTTTTAGCCAACTCTCAAAACACTACAATTTTCTATTCATTTTCCCTCCAGAAATCAAGTTATTTTAGAGAGAAACAACTAGCTTTCTGGCAGATGACTTCTTTGACCATTCTTTCCAAAAATGAAACAAACCCAGATTCCAATTTGTGTCCTAATTTCCCTACCCTAAGGATTATTATCCCCCCGCAATGGTTCCCACACTGTCCTTGAAATGTGTTGGTGAGTCATTTCTGAGGATGTAGCATTTGGTCTTTAACTCTTTGCTACTGAATCGTGTATTACGGCAAGTTATAGCAAATGACTGAATTGGTCAAGTTAGCCAAACTTTAGGTCAGCCAAAGACAAATTTTTCTTTTCTGAATTGTTAGGAAATTACAAAGATGCTGATCTAAGTACAATGGATTGAATATGTCCATTTGAAATGAATTAAGCATTAACCATCAATAAGCATAACTTAATTTATTATGATATAAATAGTATTTTGAATGGAAAATTCCCTTATATCTTCAGGGACTTGAAAAATAAAATTGTGATATGATAATAAATAGAGTTAAAGAGCAAACTCAATGAAATGAAAGAACAAGTTAGACTTCTAATTCAGTCAGTAGATTTTTCAAGTACGTGCTGTTAGAATAAACCACACACAACAAGGTTAGAGGAGATAATAGTAGATCTTATCATCTGGACCTTGGTTAAGTGCAGAGTTTCAATTATTACAGACAGATAGACCTTCCATGTTTCAGATGATGAAAAACAATTTTGAGGCTCAATGAACAATGTGAATAACTCCACAAAAGGGAATACTATTTTGAATACAATAAAGGATTCAATGAATTGCTCAATGATTTTTGACAAAACATCATTTTTGACGATTAGTGGAGCATGAACTATGCATGAAAGAGAAAAAAAGTGTACCTAATTCATCTAAAATATCATGTTTCTTAGATATTTATTGCTTTGTATCACTTTAAAGCAAAGAAACTATTATTTGGAGAATACTTGTGGTTGAAAATTGCCATTCAACTTGTTAGAATGACCATTGTTATTACTGAGAAAACAACTTTCCTGAAAACAGATTCACACTGAGAAGAAAACGATGCAGGATTTTGAAACCGGTTGTTCCACCCCAGATATGTTATTTGAGAAACAGTCTACAGTAAAAGGAAATTTTTTTTCTCTATTTGAAAATTGTTAATTTTCTTAACAATGCTGTAAGATCAACACTTTATTCTGTGCATAGCAACTTTTTAATGCAGGGCTTTGTATGGCTTGGCTTTTCTCAACTACACTGTTTTACACTTGAATCAACTGAATTGTGGCTGGGACAGAAGAAATCAGTTGGTTTCCTCAATTAATTTTACATGTGCACGGCTTCCCAAGGAAAACTAATGCTTTTCCAGCTTATCTAAATAAAGGCCAGTCAATATTGTATACTGTGCTCAACACTGCATGCTGAGAAAAATAGAATTTGTGAGTCTTAACAAATAAGAAAACCCTATCAAACAGTTGTGTGATAGTTTCAAAGGAATGTTTTTAAGATATTCACAAGCTCTATGACATATTCTAAGAAATCTGATGGACCCATTCACTGTGTCAACTGAACTGTGGATCCCACCTCTGCTGCTGCAATTATGTGATCTATAAATTCTTCATTTTAAACTATGCTTCATATTTTAAAAACCCAAAGGTGTAGGATAAATTTAAAATTAAAAAGCTATATATTCACAGAACTGAGAACGTTTCCATTTTTTAAACAAACATCAGGAGGATTTGCTGAAATAAGGCAACATTTTAAATACCTGGGAGGATGTAATTAATAACTTTAAATGTGATTAACCAAAATCTCCCGCATTTATAAACATCAGATGCTACTGTGGAAGTTAGCTACTCTCTAACAGGAAAACTACTGTTCTATTCATATCAAAGATAAAAGCTTTAAATAAATTTTCTCAGTGAAATTACTTGAATTTCAACTTCATTGTCATTTTCTCTGTACATTAAAAAACAAAACTAACACGTTGCCAATGCTTAGATTCCCTTTACCAAAGGTATTTTGCAATAAAAGTACTTTACAGTAACATTAGTTACTGAGATAAATTATTCTCTTCCTTTAAAAATAACTATTTTATGCAATCCACATATCTCATTAATTTTACAAGGTAAACAAGTAAGCCGAGAACTGGTTGGAGAGAAAAAAAAATAGAGAAAGTTTAAGCTTATCAAAAATACCCTTTTCCATGAACAGATACCATCTTTTGTTTTTTTTTTTAGAAAATTTGTCAGAAGTTAACATATTCTCTTTGTAACACATTACGTATGTAACACCCTGTTCAGTTGGTATTTATTTCAGTGCCCTTATCTTTATAATAACATAGTACCATTGAATGATACTAGTGGTCTTTTCTAATATTCTCTTATCTTTGTAAAACTCTAAAAGATTTTCAAATACAGTAACCATACCTTGTTGAAAATATAGCAGTAATATGTAGTTTGGTGTAAACAAACATAGATTTTATCATCTTCCCTTTTGAAATCACAAATAAGAGAAATAGAAAAGAACTATTCCTTTTCAGTGTCAAAGTTCATAAAATTGTTGTCTGAATTAAATGAAATGCTTTAAAGCACTTAGAATAGCCCTAGAAATACAGTGAATATTCCAGATACTACAGTTTCCCTCATTCTTCTTCTCTATATGGGCAGAAATCATGTCCCTTTGTATGACCGTACATTCTAGTACTTCATACAGTGCATAACGCATAAAATGTACTGAACAAATATCTGTTGAGTCATCACCAAGTATCAAGCACTATCTAAAGTTCTAGGGATAGAGACAGGGAAGAAAAATGGTGTCTGCTTTTAATAAACCTTGCTTCTTGCCTTAATTTGGGTGTGGATACCATTCAATGATGCCATAAATCTAAGAGGCAAAGTATTAACAGATCACATTAGAGTTAGAATCCAACCTCCATCAGTATTCAGATTTTTAAAAAATGGACTAAAATAATACACATATAGGTTAATCTCAGTCTGACTAATCAATAAGAGTGATTAGGAGGAAACTGGGGAAAATATAGCTACCTAAGGAAATAGTACAATAACAGGTGGCCCTGACAAAATGCTTGTAACTTATTACAATTATTTAAAGTTATTGGTCAATATTGCATTGAAAATTATCCTTAGTTCTTTAGGATTTTTCATACAACTCTCAAAAGACTTCATTCAATTTAGAAATGCATCTTTAAGGTGTTCACTCCTTGAATTCATCAAATCTTAAAGTTCCAGCAGTGTATTAGAGTTCTACAGAGAAAAAGAACCAACAGGATGTGTGTGTGTGTATGTGTGTGTGTGTGTTTGGAGAGAGAGAGAGAGACAGAGAGAGAGAGAGAGAGAAAGAGAGAGAGAGATTTATTATAAGGAATTGGCTCACATGATTACAGAAGCTAAGACATTCCAAGATGTATAGTCAGCAAGCTGGATACCCAGGAGAGCCAATGATGTAGTTTCATTACAAACATTGGCAAGATTAAGAACCAAGAAGAGCTGATGTTTCAGTTCCAAGTCTGAAGGCAGGAAAAAACTATTGTCCCAGCTGTAAGGCAGTGAGGCAGAAGGAGTTCCCTCTTACTCATGGGAGGAGGGTCAGCTTTTTTGTTCTAGTTAGGCCTTCAGTTGATTGGATGAGGCCACCCATGTTAAGGAGGTTAATTTGCTTTACTCAGTTTACTAATCCAAAGGTTAATCTCATCCAGAAACACCCACCAGATACACTCAGAGCTATCTATGACCAAATGTCTGGGCATTCCTTGGCCTAGTCAAGTTGATACATAAAATTAACCATTACAAGCGATCTCTAATTCTATTTCTCAAGTCCCATTCTTTAGCTTCCCCCTACTCTCTCAATCCTAATAATAAATCAGCTCATTGAACTTCAAGGATGGAGTCTCCATAATTCCTATTTGTCTCTATTTGGGGTCTGAAGCTAGTAAGAGTTTTCACTGTGTCTAGCTGAATGACTGGAGATATTTGGGACGGGTCTTTAAATGTCATTTTTAGTCTTTGAAATAATTTCATATGAAATGTATTAAAATAATTGCCCTCAGATACCAAACACTGGACTAAAATATGTTGATAATATATTTACAAAGGCCTCCAAGTTTCAACACAAGAGTTTCATCAATGGATGAGAAAAAGGTTGAGCAAGTTCTCAGGGAAGTTCTGGTAGTTGTATGTAACGGTGCCCACCCAGCCCTAATTCATTCTCTTGGCTCTGGCCTTCACACACACCACCACTGAAGAGGTAAATTTCATAGCTGTTTATATTCCACATGAATATTTGTAATTCATCCTTTCCCCTGTACTTATACAGTCACATCTGATTGAATCAGTGAGATTTAATCCATTGATTTGTCAGTAGCCAATCATATTCTTTCTTGAGAATTTTAACTAAGACTAAGAGTAGAAAGCTGTGGTTTTTGAAAGGAAAGATCTTGAAGACTAGAAACTAAGTGGTTTTTCATGATCAATAGCAAAGAAATGGCAATCTTCCCCCAGGAAGAAGCTAAACTCCTTGGCTTGCAGGGCTCTCTAAGATCTGGTTTCTGTCAGACTAGTCCTGGTAATCCCAGACTAGTACTAGTACCCTTGCTATGTGCTTATGTAGCATATGCCACCTATAAACATGTATAACCTCTTTAGTGAATTATTTAATGTTTTTATTTTTTCTTGTTCATGACTTAATTCCCATCTAGCACTAAACTGAAAGCAATAGTGATGGTCTACAAATATTTGATAAATGGATGAGTAAGTGAATAAATAACAAACAAATAATAGGTTGATTGACAGACATGAACAAAATCAGAAACGAGATACAACCTGGACCCATAAGCATCGGCCTTGATCCTTGAGTTTACTGGTTCCCTGGGCACCAGTTTCTAATAAGCCTAGTGCATTTCATCTGATTGAGGTATTGTTCTATATTCATTAAATTAAAAATAAGACTTCTCCACTAGTTTGGGTTTGTTTCTGTGCCTTAAGCCAATATTCCATGGCCAAGATGGAAGGTTATCAGGAAGCAGGATGGCCAATTATTATAGATCTCTCATTTTTCCTGTACAAGAAAGAAATAAGCAGCTGGAAAGGACCAAATTTCAGCCTTTCCTCTAGGAAAATCGGACAGGAGTCAAAGATAACTGAATTTTTTCACTCTCAAAGAAAAATACTATCTGTTTCTTTATACAAATAAAAAAAGAAATGAACCTCTGAACATTTATTATCATCTAGTTACATGGTTGCAAGGCATCCATAAAACTCTTTCTCAATGAGAAGTCACTAGAATCAAGACACAGTGAAGAATAATTTTAGAAACATTTATGCCAGAAATATTCTTTCTTAGATGTATATTTACCAAAAGTGGTCATTTATACAGATAAACTTTTCCTCTTTTATTATGCAGTACATGTTTGGGGAGTCAGAGCTCACACGGAAGCACACTGGCATGGGGCTGGGACAACTGTAAATCTTCACAAATGTAGGAAAACGGGGTCAATTTCAGAATAGTTGGAAGAGGCAGCAAGGAAAAAGAAACGCCTCTGTACTCTGCTTCTATATATAGACCTTTAAAATGTGATTAACAAGAGTGGAAATATCTGACAATATATCTTCCTGGAGGTGAATTAAAAATTCCCCAAGACTACTCAAATTCAACAGAACCTAAGAAAATCAGTATTCCAATGAGAAAATCAGTTTTAATCCAATTTTCAAGTAATTTTATTTAGTATGATTTTCTTTTTTACTTTCAAAGAAGGACAAATACATTTTCTTTTAACATATGAATACCCTTTTTAAGCAGTAAATTAATTTATTCTTAGAGATCTCTAGAAGGAACAAACTATAAAAAGCCTATTCAAAGTATATCTACTCTCACATTGAAGCAAAGATAACAATATTTTCAAAGATAGACTATATTTTTCCAGAGTATAATCCTAAAAATGTTACACAAATGTATCACTTATGCATGTTTTTGTGCCCTATTAGTCTGCATCATGTTGCCTTATACCTAAGCATCTTAAAAGCCCATTATAGTAGGGCCTTAATGAAATATCTAAATGCATCAAGCCCATTATAATTATCTTCAAACTTAATTTACAACAAATAAGCATATATGTTTTGTAGATTATTTAGGTTAGCCTCCACATAGTTCCATTAAAATTAGTCCCCCCAAAAACATAGTAAATTGAATTTCAAAGGCTGTTAGGAAAATATTCATAGATACTAGAGATTCTTTAGTAATTATTATTACTAGATTATTTCTTTCCTTTAGCATTATTCTATGCACAGTTAAGATGAAGACATATTAGAATTGCTACTCCACCATAGTATATTAGGTTTAATTATTACAATGAAAGATCTGAGGTCTAACATACTCTGGGAAATCCATAAATCCTGCTCTAAAAGTAAGGTGGTACATTAGGGAACTATAAATGCATGATATGTGGAGTATTCAACTGAGAAATATATCAAGCTTATACAGGTACATCCTTAAGAGAAGCTCAGCACACATAAAAAATATTTGGAGGCATTTCTCCCAGTGTGTAAGATATCCACTAATGACCATTAAGACTTTATAAATTGCCTTATCTGTGTGGTAACATTAGGATGGCACTTAGTACACCACAGCCATAATATTCCAAGGGGCTACTCTAGTGTACTGAAACAATTAATGTACCTTTCAAATGTGTTTTTATTTTGTTTCAGTTTGTTTTGTTTTAAACAGAAAGATACTTTACAAACCAGCAGAATCTGATCAATTCATTATCTAAATAACTTTTATATTATCCAAAGCCTCTTCTAGAGTGGTATTAATAACTAAAATAATTTTCTTGTCTCATGTTCTCTATTCAATTTAATTTAAATTCATTAATTTGTTTTTCAATTTTACTTTAATTTTATAATCATTTTCAGCCTATCATGGTGGATTTTCAACTATTTATATACATAGTCTCTATTTTTCTTTGTCTCTAAAGTTGATCCCAAGACCGAGGCTACATTTTCAAAGCTGTATCATTAACTATTATGTTCCTAGTGCATGAACATATAAGTTTCTTATTGCAAAAATCATACTTAACAGAGTCAGTTCTGTAGAATGAGTATTTTCTTTAACATATATATAGTTTATTTGCCTACAATGATACAGGCTAAAGTAAAAAAGCTAGGCCTAACCCTAGCCTAGGCCATCATCAAAAAATCTACAAACAATAAATGCTGGAGAGGATGTGGAGAAATGGGAACCCTCTTGCACTGTTGGTGGGAATGTAAATTGATACAGCCACTATGGAGAACAGTATGGAGGTTCCTTAATAAACTAAAAATAGAACTACCATATGACTTAGCAATCTCAGTACTGGGCGTATACCTTGAGAAAACCATAATTCAAAAAGATTCATGTACCACAATGTTCATTGCAGCACTATTTACAATAGCCAGGACACAGAAGCAACCTAAGTGTCCATCAAAAGACGAATGGATATAGAAGATGTGGCATATATATACAATGAAATATTACTCAGTCATAAAAGAAACGAAATTGAGTTATTTGTAGTGAGGTGGATGGACCTAGAGCCTGTCATATGGAGTGAAATAAGTCAGAAAAAGAAAAACAAATACTGTATGCTAACACATATATATGGAATCTTAAAAAAAATGGTTCTGATAGACGTAGGGGCAGGACAGGAATAAAGACACAGACGTATAGAATGGACTTAAGGACACAGGGAGGGGAAGGGGAACCTGGGACGAAGTGAGAGAGTAGCATTGACACATATACACTACCAAATGTAAAATAGATAGCTAGTGGGAAGCAGCTGCTTCGCATGGGGAGATCAGCTCGGTACTTTGTGACCACCTAGAGGGGTGGGAGGGAGACGCAATAGGGAGGGGAATATAAGGATATATGTATACATATAGCTGATTCACATTGTTATACAGCAGAAACTAACATTACATTTTAAGGCAATTACATCGCAATAAAGATGTTAAAAAAAAAACAAAATGGAACCAAGACCTTAATAGACACTTCACCAAAGAAGATATATGGATGGCATATAAGCCAATGAAAAGATGTTCCAAATCGGATGCCATCAGAGAAATTGTAAATTAAAACATCAGAGATCCCACTACACACCTATTAGAATGGTCAAAATCCAAAAAAAACCACTGAGAATAGTAAATGCTAGCAAGGATGTGGAACAACAGGAATTCTCATACATTGTTGGTGGGAATGCAGAATGGCCACTTTGGAAGTCAGTTTAGTGGTTTCTCATAAAGCTAAACATATCTGTGCCATACAATTCAGAAATCATACTCCTTGGTATTTACCCAAAAGAGCTGAAAACTTATGTCCACACAAAAATCTGCACAGATGTTTATAGCAGTTTTATTCATAACTGCCAAAACTCGAAGGCACACAAATATCCTTCAGTATGTGAATGGATAAATAAACAATGGTATTTCCAGACCATAGAATATTATTTAGCACTAAAAAAATGAGCTATCAAGCCATGAAAATACATGGAGGAACTTTAAATGAATATTTCTAAGTGAAAGAAGCCAATCTGAAAGGACAACATATTGTATGATTTCAACTATATCATATTCTGCAAAAGGCAAAACTATGGAGACAGTAAGATCAGTAGTTGCCGGCGGGTAGGAATATGGGGGAGGAATGAATAGGTAGAGCACTGAGTATTTTTTAAGGCAGTGAAAATACCCTGTGTGATATTATAAAGGTGAATACATGTCTTTATACATTTATCCAAACCCATAGAAGGTACAACATCTAGAGTGAACCCTAATGTAAACCATGGACTTTGGTGATAATGATGTGTCAATGTAGGTTCATCAATTATAACAAATGTACCACTCTGGTGAGGATGCTATACATGTGTAGGGACAGGGGGTTTATGGGACATCTCTGTATCTTCCTCTCAATTCTGCTGAAAAACAAACTGCTCTAAAAAATGTTTTTTTTTAAAGAAAAAATCAAATATACATACATTAATAAATTACATATATAAATTAATAAATCATGTATTGATGTAAAATACTGGAAGGGAAGTATTAAAGTAAAATGAAAACACAGTTAAATCTGAAGGGTGTTAAACTGAAGTTTAATTCTTGCTCTTTGCTCTTTTCCATCACAGGTCAGCAGAGGTACTTTACTCATCAGGGAGACTAGAAATTACAAAACTAGAAAAATATTAAGTTAGTCAATATTGTGGAGGGTGCAATTAGGCCAATGTTCTCTTATGTTGTGGATGCAAATGTGAATTGGGGAAAAGCAATCTGTCTCAGAGATGCAGGCTGAGGGAAGAGCCACCATCTGTTCCAGAAAGAAAGAGGGAGCCCTGAGGATCACACATCAGCAATCAAATGTCCCAGCCCAGAAGTGACATATAACTTCCACTCAGAACTCATTGTCCTGGAACTGTCACACAGCCCCACCTAACCTAATAGGTCCAGAAGTATAATCCTACCTTGTTCTCAGAAAGCTGAGAACTAGTGATTATCTCATATCTTTTACGTTGACATGTAAAAGCTTCCCAACTGTGACTTTGATAAACGGAAAATATAAAGAAAATTTTTTTATCTAAGTAAACTCTCAGGGATCATACCATTAGATTCACTTGATACAATCTTCTCTTCTCCTGTCCTGTCCTCTCCTTTTTTCTCTCCTCCTCCTCCCCTCTCTTCCCTTTCCTTTCTCCCACCCTTCATCCCTTTCTTCCTCTCTTTCTACTATTATTATTACTGGTAACGTATAACCAGAAGATATTATGATTACAAATACAACAGAAGCCTTTGTCTTCTTAATTAATTGAACTTCATGTTGACCATATTTAGTGATTCTTCTCACTGGCAGCTGAAGCCTGGCTTCCATCATGCATCAGTAGATTAAATGAGAAGTGAATGTCACTACTGACAGTGGAATCACAACCTCAAAGTGTAGTTAAAGTTCTCAGGGTTGCTGTGTGACATTTAAAGAGAAAAGAACTTAAAAGATATATTATCAGACATGACAAAGATACCTCTACCTCCTGTATTTTTCTCTATCTTTCATTCTACAAAGTACTGCAAAATTAATCTTCTTAAAGGACAGTCCTGATCATGTCATCACTGTAGTGAAAATATTTCAACCAATCCACAGTCCCTGCAGAATAAATTTGATTTCTTGGTTTCACATTTAGTGTTCACTGTAACTTGGCCTCAACTCAGTTGTCCAGCTCATCTTTCTACCATACGCCTGTTAACATTCCAAGTTCATAATAACTGACTTTCCCCAAATATGGCTGACATTTTCCTATCTCCATGCAATTATGCAATTCTCTCTCCAAATTCATACCAATTCTTGAAGACTCAACTAGAAGTCTGTCATCCCATCAAATCTCCCAATGTCTCTGGGAAGAAATCACCTCCAGCTCCCATGACTTCCACAAAACTTTATATTTACAACTATAATACAGGGGGAAAATCAAACTTTAGAATGTTTATGAAAAATTTCTTGTTCATGTTAATCACAGGTAACTTCAGAAACTCTTGATAGTGGGGTCTTAGCAAAGTGATGAATAAGGATTAGTGTTCTAGGAATACTCTTAAAGCTGAGTTCTCAAGACACGAGCACATATGTTTTGTTTATTTGGGAAAACTTGGTAGGAAGATATCATAGGGAAAAAAGACCAAAGTCACCCAAAATTCCTACTTGTGGCATCAATGCCT
Source organism: Physeter macrocephalus (assembly GCF_002837175.3). Taxonomy (NCBI): domain Eukaryota; kingdom Metazoa; phylum Chordata; class Mammalia; order Artiodactyla; family Physeteridae; genus Physeter; species Physeter macrocephalus. The sequence goes on from NC_041232.1 coordinate 73,840,217, forward strand.
CTACCATAACAAGGAAAAATGGTTTTGTCTTACTTACTTTTTAATCCCTCAAAGTAAGTATTCTTTGAATATACACACATGATCATATTAATAGTTGCAGAAAAAGCATTTGATGAAATCCAACTCATTCATGATAAACACTCTCATTAAACTAGAAATAGATGGGAACTTTCTGAACTTGATAAAGCCTATCTAAAAAGAACCTACAACTAACATCCTATTTAATGGTCAGAAACTTGAAGCTTTCCCACTAAGAACAGGTACAAGGAAAGAAAGTTCCCTATCACCTCTCCCTTTCAACATCACACTTGCTAATGTAATAAGGCAAGAAAAAAAAAGGTATACTTATCATGAAGACATAAACTGTTTCTCCCCCCCACAGGTGACATGATCATCCAAGGAGAAAATCTGAAAGAACTGACAAAAACATTCCTGAAACTAAGTCATGGCAACAAGGTTGTAGGATACAAGGTTAATATACATTTGCTTTCCTATATACCAACAATGAACAAGTGGAATTTCAAATTAAAAACCCAATACAATTTATGTTAACATCCCCCCAAATGAAATACTTAGATTCAAATTTAACAAAATGTGTATAATATCCATATGAATCAAATAATAAAACTCTGATGAACAAAATCGAAGAACTAAATAAATGGAGAGATATTCCATCTTCATGGATAGGAATACTCAATATTATTCAATGGTTAATTATTCCCAACTTGATTGACAGATTCAGTACAATCTCAATCCAACTCCCAGCAAGTTATTTTATGGATATCATGAAACTGATTCTAAAGTTTATTTTATTTTTTTTCAGATCTCTTTCTTTTTTTTTTAAATTAGGGTATAGTTGTTTTACAATGTTGTGTTAGTTTCTACTGTACAGCGAAGTGGAGTTCCCTGTGCTATACAGATTCTAAAGTTTATATGGAGAAGCAAAAGATGAAGAATAGCCAACACAATACTGAAAGAGAAGAACAGAGTTGATGGATTGAAGCTACCCAACTTCAAGACTTCCTAAAAAGCTTATACATGTATGAAGTGTCCAGTATGAGTCTGTGATAGAAAAAAAGAAAAGCTCAACCTACTCTGGTAAAAAACAGAAAGAAAATACAGGCTCATATATTTAGGAAACAAAATGAATACAGGACCCAATAAATCAAATCATGTCATTCATTTCTTGGCATTACTTTCCTCTATGGGGACTTCACTCTTAAAAGAAGCACCTCTTTATGTTGTAGCAAAGATGCCTACATGGCTACCAGCAATTCCAAATATATATCCTGTTCTCTACAAACTGCAATTGCAGTTCACTCCCCATTCTGGCCTTGGGAAGTCCTACCCTGGCACAGCCTTTGGGCCAGAGCCCACACTCTCACACCTGGCTGGGCCACTGGGACAAGGTACTACCACATTCTGACTCTGAGTTGAGAGGGTGGGGCAAGGTGCCCACAAGGACTGGGGTTTGCTTGATAGGTGACATGAGTAAGACTCCTTACTGACAAGTCTGGGATGAGGGGGCCTCTGGCACCTGAGGCTCCCAGGTGTTTCTCATCCCATGCCTCCTCTGCCAGGCCTCATAGAATTCCTGAGATCCCACAAGATTGGTCGCAGCAACAGAGCTTTGAGCCTGATTCTGCTAATTCTCTGAGCCATCTCTAAACCTAATGCTCAGCAAATCCCAGCCCATCCTTCCCTGCCCCTCCATCAGGACCAACACTTACTGCCCCCCCACATACCCACACAGAGCCCACCCTGCAGGCTCCAACTGCACCCTGACTGCCTTGCTGCGAGACCCCACACTCCATCCACCAGTCCCAGGCCCCACTGGTGTCCCCCATGGTGTTCAAGACGAGAGAACATTTCCTGATGGAGGGGCATGGGTGAAGGAGTCAGCTATCCCATCACAGGGCTGTGGCAATTGGGCCGGGCCAGCAAGAGGGAGGAGAAACAAACAGTCAAATGAACTCTAAATAAAAAGAGATTTTTTCCGTAATACCTCCCGCAGACAAATCTCAGGGAAGAATTTGATTGGTCTAGTTTGCAAAACAATAATTGTATTATGGGAGAAAGGACCCCAAGGAAGATTTAGATTAACCAAGACTGGGTCATGGGTCTACTCTGGGGTGGGAGATGGGTCGGGACAGAATAGATAACCATTAGGAAAAGGAATTTTTTATCAGAAAAATGGGAAAATGATTTGGGGCAAGCAAAGAATGACATGTGTACAAAATATCTGCATGTTAACATGCACATACACATTAATACACACATTTTATTATTTTTATCTTCTGTGTGTATGCACATATGAGAGTGTGTTATGTATTTGATTTTATCTTGTTTTTCTAGTTGTTTCAGTGTTATATATTTGGTTTTAGGCAGTTACCCAGAGTTAGCCAAACTGCAAGGTCAAAGGAAATACTCCCCACAAGACTGCCTTCACTCTGACACCAACTGCAAGTTTGGAGATTGCTAAAAACCACCTTCAAGTTTAGTAATTCACTGGAAGAACTCACAAAAGTCACTGAAATCTGTAATACTCTTAGTTACAGTTTATTACAGGGAAAAGATACTAGTTAAAATCAGCCAAGGCAGAGTTCTGGAGGGGTACAAATACAGAACTTCTGGCTGTCCTCTTCCTGTGGGGTCATGGACCACATTACTTCCTCCCAGCTATGATGTGTGACAACACACTTGGATACTGCCAACCAAGGAAGCACACCCCAGCCCTCGGTATCCAGAGGGTCTTGATCACACACTGCCTGAGTGGATGACCATTGGTCTCCAGCCTTCCCAGAGTTCAGGCTAATAACTTTAGGCTCCTGACTAAATACCTGATCTCCAAAGGAACTGATATGGTGTGGTCCAAAGCCCCCATCATAAATCATTGTTTGTCTGTCCAGTGACCAAAGCCTCCAGGCAAACAAAGATACTCCTACCACGCAGGACATTCCAGGAACCTAGAGGTCACCTCTCAGCAGCCAGAACTCTCTTTGGGTAAGGTGAATTGTTCACAGCACGACAGTATTTTAAGTGCCAAGTCCAGGCAATGCCAATTCACTTTACTGAAATAGCAATTTCAGTTATTCTCCTAAATTATTAATGAAAAATAGTATTTTACCCACTTCTCTACCCACAACCCTGGTTATTATACAATGAATATTTTTTGCTTTACTTCAGTTTTACTGGTGTGTAAAGAATTAACAAGGCACAGCTCACAGACTGATGTTCCTATTTATTAGTTTTTGTTCTTTTGCTAAACATGCCCCATGTAATCTTTGATAATCGCTCAAGTTATTGAAAAAGAGTTTGCACAGCCTTAATATTATTTGCTTATTAATCTGTGACAAACCATAAAATTTGATATTTTCACCATGACTACCTCATGAAATTTGCTCACTTTTTCTCTGATTAAAGTAGCAGCACACTGACAATGCCAACAACTTTTAGAAGTGTTTTTGGGAGACCTATGTGAATATCACCTTTGTTTTCATTTGAAATATCTAAAAGAAACTGAAAATGTTCTTCCACAACATAATCACATACCTGCCTGTACTTTGGCTACTCTGAATTTGACCAAATGAGGATCAGGACTTCAACACACCCTTGATCCATAGAATGAATCATTCAAATATCAATCAAATTCTCTTCTAAGATCTACCTGAATGCTTATCTTCAATTTCCACAGTGCTTTCCTAGAAAACAACACAAACCTCCTGTCCTAGAGTTCTTCTGGTTCTTAACCACTTTGGGGTCACAGATTCTTTACGACAAACCCACAGAACAAATTCTAGAATAATAAGTAAACAGCAACATGATAGAAAAAACAACAAAGTTTAATATAGTTTCAGGGGGATTTATGGGTCACGGTTTAAACATCCTGCTCTAGAATTTTTGGGCCATTGAACATTGCTATATTAGTCTCAGATGACATACTTGTATCTAAGTACATTAGGGAGAAAAATATGGACTTTCCATGTATTTAGAGACCTTCTCCCCCCTTGCATTGTAGTTATTACATTGCTCTCCCCTTCTTCCCAGGTCTTCTATACATCCTTTTAAGTTGAATCTAGTCACATCTATTTCCCTCAACAAAAATCCAAAGCCAGATCTGCTAAGGTTACTGTCATCTGTACAAATATCATATTGCTCAGGAAGTAGAACCCAAAGGGAAAAGAAGAGAAAAGAAGGGGAAAAAAAAATCCCAACAGGTGCTATCTGAAGAAACCTACTCCAACGCCAGAACATTCAAGAACTGATAAGAATTAAGAACCACTATCATCCCAGCCTCCCTTATTTTGACCTACCTTATTTTTTGCTTGTAATAGTAGCATGTCTGTTTATTTAAAATAACAAGAATCAAATAGATTCATACTGTTCATATGAATAACACACTGCATTGAAAGCCAAATGCCCACTGGTTCTCTGTGTTTCATTTTTCTTTTTAAAATCTTAGGCTGCATCAAGTCCATATTGAGAAAAATATATTGGAACTCTGTTATTTTTCTTTTTTAAGTGGAAAGTACCTTAAGTCTGGTTATAGTTATCAACCAGATAACTATTTAAAGCCCTAAAGCTGAAGTTTGGTTTCCTTTAATCAGGCATTGAATGTAATGTACAGTCGGGTCTTAAAACTTCACTTTAAGAGGAATGTTTGCAATTTTGAAAGAAGCGTCTAAAGGGAAAGATATATCTATGTAAAAACTCCCAGTCCAGTTGCCCCACATACTTTACAAATGAGAGATTAAATTACTAGATCTTTATTGAATAGGAAAATGCATTTTTCCTTCTTTGTCTTCTTTTACTAAAAACAGGATTTCTCTAAGCAATGGTTATCATAATATGGGTGAACACATCTGTGCTTCACAGCTTATGACACACCAGGGTATGTTTATCTCCACTCTGCTTTTACGGCTCACAGCACTCCAGGGTGCAGCAAGCTTCTAATGGCGCTAGAAAGCATTGCCAGTAATTTTTTACCACTTAAGACAGTACTATCCCAGACGATGATTACAAGTTGGATGGTATTCAGTTCTTCCTCTACATGGCTTACCCCAGCTTGTTTAATAACTGTGTGTAGTATCACAGTCCTGAGAGATGTACTTTCTGACCAGAAAGATGACAATTTTCATATAAGTGTATATACCTAAATGTTCACATTTCATATTCAAATTTCATAGTTCACTCAAGGTAGGTCAAGTGCCAAGATCTAAAGACGAAAGGTAATGAAAAGCAATACTTCTCTCAAGATCTCAGTGGAAATAACAATAATGCTTAAAGCTTAAAGTGTAACAATTTTTTTTAAAAAGGCTTCTTAGGATAGAAAGGAAGCATCTGCTCAAATTAGTGTTTGAGATTGACAGCATGACAAATGATTTATTTTGTGCTTTAATTTTATTGTATAATTCTATGGGACAACTTCTATGGATGACCCCATGAGATCTGTCATATAAAATTATATTTTATATATGTATGTATATATGTTATATATATGTATGTATAGATATATGTGTATGTATATATGTTATACATGTAAGCAGGTATAATTATTGTTTTCTGCGTGGTAGTTCTAACTTAACAATAATAGAGGAGTAATAAATTATAATGGCATCTTATACGATTGAAAGAATTATTTAGCACACTGACGTAGGTTGTTTCACCAAATTCATTTCAGTCAGAATGGTGCATCCAATGCCCTGGAGATAACTAACGTTAAACCAGTGATTCAGGCTTTAAGGTATTAAAAACATTTTTTTTTAATTTATAACAACAAAAAAAGATGTCCAACTTTTCCAAAATCTCTATCTTCTCTTCTGGGGTAACTGAATTAACAATATCTTAAACTTCACATTATTTAAGCTAAAACAATTATCCATTTTAACAAATGCCCCATCTGCATCTTTACTGTCATTTATAAGTACACACTGACGACCAGTAAATGTAAATTATATGCTAATGGGCATATTTCTTAATCCTCAGAGTGCACACTTTAGGAATGTTCATAAGTCTTATGGTTGTGAATTCCAGTATAACACTCAGGATTTGCAGAGAATCAACTCTGTGGCCAGATTAGAGTCAAATATGGTAATGTGCCCATTAAAAACCAGAACAATGTTAGACTTTTCTGAAATTCATTATATCACCTAGTATTGGACATGTATTAATAGTAAACATATAATATTTTATCTGATTGGTTGAGGGATTAGTTGAATAATGGAAATGGAGTGTGGTTGAGAAAGGTTAGCAAATAGAAGAAAACCAACAAACAAAGAGTGAATTTGACTGTTTCAAACCATTACATTAGGATGGCTGAAAAGAAGTGTCCTTGGTATCTATAATATCTCTCTTTGGCTTGTAGGCCAAAGAAGCAAAAGTAGCTAAAAAAGAGAATAGTACATGGCTGAAGAGAGACCAAAGGACATTATTAACTCATGTTTTGAAACAATTTCGTGTTGGGATCCCAGAATAATAATATCCAACATCTTGCTCACCAAAGTATAATACATTCTTTATCTAATACAGGGATTAACTAAGAATTAAGAAACTGGACCTGTTTCTAAAAAGAAAAAATAAAATAAAAAAGTTTACCTGCCTATCTCATTGTTGGCAGCCAACTAAAGTAGAAAATTTTTGGCAGCTTTCAGATACTTTAGAATTTGAAGCAATGTTGAGATGATCTATTTAAATCCAGTATATAGGTGACCATTTCTCAGGTTTAATTTATATATCGTTCTTGTTATCTATTTCCACGAGCTTTGACTCTCTTTCTCCCTCTTCTATCCTTTTTATTCTTCTTTCCTGAACATAAATCTCGATGCTCCCCTATTTGACATATACTAAATTTCAAAAAAAAAAAAAAAATAGAAAAAGTAAATCAGCAGGAAAGGGAGAAACAAGTGAACCCAACAACTGTACAACGCTCGAACTCACAGACTGTTCCTATAAGGAGAAACTGAACAGTTGGTGCCAGAAAGAAAAAGTTGAAAATTGGGTCGGACAATTGATAGGACTGATATGTTTTCCACTTTGCTGACATATAATCGTACTGGTGGTCACACTGACCTGCCGCTGGGGCCCGGTGGGGTCTGAGGCCAAGCGTGAGCAGGATCATGCTGCCGGGGCTTCAGGTAGGGTTCCATGTGTTACAATAGCATGGGCAGACTGAGACCCAAGCAAAGCCTTATCCTTCCCCAGGGGTTTAACATCCCTGGGCAAACAGCCAAGTGGCTCTCTGAAAGTGATGTAAGAATGGGTAAAGTTCTCATTAAGAATTTGTCCGAACTGGTTTTTCCCAAAAGGGCGCACAAGAGAGTTGCTCAATAGTACCAAGCCCTATACGTGTTATGTATCAATCCAACCCAAGTCGCTTAGTGGCTCTTTTGCTAGAGCACTTCTCCTTTATGATCAATAATTTCAAAGAACTGGGTATTTTTACTTAGGGGACTTTTCCCAGTGAGAGAAATTCTATTCTTATCACCTCCTTTTATGTATGTACATAAAGAGGATGTTTGTGAGTCTGTAAAAAGCACCCTTGATCTTATTTGATAGACTGTGTCCTCCTCAGAGTGAATAGGCTGTCGAGTGGTGACTTTGCATTTGCAAATGAATGACAATATGTGTGCCAAATTCCCTCCCCAGCCACACAAGTAACAGGATGAGAATTTTATTTCTGGAAGAGGATTTCAAAACAGGTCAGCCCTCATTTACTCCTCAGTGGGTGCTGCTAAAAACTAGAAAAAGTAAGACGTGGCCATTAAACACAGCAGACAAAACAATACGTACATCAATCAGTGCCTAGAAACAGACTTTGAAATGTTATTTATTACCTGTTTTCATCAAATATGCATTACTCTAACGATCGGCATATTATGAAGACAGGCATTTTAGAGACGAATTATAAGATGGGCTAAAAAAGGTGGCTATCATTTGGGAAAGAAAGGCACTTTAATTTTAAAAAATCATATAATTGTTATGGAAAGTATCTGTATAAATCAAACATTTCAGAGAGACAAGATATTGATCAGTCATGGCAACCCTGTCCAACTTGGATTCCATGCAAAACCATATAAAGGTACATAACAAAGTTCAATTTTAGACTGTTACAGTCAAAAGCATGCTTTGTTACTGAAGTTCTGCTCTATTTATTTGGATGATATTGGTATGAATAGATTAAAAGAACAAATATGAAAGAGACTCTCAATCCTGTTTTCAAAAGTATTTATAGGTTGGCACCTGGAGGGTTGCAGTAGTTCGTGAAAAGTCAATACAGAAATCTAGAGCGCATTCTTCTCTTCCTTCATTAGAGAAATTGACAGCTGAGAGGAGACCTTTGGTTGTCCGACACCAGTACAAGCCATGTTAACAAATGGTTCTTGGCGAGGCAGCCACAGACAGCGTAGCCTGAAATTCTCATCGCCACATATAAGTGATGCTGTACTGCTGCCACCCCTCTGTCTATTTATATTGCTAATTAAATCGCACAACTTGTTCAGTGTCTTCTGTTCTACATCCACTTTTGTGCTCGCCATTTTGTACGCCAAATTACATCCTTTTGCATGGGCCAAGTACATGATCCTATTCAGAGTCCTAATACTGTTGTTCATTTTGTTCCATCAGCTAATGGTTAGAACTAATTGTTGAGAATTAACAGATATTGTGCCTTGAATTTGGATCTTTACACTCTTGCTCAGTCATGGAGTTTCTGACCTCTGAGTGAGCAGACAGTATCCAGATGAAGGAGAGGAAGATGCCTAAGACAGGAATACAATGGAACAGCCATCAAGAGTTCCAATGGGGCACTTTTACTGGAGGAGGGAAGCAGATGCTGAGAGAAATTTCAGAATTGGACTAAAATAAAGAAAGGTAATAAAGAAAATTAGCACTGGAACATCCAGTGACCAAAGGACATGTGACAAAGGAACCAGAAAAGGAGAGTAAGAGAAAAATAACTAAGGGGCTCAGTCAGAAGGTGTTAGGCTTCAAAAAATGTCACATTGTGCGTATGTGAAATAAAGAAGAGCAGGACTTTTAGCAAAAATAAAGTCAGCAGTTTTTCTTTCTTGCTATTATTATTTAGTAGACATGCTTTATTTTGTAATTCAAGATATTTTGAGTCTCTGTATCTTGAGGATCCTAGTAAGGATCACTTGTTGATGAATGATCTGTAGACTAGTCTAAAACCCATTTCCTCATTCCTTCTGATGTCCTCTGGGTTATATTTTCATCATAATTTTCTTTTACTTAATTAAGCCTTCCATGAAGCCCAAAGTATTTAAATTGTAAGGATTGCTGAAATTGGGTCATTAAGGTAACTTCTAAGTAGAGGCAGTCTGCCAGAATTGTTTTAAAAAAATCTAAGATAAAAATAAAAAGGAGGGAATTGATGCTAGGTTTTTGGGAAAAAAGAGAGTACACTTCCCCTAAGAGGAAAAAGAGATAACTAACAGAGGTAAAGTAAAAGATATCTAACTACTTAGAAGGCTGAGGGAGGATTAATATAAAATGAACCAAAATAAATAAGTAAATAAACAAGTACATAAATAATAAAGTGAACAGAACCTAGTCATAAATTAGTCATGGAGCTCAGAGGGTTCAAAGCAATTATATTAAAATACATAGCCAGATTACAAGCACCCCTATGACACAGGATAATTGAGCATGAACATAGTTATATTTACAGTGAAGTAATTAATGAATGACATATACAGCAATTAGAGTAGTCAGGACTCTTATCTTACTCCCCATCCCATAAAGTCAAATGTAAAGGACCAACAGCCAGCATTATTCCCCCAGGAAAATGCTCAAAGGCTATTCTCTAAAGGAATTAAAATCAGTGTTGGGCAAAAGTCAGATTCTCATGGCAAACATCCTTTCCCCCTTCCCTCTCCCAGTGAATAAAATGCTATTGATGTTGACCTTGGCTTGGGGAATGCCTTCTATGGCCTGTCCCCTGGATCATGTAGCTATACCTACCAAAGTGGCCCTACACAGAGCTCCTTAGAGAAAATATCTAGAAAAGCATCTTACCTTCCTGGCAGCACAGGGCACCTATAGCCTTCTTAAATGTGAATGGAGAAACAGGGAATGCCAGGTATGTGAAGAAAACAAGCAGGTTATAAGAGAAAGAAAAAAAAAATTTTTTTTAATGGTCTTATGGGAGGTTGAGGAAATAGAAAAGGACTTTGAGAACGCTGAATGTGTTCAGAGTGATCAGAGAAAGTACTGTATTTATAAAACAAAACTATAAGGCTCTGAACAAAGAACAATCAGAGAAGATAAAAAAAGGTCTCAGAGATTAAACATACTATGGTAAACGTGAAGAGTGACTGGAAAATAAGGTTGAAGATATCTCCTGGAGTACAGAGCACAAAAGGACAGTCAGAAAATATGAGAGAGAAAATGAGGAAAAGAAGGCCCATCAGGGTTGTACATTGTCCTGACAGAAGGAACTCTGGAAAGAGAGAGCAAGAAAATGGAAAGGGGTGAACATCAAAATTATAGTAGAAAAGAAATTCCCAGAGCTGAAGGAGGATACATCTTCAGAGTGAAGACACATAGAAACAAGAGTCATCAAACAAACACAAAAAACCCTGGCCTAGTACATGAAATTGCAAAATGGTACAAATAAAAAGAAGGCCCCAAAAGCTTCTTTATAGAATAAACTAATTGCCTTCAAAGGAAAATGAGGCAATCTGGCGTCAAATGTCTCACCAGCTCACTGGATACAAGATAACACTGGAGCAGCAATGCCTGGAAAACAGTATGCATGTTCCTCAAAAAATCAAAAACAGGTTTGTCATATAATTCAGCAATCTGGTTATAGAGACATATGCACTCCCATGTTTATTGCAGCATTATTGACAATAGCGAAGATATGAAAACAACCTAAGTGTCCATCAACAGATGAATAAATAGATATATATGGTGTATATATACAATTGAATATTATTCAGCCATGAGAAAGAAGGAAATCTTGCAATTTACGACAACATGATGGACCTTTAGGACATTATGCTAAGTGACATAAGCCAGACAGAGAAACATAAATACTGTATGCTATCACTTATATGTGGAATCTGAAAAAGCCAAACTTGTAAAAACAGAGTAAAATGGTGATTATCAGGGGGTGTGGAGGTACGGGAACAAGAGAGATGTTGTTGAAGGGTACAAACTTACCACTAGTAGTAATTAAGTCCTAGAGATCTAATGCAAAGTATAGTGAATATAGTTGGCAATACTGTATCATAATATTCAAACTTGCTAAGAGACTAGGTCTTATTTATTCCAACTACAAAAAATAATTACATGATGTAATAGAAGTGCTAACTATCTCTACAATGGCAATCTTATCACAATATATAAATGTACAGATCAACAGGTTATACACCTTTCGGGGCTTCCCTGGTGGCGCAGTGGTTGAGAGTCTGCCTGCCGATGCAGGGGACACAGGTTCGTGCCCCGGTCCGGGAAGATCCCACATGCCGCGGAGCGGCTGGGCCCGTGAGCCATGGCCGCTGAGCCTGCGTGTCCGGAGCCTGTGCTCCGCAACGGTAGAGGCCACAGCAGTGAGAGGCCCGCGTACCGCAAAAAAAAAAAAAAAAAACAAAACAAAACAGGTTATACACCTTAAATTAACACAATGTTATATGTTAAATATATTTCAAAGAAAAGAAAGAGTTCAAAAGATGTGAATACAGTTCAACAAAAAAATAAAAGGGCCCTTAAAATATGAAAGGATTCTCAACTTCATTCATATATATAGTAATAGAAATGCAAATTATAACTAAAATTGGATGCCATTTTTCACCTTTTAATTTGGCAAAATTCTAAAATTAGAGCAAAAAGTGTTATCAAAGCCGGGAGAAATAGAAACCTTCATACAAAATGGTACAAACCTTAAAAGAAAAATTGGCAATGTTATCAAAATTACATTTCTGGAAATATATTCTAAAGACAGCACTTCTTGTATTGGATTTATATTTGTGAAAATGCCAATATTCCATTATTTCTATCCAAAACTAATAATTTCACGTATTATAACCTTACAATAGCAAAAGATTGGAAGTAATGTAAATGATATAGGGCACTTATTATAAAATAACTGTTCGAAAGAATACTATGCAGTTGTAATTAAGAATCAGGATGCTCACGAAGATATGAGTGAAAAAATTAAAAAATTATATAAAATAGGATGCAAATTAAATGTGGTAAAATTTTAAACATTTGAGTGTAGAAAAAATAGAATTAATTTCATGTTGAGATGTAACATGAATGGGGAAGAAAGGGAGAAAAGGTAATATTTTCATATTGCATAGATGATACTTCTAAAACTTGATACAACAAAAAGTACAGATTTAAGTTCTTATTTTAAAGTTACAAATATAATAGAAAACTAAAAATGGTATAAATCTGAAACTCTAAGAAGAGGGAAAGAAGACAAAGATACAAATGATTTACATCTTCACCTGTCATATTAGAGGTTATTAGATATTGTCTAGTATTTCTAAATGAAGGAAAGAGAAAACCAAGCATGTTTTCTTGAACCATAGCATCAAGAACCAGAAGAGGCTGCTTCTGAAGAATGGGTCTGGGAATGAGCAGAGACGTAGAACTAGTATTTCTATATTCCTTGATTTGTTACCAAATTCAAGAATTGCTTTGATAAAAAATATTTTTGACCAAAGTTAATGGATATAGGCAAAAATTCATATAACACTTGGTGTAAAAGATTCAAGAGGCAGAAACTATATATGATTTGTTCACCACAAAATTTCAATCACCCAGTGTCTGACATGTAGTAGATCTTAGTAAATAAGACATAAAGAGTTCTTACAAATCAATAAGATAAGAACAGCACCCAAATAGAAAAATTGGTAAAATACATAAACAGTTCAGAAAATAATTACACATGGCCAATAAACATATTTAATGTTCAATTTCACTAGTAACGCAAGTTAAACCTACAGTGAGTTATCACTTTTCCCTTGTCAAATTGGAAATATTTTACAATAATGCCTGCATGTATAGAAGTTGTGAGTCAAAACTCTCATGTGCAACCAATTTAGGTATAAATTGATTTTTTTTTAAATCAAGGAAAAGCAAGAATTCTTAAATATTTATACTTTTGACGTAGCACCCTTATTTCTGGAAATCGATCCTAATGAAATAACACAACATGCTATAAAAGATTAATGTATAAGGTGTGTTTCCCAGTCCTATTTAACAGAGTGAAAACTAGCATCAATCCAAGTGGTCAACAATAATGGTTAAATAAATGTACATCCACATGAGAGCATATTATTTAATAATTAAAATGTCATTACAAAATATATGTAATCAAATGGAAATATTTGTGATATGATAAATGAAGAAATCAGAATACAAAGTAGCATATATATACACCAATTTTGTGTGTGTGAGTGCATGGGTGTGAAAAAATTACAGAGGGAAAACTTTAGTAAGTATTTCAAAATGTTAACAATGGTTATTTCTGGATAATAGTAATACAATTTATTTTTCTTTTTTTTTTGTATTTTCCACATTTTCTACAAGAAAGACTTATTTTTAGAAATAAAAACAACAGAGTGCAGGGGGGGGAAGGGAAGGTGGGAGAAGACCACACTGGGTTGCCGCCACTGCTGCCACCATTTTGCCAGCTCCTCGGGTCTCAATGAGGCGGGGTGGCGCCCCAGAATGGGAGACAAGCCAGTTTGGGAGCAGACTGGATCCAGCTTCATTCAACATTACTACCAATTATTTGATAACGACAGAACCCAACCAGGCACAAGTTATATTGACGTGACATGTCTTACTTGGGAAGGACAGCAATTCCAGGGGAAAGCTGCCAACGTGGAGAAATTGTCTAGCCTTCCGTTCCAGAAAATCCAGGACAGCATCACAGCACAGGACCATCAGCCCAGGCCAGATAGCTGCATCATCAGCATGGCTGTGGACCAGCTCAAGGTTGACGAAGACCCTGTCATGGGGTTCCACCAGATGTTCCCATTAAAGAACATCAATGATGCTTGGGTTTGCACCAATTACATGTTCAGGCTTGCCCTGCACAATTTCGGCTGACCTCCTCCCTCCTCTTCCTGATACTATTCACACTCCTCCAGATGCTCCAAATATCACACACAAATGAGCAGCGCCATGGTGGGAGTGGGCAGGTGCGCTGCTGCTACTGAGGCATTGCACATGATGTTTGAACGCTTCGACTGGTTGCATCTGACAGGAGAAGTTTGTGCTGTACCAGCCCATGCCTTGGAAAGACTTAAGTAATGCAATAGGTTGTCTTTTTTTTTTTTTTTTTTTTTTATGAACGCTTCGACTGGTTGCATCTGACAGGAGAAGTTTGTGCTGTACCAGCCCATGCCTTGGAAAGACTTAAGTAATGCAATAGGTTGTCTTTTTTTTTTTTTTTTTTTTTAATCTACTGACAAGTTGCTCTAGTAACCCAAAGAAGTGAAGGAGAAAGCAGCTGCCTCACGGCCCAGATATTGATTCGTTCAGGTGTTTCATTGCCTCATGATACAATAAAACCACGAAAATTTTCTTAACAACAAAGAAATAAAAATAACAACAAATGGTACATCATTAAAAGTTAATGGAATTTTACTTCTGGTGATGGCAGAGTAGCTGGTATTGGATGAAAACTCCTGCAGATAAAATCATAAACACTGGACAAACTGAGAGAAAACAAGTGGCCAGAAGCAGCAAGAAACTGGAAGAGAGTTACCTTTAAAACAGAAAAATTCACTTGGTAACTTTGCATTTATTCAACTTTTCATGTGAGGGAAGTCCTCATTCTGCACAGTGTGGGATGTCTGGACCTTAAGCAGAAAGCATGGGACTTACTGGCCTGGTTTTAGGACTGTCATAGTACCTAGAATCTATTAAAGGAAACCCTGGAAAAGAGAGAGCCACAGTATGAGGAAGTCCAAAATTCTGCATTTAAAATCTGCCCAAAGCCTTGGTTGACCCCTGATCTATGAAGAGCTGAGACTCCTTAGTGTGTTACAGAAAGTGACAGATTGTTACGGCTTTTAGCTGCCGCCAACTGTAAGGGGCTAGCTTTTAGAGTTTGAGTCCAAGCAGATTAATTGCTGAGAAAACAATTACAAACATTCTCCAGGGGAAGATAACATAATTTAGTCTCTAGAATGTTTCATACACAATTTTCTGTTTAAAAACAAAAGTTCCTAGATAAGCAAAACATAGAAAATTATGATTCATGCTGAAATGAGGTATCAGCCATCACCAGGAGCCAACTGAAATATACAGGGAGGTCAGAATATAGAGGAGCTATTTTGTTATAAATATGTTCAAGGACTCAGAGGAAAATATAGAGCAAAAAAATAGAGAATTTCATCAGAGACATAAAAACCACAAAAAATGGAGACCCAGTAGTACAATTTGTGAAATTTTAAAAATTAGTGGATGAGGTCAGCCACATGCAAAAGAATGAAACTAGACCACTATCTTACACCATACATAAAAATTAACTCAAAATGGATTAAATACATGAATATAAGACCTGAAACCATAAAACTCCTGGAAGAAAACACAGGCAGCTAGCTCCTTGACATAGGTCTTGGCAATGATTTTTTGAATTTGATACCAAAAGCAAAGGCAACAAAAACAAAAATAAACATATGGGACTACCACAAACTAGAAGTTTCTGCATAGCAAAAGAAACCCTCAACAAGATGTAAAGGCAACTCACTGAAAGGGAGAAAATATTTGCAAATCATATTTATGATAAGGGATTAATATCCAAAATACACAAATAATTCATACAACTCAATAGCAAAACAAACAATCCAATTAAAAAATGGGCAGAGCATCTGAATAGACATTTTTCCAAAGAAAACATACAGATGGCCAACAGGCACATGAAAAGATGCTCAACATCACTAATTATCAGGGAAATGCAAATCAAAATCACAATGAGATATCACCTCACACTTGTTAAAATAGCTATTCTCAAAAAAGACAAGAAATAACAAGTGTTGGCAAGAAATAACAGGTGTTGGCAAGAACACTTGTGCACTGTTGGTGGGAATGTAAATTGGTGTAGGCACTACGAGAAACAGTATGGAGGTTCCTCAAAAAATTAAAAAATAGAACTACCATGTGGTCTAGCAATTCCACATCTGGGTATTTATCTGAAAAACACACAAACATTAATTTAAAAAGATATATGCACACCTGTGTTCATCACAGCATTATTTACAATAGCCAAGATATGGAAGCAACACAAGCACCCCTCAGTAGATGAACAGATAACGAAGATGTGGCATATATAAAAAATGGAATATTAGCCATTAAAAAGGAAATCTTGCCATCTGTGAAAACATGGATGGACCTTGAGGGTATTACACTAAGTGAAATAAGTCAGACAGAGGAAGACAAATACCATGTGATTTCGCTTATACATACAATCTTAAAAAAAAAAAAAAGAACAAACAAAACAAAACTCATAGATACAGAGAACAGATTGGTGGTTGCCAGAAGGGAAGTGGGTAGGGGGTAAGAGAAATACATAGGTCAAGAGGTACAACCTTCTAGTTATAAAATAAATAAGTCATGGGGATGTATGTAAGCATGGAAATTATAGTCAATACTATTGTATTGCTTATTTAAAAGCTGCCAAGAGAGTAAACCCTGAAAGTTCTCCTCACAAGCAAAAAAAATAAAATAAAATTGTATCTTTGTATGGTGACTGATGGTAACTAGACAGACTTATTGTGGGGATCCCTTCACAGTGTATACAAATACTGAATGATCATGTTGTACACCTGAAACTAATATTATGTTATATGTCAATTTTACCTCAGTAATAATAGATAAAATCAGTAGATGAGATTAGCAGAATACTGGATCTGGAAGACATAGGATCAGTGAACCTGAAGACAGATCAGTAGAAACCATCTAATCTGAAAAGGAGAGATAAAGGATAGCTCCTCAATGACATGAGGAACAATACCAAGCAGTCTAACATATGCGTAATTAGAGTCACAGAAAGAGAGAAAAGAGAGAATGGGACAGAAAAATATTTGAGGAAATAGTGGCAGAAAAGTTCTCAAATTTTCTGAAACATAAACTTACAGTTTGAAGAAGATCAGCAAAGCACAAGCATTATGAACACAAAGAAAACCACACTCAAGCTTATCATAGTCAAACTGCAAGCAGCCAGGGAAAAAAAAGGATGCACTACACACAGGGGAACAATGATATGAATGACAGATTTACTTCAGAAAGAACAAGGGGTATTGGTACATTCATCAAAACTTATTGAATTGCACATTTGAGAGGTGTGCATTTCATTCTATGTACATTTAACCTAAAACACTGTAAATAGATATTGAATTCCAGTTTGTATGTTTGCTTTTTTTTTCACAGTGGTATGAGTTAGGAATTTAAAAATTGTATTCCATATACTCTAGTTTGAACAAAAGTGTAACTGTATTGAGGATAATGAAAGCTAGGTTTCTCATTGTTGGAGAAGGAGTTACAAATATGGAAAAAGGGATGACTAGAATGCACTCTGCAGTGCTGGATTGGAACTAGAGATATTAGTATAAATCTATAAATATATATATATACACACAAAGAGAGAGAAATAAATACAAATCTATACATATGTATTATGTGTGCACACATATACATGTGTGTTTATATAGATATGGATGTCTATGGATCTGATATGTCTATATATGTGTGAGTGTGTGTGCACGTATACACCTACACACATATATTTCCTAGCTCTCTGATGAAGGGATTTAGAAGCAGTGATCCATCAGTAGCACTCAACATACCTAGCACCCAAATCTTGGTTTCTCGGGACCATTCTCCACTAAAAGAAAGCAGGGATATTTTTAAGAAAAGCCTAAACATCTTGCTGCACCATAAAGTAAGGAAGCGCTGAAGGAATGCTGGAGGTATATTGAAAGAATACAGGCCAGTTTGAAAGGGATCCCACTGGACAAATTTTGGACAACTTGAATGTTAAAATAAATATTGATTGAAATGGCTTACATCCCTTTGAATAAAATAAAAATTCATACCTTCATTTAGATATAAATAAATTAGAGTACATAAATAGATGGGGAATTTCTTCCTTAGTGTAGAACCAATAAATAAATATACAAGGATGCTTAAACTAGTGGGTAAAAGTTTGAGAAACAGGATATTTGTATAGTCTCCAAGTAACTTCCTCTCCATTAATTGCTTATTATTTTAAAAGGGAAAATAGTAGAAAAACTTGGCAGACATCACCTTACCCTAGGGACAAACCACGACAGCACGTACCTCTGATATGATTCATTGAGATGATTACAGCACACTTCTGTGACAGTTCTACTAAAATGTATTACGCCAATCTCATTATGAAGAAACACTAGAGAAGCCCAAATAGAGGAACATTCTACAAAATAACTGTTTAAAATATCAACGCCAAAAGACACTAAAGACACAAATAAAAAGAAACTGTTCTAAACTAAAGGAGAGACATGAAAATTAAAGGAAATGCATAATCCTGCACTGAATTCTAGACCTGGGGGGAACAGAAAATATCTATAAAGGACATTACTGGGGCAGTTGATAAAATATGAATATGGAATATAGATTGTATTTTATCACTATTAAATTTTCTGACTTTGATCACTGTATTGGTTTTGTAAGAGAATGTCTTTGCTCCTAGGAAAAAACACATTTATGGGTAAATAGATACGTCTCCAATTTACTCTCACATGGTTCAGAAAAAGATATGAACACATAAATATATGGGTCAAATATATATGCAGGTAATCCTCATTATTCACAGAATCCGATTTTGTGAATCTACCTACTCTTTATATTTATTTGTAACCCAAAAATCAATACGCACAGTACTTTACCAATCACTCATAGGCATGGGCAGAGCAGCAAAAAATTTAAGTCTCCTGACTTGCATGTTCCCGGTTGAGGCAGAACAAGGACACACTTGGCCTTCTTGTTTCAGCCCTCACGTTGTAAACACATGTCCTTTTCGAGGTCTATTTAGTGCCACTTTTTCTGCATTTTTGTGCTTTTTGGTGGTGATTTTGCTGTTTAAAATGACCCCCAATTGCAGTGCAGAAGTGGTGGTCTAGTGATCCTAAGAAGGCTATAATGTGCCTTACAAAGAAAATACGTGCATTAAGTAATCTTCTTTCAGACATGAGTTATAGTTCAATGTTAATGAATCGACATTATTGATTGTATTGATTATACTGTTAATAAATCAATAAATATTTTAAGTAATATTTATTATATTTATATATTAAATAAGGTGTCTTTAAACAGAAACACACAAAACAAACTTCTGTATTGATCACTTGATTAAAAATGGTTGTGACCAGAGATTCAGAGGAATATAATTCTGTATTTCTTCTAAGAGCAAAGATTCAGTATTCACTAATTCAGTGTTCAGGGAAGATTTATAGAACATAACTACTACAAATAACAAGACTCCACTATAGGTCAATAAATGACAGATACATATGTACATACACACATACATATAGATATAGATGTCTAATCGATTATATAGATATGTAAATACACACACAGCAAACAGAACAAAAAGTAAACAATTGCTGCTGAATCTGGGGAAAAGGTATATAGGAATTCCTCTTACTATCCTTGCAACTTTTGTGCAAGTGAAAAATGGTTTCAAAATTAAAAGTTGCCAAAATACATAATGAATAACAAATTATCACAAGATGCTCTTGCTTATAAGAGACACAAATTGGTATCTTTCCCCTAGGAATCTGAAATCCTATAGGGATGCAGCCATCTGTGTAGTATTCTATGGACAACTAGAGGGAGAGAGAGATGCTGGTTTAATAAAGTCCAGGCACTGGGAGAAACAGGCCCATTCATGCAGTAAAGATGAAGTAACCAAAAGACACAAAAGAGAAACAATGATATTTTTAGGTAGCTATTGGAGCTTAGGAAATATGCAGCCTGACCAAGGCACAGTAAGCAGCAGGGCAGAATATGACACTGGCCCTCAAGAAGCTATATTTTTGTTGGGGACCTACTAGAGAAAGGGAGATGCAGTCACAGGAAAAAGGTCCACATTCTCAGAAATGGGATTCTCTTTACAGTACACGTAAAGTTAGCTTTGCCCTATTGAAGTCAACTGGCTTAGACTGGAGAAGTTCTATTGTGCAGAAAGGGCTCTCTTCACTCGTTCCTCCTCCCATTCCTGGGTGGCAACCATTAAAGCACTGATCGCAAATAGGCTATGGATTTTATTTTCAATTGAAATATGTTCCTTATATTATGGAGCCATTAGTTCCTGCCATTAGATTCTACCACTTGTTTCTAACATTAATGGATCTTGGCTCTTAGCGCTTTTAGATATAATTTTAACATTAAGGCCCATATTTTTATTTATTTATTTATTTTTTTGCCGTACGCGGGCCTCTCACTGCTGTGGCCTCTCCCGTTGCGGAGCACAGGCTCCGGACGCGCAGGCTCAGCGGCCATGGCTCACGGGCCCAGCCGCTCCGCGGCATGTGGGATCTTCCCAGAGAGGGGCACGAACCCGTATCCCCTGCATCGGCAGGCGGACTCTCAACCACTGCGCCACCAGGGAAGCCCAAGGCCCATATTTTTAAATATGGAATACCTATCCTTAAAAAAACCTACTTTTATAGTTACACGCACATATATATGTGTATATATATATATATATATATATAGTTTCTATGATGTCAAACAACTGACTTAAAAAAAAAGAAACCTATTACTGCTATTGTTTTCAATGTTTTTATTCATTGTTTTCATTTTTATTATTTTAATTGATATAGCTCAGATAATCACATATTGATTTTCCCATCAAATTCTTAGAGAAAAAAAATAAGAAGGTAAAATAATAAAAATTAATAAAGTAAGTCATTCAACTTATCTATTTAAATAAAAAGATAATTTTATTGAGACTACAGTGTTAATATAACTGAAGGAAAGACAAAGACTTAGGACTTAATTCAACAAATGTTTATTGACACTTACTATGTACTGGAAGGTTCCTGTCTTCAAGCAGCTCACACAAGATACACACTTATACACACAATCACACATAGGTGACAGAGGTTGTAGTGAATATTGGGAAGAAAACTAATATTTACTGATCACTGAAAATATGCTTACCACTATGCTAGCTCATTCCATCTTTACAAAAACCTCCTGGTTCCACATTTTACAGATATGCTTTGAGGCTCAGAGAAGTTAAATCACCTGCTTATGGTAAGTGGCAGAGCTAAGATTCAAACTCCTATCTATTTCCAATGACTGTTTATAGCTTTGTTTTAATTTTTTTTTAATATGCTATAAAAATACAGATGATGGAGTAACAAATTCTACTCAGGGCTTAAAGAAGGCTTTTGAAAAGAAGTGGCATGGAGGCTGTCTTTAAAAATTACTGTAACGATCAAGATCTTGGTAAGTTCAGTGGCTATGGTGATATCAGATATGTATTCCCAAGGTAGGATCAACTTGCCAGTGTGGATCTGGTAGACTATGGGTAATTCTGAGTTGATTCTGAGGTTTCTAGCTCCAGTGATATCATTTATTAAAGTAGGAACCACAAAATGAAAGCAGGTTTGTGGAGCAAGATAACTCACTGAAATGACTGATTCACAACCAATTATTATATCAAGACATTATTTTTACCCGATTTTAATAGTAAAGGAGAAGATAACTGGGCACAAGAGGAAAAGAAGGAAATTATGCTTTTGTAGGCTGAAATATGTGTAAACCCTTGGGAATATCTGAAAACTCTATAATGAAATGCTTTATACCTAAAGGTGAAAAAAGTATTTTTCAACAGCACAATTGTTTAGCCAAAATCGTTTCACTTTTTGTTTGTTCATTTTTTCCCACTGCATGCTGGTAAAACTGTCAGCAATTAATTAATATCTTTTGAAGTTTCAGTCTTTACAAACTGTAAGAAAACATAGTGGGAAACATTTTGAGCCAAATAACATATTAATGTGCCCCTATATTTCAAACTCATGATTGTCTAAAATGCCTGTAGTTGTCCCACTGGGGTGTTTAAATTTTTGTAGATGCTCTCAAAACAATCCCTTCTGACCCTGAGTTAATTGTCAATCTTCTGAGCCTGGCTCTTGACAAGGATGGGAAAAGAGGCTTCCATCTGGGGTCATACACCAGAGTCTGTTAAGCTGGGATCCAATGTGTTTAGGTGTCCTCCCACCTCCGGCTGTTCTGAGAGCCACCATTTGATTAGAGTGTAAGCAAGGGGGAGAAACTTTTTAAAAAATGGAAAATAAAACGTACTAAGGCAAAAATAATATAAAATTACTATTCTAAACCAGTCTACTATTTTATTCAAACTGTCATTCTTTAACCTAACAAGTAGTATGTAGGACAGGGGAAATACACTGATTTCCTCCTCCCCCCAAAAATAATCTTACGTGGTTAGGTTGGGCTTCTAGAAGCCTCTACAGCTTCTTGAGGTAATAAATTCCGTGGGTTTCCTGCCCACTATGTAAAGCAGTACTTTCTTGTCTTTCTTTAAAATTCACTCTTCTAGGTTTCAAGAGATGCCTCTTAGATTTAATATTCCAGGAACTATCAAAGCCTGAATTCACCTGACACTTGGACTTCAGTTATAGGATCACATGAACTTTTCAACCTACATCTGTTCAGGATTCACTCTTAATTATTTTGCTTTCAGGAATGACTCGACCATTTACCAGGTATGTGACCTTGGGCTAGCTGCAATAATTTCTCTTTATCTCAGTTCCTTCATCTTTAAATACATTTCAATAATATCTATCTCAGAGGATTATTTTAAAAATTAAACCATTCAACGTGTAGAAAGACTTTAGAGTACTGCCTGATTTCTATGGTAAGCGTTCAATAATTCTTAAATATTATTTTCATCATATACACAATGTCTAGATTTTAACACACTGAACAATGCTATATTTATAGCAGTTACCATTTACCACTCACTGTTTAAAGAATTTTACATATATTAAATCATTTGGTTCTGAAACTCTATAAGGAATATACTGCTATTGTCATCACCATTTGATATATGAAGAAACTGAAGTTGAGGCAACGTAAATAAATTGTCCAACATCACACAGATAAAAGTGGCAGAGCTGGGATTATCCTAGAAGGTCTGCAGATAGATTATACACCCTTAGCTATTATCTTATATTGTATCTCATAATGGTTGCTGGAAGATGT
Organism: Physeter macrocephalus; assembly: GCF_002837175.3. Taxonomy (NCBI): domain Eukaryota; kingdom Metazoa; phylum Chordata; class Mammalia; order Artiodactyla; family Physeteridae; genus Physeter; species Physeter macrocephalus. Next base: position 73,863,473 of record NC_041232.1, read on the forward strand.
TAGTTATTTAATTAGTCTTCTTATAAATGTTGCTGCTTCTGTTGTTATTGACCCTCATCCTTTTAGAAAAATCCAGCTGAGGAGAACAACAGCTGAGAAAATGAAGTAGAATGTATCTTTCAACAGCATCATAAGAATTGAGAAGGCAGGAAACCAGGTCTTCTCACTCAATAACATCACGGAAATTGGAAGGATTGGATATGGACAGTAAGTCGAACTAAGTTTGGTTCTGATTTTTATTGAATGTATATTCACATGCTCAGTGGCAAAATAGTCGTGAGAATCCAAACTTTTCAATAAACTGCTCTGAACCCTCAGGTAAAACTATGGAGAAATAAGATGTGGGTTGAGGAGAAAATACAAAGGATAAACAGATCGGGGCAGCAGAGTGGTTGAATGGGAAACATCAATGGGGAAAAAAATGACACTTTCATGGACCCCCCCCCCCAAAAATCTACACTATTTTAAGGTAGTGCATGAAAAGTATCATTTAAGTTGGATAAAGAGGTGGTATAGTACAGGGGGGTTGACAAACTATGGTCTGTAAGCCAAATATAGTATGACACCTATTTTTGTATAGTCCCAGGAGACAAGAATGATCTTTACTTTTCTGAATTTTTTTTAAAAGACTGTAAGAATATATTTTGGAACACATGAAAAATATAGACAATGCAAATTTCAGTTTCCATAAATAACATTGTATTAGAACACAACCAACCCATTTGGTGATGTGTTGTCATGTCTGTTTTCTCCCTACAACAGCAGAGTCGAATAATCCCCACAGACCAGATGGCCCACAAAATTTAAAGGTTTCCTGTCTGGCCCTTTACAGAAAACGTTTGTCTACCTCTGGCATAGTGCAATGGAAATAACTTAGTTTCTGCCAAAAAATATTAATTAGTGTCACATGGATAAAAATTGCTGCATTTCTGTTGCCTTAGGTTTCCTCACCTGTAAAATGAGAGAGTTGGCATCCGTCACAGTGGTTGTCAGACTAACCCTTAGGAATGCTGGGGTTGGCTAGGTGGGGTCACTGAAGGGCAAATGAAAGAAGCCAACAGGGAAGACCTTGTTCTTCCTGCAATCCCCCTTCTACAACCAGAACCATGACTCTTGCATATGATTTGTCTAAAGAACATTTCTGAAGAATGGACTGCAGTTTCCAAAATTAAAACCATATCTGACCACACTGAAAGGGGCTCTATGACTGTAAGGAGGCCTCGTTCTGCCTTCCCGCTTTCCTATCTTGCCCCCGTTCCCATGGTAGATGCACTCTCTGGATTTTTATTTGTCAAGGCCTGTCCTAGATCAGAGTCGGCAGGTTCACTTTCTCCACTGAAAAATCTACATGTTCATCAGTGAAAAATTTTAAGCCCTATCATTCAAAGCTCTGGGTCTATGCACTAATGATAGAACCTTGTTCCTTGAAAATACTGAAAATAAGCCCTTGTCCAGGTTACCCTTGGCTTTAAAATATCTAAATGCATCAGTAAGAAACAGTGGCTAGTGTCTTGGATAAAAGGAAAGAAAAGAAGAGGGGACTAAAAAACTGAATTAGCTGCTGAATTTCAATCCTTTTATGTAAAATACATATGCCACCTCAAAAGTAAAAGATTTCATCAACAAAATTAGATAGGGAAGAGAAATGTATGCATGATACTGAATAGCAATTTCACCCTCCCCCATTTTTGTAACTTTATATTGATCTTCTGACAGAACCATCAGGTGACTGGTTGTTTGCTTCAATGCTATGATGATAGCCTTCCACAAATTCCATCTGTCTCTGGAGATTATTAAAGAATGGAGCGCCCTTTGGTTCTTTGTAGATGGGTATCATCTTCTTGGATGACAAAAAATTTTGCAATACATTTTTTTTTCCCTTAGTGATTTTGCATTTAGGAACTCTATGTTATTTTTACAGACTGATTTCCACTTAGAGATGGCAAAAATACAACTTTATGGTTCAAAGAGAAACGTTTAACATGGCTTATAAAAAACGTATAGAACTTCCCCAACATCAAATAACTCTTGGAATACTACAGCCTGGTAGGCTAAGTGTAAATGAAATCTAAACACACTCAAAACATACTTGAATTTAAAAATTAAAAGAGAAAAAGACTCCAGGCAAAATGTATCATGATCTTGATAAGCCCAACTTATTTAAAAAGTTATTAGAAATATTTTGCTAAACACACTATAACTAGGATTTCTTTAGAATTATCCCTTTGGAATTGTCCAGTGGGGGAAAAAAGGGTGAATGTGGAGATAACACACAATATTCTTGATGCCATGGTTTCCAGTTGAAATAGTCTACTATGCTTCCTTTCTGATGCTCCCATGTGCTCTTGCTCTGAGCTGTTAAACACCGGCCACGACAGAAGCAGCTGCCTTGCACTGAGGTGTGAAAGTATCCTTAAGCATATCTGGTGGAGGAGCTAAGTTTATTCATTGTCATCACAAAAGTAATTGCAAGGACAGCGTAGCAACTGAACAGACCTAGTGTCATTTGGACAAAATGAAATTCTTGGTTTCACTCTTTGTAAATATATATTCTGCAATAGTATTTAAAATAAAGCTTTTTTATTAAAAAGTTTTATCAGAGATGTAGAGTATTAAAAGAATTTAGAATATACATTCAATTCCACCTCCTCTCTTACCCCATTTCCCATCTCTTATCTCTGAAAATTGACTGTGATGCTCCCACCTCACAGGGCTATCTGGAGATGTCTCTTTCAAGCATTCTTAGGAGAATGGCATTACAATCATTAGGACTGTGGCATAATTTAAAAGCAATGGAGGTCAGCAGCACAGATATTAACAAATGGTTATGAAACTACTACCATCATAATTCCACCAAGTGGCAGAGTTCAGTGGTCCACTGATGATGCAACTGTGGGGTTGACCTGGAGTTCAATATGGAAATCAGAACAATGGATTAGCCCCTTGAATGAAAATTATCCTTATCTACCAAGCAAAATAGCTACAGAGAAATAAAGTGATTCCTTTCAGAGAGTTGGAAAGCCTTCTTCTCCCCCTTACTGAGAGTTTCCTCCCAATAGCATGCTTGAAAAGCATAAGTAGGAGGAAGCCAAGACTGACAGAAAGACACCTTCATCCTGACCCAGTCTTAATTTCCTGGTTTTCTTTTCTTACCTACGATAATTATAACTGCCCTGGTCCTCTTGATTCTGAAGTGTTTAACCTGCTCTTATTTTGTGTTACATTTTTCTCTTGACACCTTTATTTAAATGTATGTAAATATATGCAAAGTGACTATCCCAAGGCTCAGTGCAGTGACTTGATGCTCCTGACACCCCTACGTACACAGCACAACAGCTCCGAGTTAGAAACATTATTAGTCCCATTTTGGAGGAAAGAGGCCCTGCAAGGTTAAACAACTGCTTAAGTGGCCTGATCGGTGTTGAAACCAGGTCTGACTGCAAAGCCTGTACTACAGGTTCTCCTAAAACAGAATGTTACGCAAACCCTGAGGCTATACTGAGAGACTTCCAAGTTCTCCATAATATTTTTAAATGTTTTATAATACAGATGTGGTAGAAAACTTGTATTCTCCCTACACACCTGATAAATTTATGTATTTTTGAATTTTGATGATTATCTTAAAAGTTAATATGAGCATATTGGTACGTTGTGCATCACTTGGATGAAAAAGCTAAAATGAAGTGTTGTCACAGTTTTAAGGTCCATGTCTACGTTCCAATCTTCCCCCTTTACAGCTCATTCTCCACGGAGTAGACAGATTCTTTGTCAAATAATGTTAAGTCCCCTAAACAAAATCTTCCAATGATTTCCGACTGCCATTCAAAGAAAATCTAAACTCTTTACCTCACTTTATGAGAACACATGATCTACTTCTCCAGTCTGGTCTTTTACTTCTTCCACCCCACACTGGGCCCCCACTCCTGGAGGGCAGGTTCCTCACATGGATTTTTTTCTCCTATATTTATAACAGTGCCTCAAAGAAGAAAAAGAAAGAAGAGTCACTCACAAAACAAATACAAATACTTTTGAATAAATGGATGCTTACTTTGGCACTAGATAATACTACTCTAATTGTTGAGAGATTAGGGAAAGAAAAAAAAAACAGGCAGACCTAAAAAGTAAACAATGTAATAAATGAAGGAAAGGCCAAATCATGGCATGTTACACTGGCTGAATGAGTATTTCTCAGAAGTTAAAATTAAAAAGGTGGAAAATGTGGGTCTCCCCACACACTCACAGTGGTATGAGATATGCTGAAGAAAGATCCTGCCATAGTTACAATGCAAATATTGCTTTAATTTCCTCAAAATAGCATCACTAGCCGCATTAAGCTTGCTAATTTGAACTTCTTTTTATACTTTTGTTTGAATTCAACTCAATTCAAATTATATTAAAATATAATTTTATATTATTATGTACATTTATGCTTATTTATAGAATTTATTATGCAATTGTATATATTTATATTTTTAATATTATATATAAATATAAATTATAGATTTATAGCATAATGAGCTTCCACCCAGTTTCTTTCAATACAAACTAGCATTATTATATGAATAACTTAAATGGATTCATACATTTCTTAAGTGTGGGAAACACTACTTTATTCTATGCTGTCTCCTACTTCACACCTCTAAAATATCCTTTGAAGTCGATCAGATTTTAGTTAAATATCAAATATGAATTGTGATTAAAATACATCCTATAAATTATTGAGGACTATTGTGTCTCTCAAAGACTTAAGCATATCATCCTACAAGTAATTTGTAATAAACACCCCAGGAAGGAGAAAGTTTGCACAATGGATTAAATCAGTGGTTCTCAAAGGGTGGTCTTAAGACTAGCATCAGCAACTCCCAGGAACTTAGCAGAAATGCACATTCTTTGGCTCCATCCCAGCCCTACCACACCCCGAAATCTAAGAGTGAGAACTAGCTAGCTGTGTCCTAACAACCCTCTCCCAACCCCAGTTGATACTATGACCCCTAACTTTGAAGTCACTGGAGGAGATAATGACTCAGAGAATACTAAGAATTTAGCCAAATAATACAGAAATAGCTTCCATTAGAGTGGGTTTTTTACTTTAATTTAAAAAAAAATGTTTCCCTTTGATGTGCATCGTGTCTTTCTAGCTGTCTTTCTTTTTTTTTTCTTCCTCTTTTCTTTAGGCTACAAATGTCAATGCCAGTCAAGCAGTTAAAATACCTTTTGGATAAATAGGCTGTGTTTACAAGATTCCAAATCAAGCAATTAACTTGATCATCTAATTCAATTAAACATGAAAGTGAATTCATTCCCCTTGTTTGCCTCTGCCTGCAGCCTGAGGCAAGGGTAAGCCTGACACATAATTCCATATCAGGTAGTTCCAATCTGCAAAGCCATCTCTGAAATGAGGTCTAAGAAGTGTCCCAGAAGCCACTGTGTGGCTTCGGAATCTGCATTTGAGTCTCATACTCTAGGCACCACACTGCCATCGTTGTTACTGGTCATGCCCTCTAGAGCTCCAAAGTCTGTAGTTCTCGTAGAACAGGCATCATTGAAGCCAGGAAGCTTCCAAAGGACATGAGTTGCATTCAAGTTTCAAATTCATTTATCTTGAATTAGTCTGTGGGAGAAATGGAAATGCAGTTTCCTCAAGAAAGAGCAGAAAAAGGCCAGTTATCCCTCTTAAAAATACCATTTAAAATAATAAATTGTTTCCCCACAAACACATTTCCTCATTGGCCCCTTAGTGAATTTCCGTATTGTTTAAAACAACAACGGAGAGTATCTTCTCTAAAGAAAGACACCACGTGACCCCACAAGCACTCCAGGGGAACAAAATAGCCCCAGGCGTTCATCTCAGAGGCTGGGTCCTTCAGCAGCAGGGAGCTTGGCACCCAGGAACACTTTTCACACCAGGTCCCCCGGCAAAATTATCAGCTGGGAGAGAAAAGTCACTCCTGTAGAGCCCAGAGTCACAACACAGCTAGGACTCCGAATCAGCCTCTCCAAGGAAGCTGCTTTTGTTGGGAAGTCATTACAGAAGGGGGAGGAAATTGAAGAGAAGAAAAGAAAATTAGATCCGAAGGAAAATGCACCCTGTCGTTGAGAGACATGCTCATCTTGTGTGATATGTGTCCCTTTGCTTGGATGTAACCTGTTTAACTATAAAAAGCCCCATGTCCTCTAATTCCAAGGAGAATTTATGAATACGAATACTGAAAAGCAGCCCTCTGACTAATCTTTTCTGAGATGGCAGCAGTTGGAAGACTCAGTGCTTATTTGTTGAAACTGTGGTCAATGTGCTTATCTGTGCTCGGATCACTCTTTCCTTTTTCCAGCTCTAGGACAGGTTATTCAAGAACCATAAATTCATTTCAGGATTCATGAATTCAAAACCTATTATAAGTTCAAAAGGTTTTCTTTGAACCAAAATCTATAACAGGTTCAATAATGGTAGGAAACCTATATTCTTTTCTAAGGAAAAAGAGTTGTAATAAACAAGATAATCGCTGGCTGTGTCTGTAGGGGGTAAGATACAGTTCAAGTCTGCCATACGAGAAACAAAAACAAAAAAGCCAACCATGGCCTTGCCTTGTGCGGATGCTTTGACTCTTAAAGAGTCAAAATATTTAACACAAACTTTCAAAAATAATCTGATAACTCTGCCTTTTTATGGTTTAAATGTAACGTCAGGAAAGAATGTTTTCTAAGAACCCTAAAAGCTGAAAACCTGTATTTGGTAATTATTTTAAGGTGATCAACTCAGAGCCCTCCTCCAAAAGTAAGAGCAGCATCATTCACAGCATGACTCGTAGGAAGAAGCATAGGTTTGGGGCGCAGGTAGTTCAGAATTTAAATCCAGACTCATAACTGCTTTGTTGTATGTGTAGGGGTAAGCAACAATATACTTCAAGCTCTATCTGACTGATTCAACTGACATTTATTTATCTGGTGCTTACTATGTGCCATTTCTAGGTTTCTTAGCCAACAGAAAAAAGCAGCAAGGAGGCCAGTACATTGGAGGTGAATGAGTGAGGGGAGAAGCGATGGGAGAGCTAAGGCAGGGCCAGGCCATGTAGTAGCCTGAAGCCATCACAGTCTTCAGTTTTTATCCTCCCTAAGAGAAGAGCCCTTGGAGGGATTCCATCAAAGGAAAGAGATGAGGCTCTGCTGTGTGTTTCTCCAGGACTGCTCTGCAGAGGGTCAGGAAAACCAGTTAGGAGGCTGTTGCCATCACCTGGGTGAGTGATAATGTTGTCATGAACAAGGGCAAGTGGTCACTGGATATACTTTGAAGATAGAGCCAGTATAATTTGCTGATGGATTCAATAATGAGTATGAGAGAAAAAGAGAAGGCAAAGATAACTCCAAGATTTTTGGCTTGAGTAAGTGGAAAAATAAGGTAGTCATTAACTGATACTGTGGAAGGAGCAGGTTAGGGTCAGAAAAAAAAGGTGAAATAGCAAAAGCCCAGCTTTGACAGATTAAATTTAAAATGTCTGTTAGATGTCCAAGTGGATATGGTACCTAAAGACACAGGAAAGAGATGCCTAAGGACTAAGTCTAGAGCAACTCCATCATTAGAGATCAGGATAAGGAGAAAATAGAAAAAAAAAAAAAAAAGACAGGGAAGGAACAACTGAAGAATATGAGAAAAATTAGGAGAGTGTAACTTTGGGAAAGTCAAGTGAAAAAAAGTTTCAAGAAGAGAGTAATGCACTGTGCTAAATGCTTCTGAGATCAAGTCAGATAGAGACTGAGATTCCATCGCTGGATTTAGTGATGTGAAGCCCATCCAACAGTGATCTTCAAGGATCAACTTTTGATAAGAGAGATTTCAATGAGGTGGTAGAATGATGGCCTGATTGGAATGGTTTCAAAAAAGAAGGAGAAGAGAGAAGCTGGAGTCAGCAAGTGTAGAAATCCCATTCAAGGAGTTTTGCCATAAAAGAAAAGAATGAAATGGGGTAAGGAGCAAAAGAGGAAAGTGGAGTTGAGGGAGGATTTAAAACTTTTTTAAGATTGGAGAGATAATTGTATGTTACAGGCTGGTGGAAGTTATTCAACAGAGAGGGGAAGAATTACTGCTGCAGGAGAAAGAAATGAGACTTGCTGGAGGGATATCTTTGAGTAGATAAGGGAGGATGATATTTAGTACACAAGAAGCAGGGCAAGGCTTAGCTGGGACCACGACCAGTTATCTCATAGGACTAGCAAAAAAAGTAGAGTGTATATACATTGTTACAGAGTGAAAATGAGAGGAAACAGGACAAGGTATGAATATAGTCATCCAGCAGAGTTAAGAATGAATGAAGTAGGGAAATACAGCATAATACTGCCAGATAGCATTCAGGGCCCACCAAGGTAGCTGGTTATGAACATGATGTATGATTTTCTCCAGCAATGCTTGACCCCTTGTGTGCTAGAACAAAATAGGGGAAGAGTTAGTTGGCCAAGGGAGTTGACCAAACAGGTGCAACAAGGTGAGCGTAGCGCAAGGCAGATAAGAGTGTATGCAAGAGAGTGATTACAATGATTGAGGATAGGATTTAAGCTAGGTAAAGAAGGACAGGAAGACATGAGGTAGGTGAAGGATTGTGAAAAAGGGGGTAGGATCGATGGATTGAAGACAGGAGTAGATGCATTAAGGAGGGACAATGTATAGATATGAGATTCAATTCTGCATGTTTTTAGGGAGAACAAACACATGGTCTGGGAATGTCAATGGGAATCAAGGACAACACCTACCTCACCTTCATATCTACTGGGGTGTGGTATTTGGGAAAGAAAACAGCTACCGCTTGAGAGGACTTCATGGTAAAGCACAGGGAAGAGCCAAGTTTCCATTAAAACAGGAAGGTGAAGGAAACAATCAGAGCAGACGCTGAGATACTGGAGATTTTCAGAAGGCAATTATGAAAGGGGTTCAGAAGGTAAAGACAGATGGGATACGGGGTCCAGGAAGTTGGTGCTCAGAGTCATGTGGATATTAGATAATGGGATGAGAAATGACCTCAGGTGCCTGGGCTTCGGTGACTGTGAACCAGCCATAATGAGATCTGTCCACCTGGCCCCAGCCCTTCCCTGTGCCTGCGGAGGATGTAAGTCTCGGGAACCATGGGAGGGAGAGGACTATTGCCAAGAGCAGGACAAGTTATGGGGCCTGCCTGATTCTAGAGAGGTGATTTTACCCCTAATGGGGATTTGATATGCTAATTACAAACTTAGTTCTTAGTTACTGTCTGCACTTGCATGTAATAAAACACCATTTATTAAAACGATCTTAAAAATCAAATTTGCCTGTACTATGTGAACTATCATTAGTTTAAACTATTTTTGGCTCCAATTAGTTTAGATATACCTCTTTCACAAAAAGAATATTCCATTTATTACATAATCCTTTACCCCTATATCTTGTATTTTATGAATTTATTCTTTTCATAGTGTGGTCAAAATTCTCTACTTGATTGACTATTAGCAGTTTATTAAAGGGAGACGTAAGTGTATTCAGGAAAAGGGTTTATGCCACGTTGGCCAAGAGGATGAAGTTTCCTTTGGTCTCTTCACATCTTTTTATTCTATTTTATTTTTTTTTGCGGTACGCGGGCCTCTCACTGTTGTGGCCTCTCCCGTTGCGGAGCACAGGCTCCGGACGCGCAGGCTCAGCGGCCATGGTTCACGGGCCCAGCCGCTCCGCGGCACGTGGGATCTTCCCGGACCGGGGCACGAACCCGCGTCCCCTGCATCGGCAGGCGGACCCTCAACCACTGCGCCACCAGGGAAGCCCACATCTCATTTCTGATGCTCTTTCTCACTCACTTCCTGGCCGCCTGGTGTCCCATGCTTGCCCTTTGCTGTATTCCTGTGGTTCCCTCCTTTCTGCCTGTTCAGTCACCCAAACTCTCTTGCTCCTCAATAGAATAATCTCAGTTAGGTGTTAGGAGGAATTATTCACATTACAGTAATGTGACTACACTAAGCAATGACTGATTTTAAGGTAAAAATGGGTACTTTTACAAAAAGAGAGAAAGATACCTTGTTAACTCAAATACACTTTTACTAGATAAAAATATGCGCCTTTAATTGAGGAGGCTGCAAGGAAGGGCTGTTTTACTAGTGGCCTTCATCTACTCTTAACTAGAACCGTTTCTGTTTTCATAACCCACCTCATGTGTCCATCACAGCACACACACATACCACACAAACACGAGTCATGACAAGCCAACAAACACCCCAAATCAGGAATTATGATAGGCCATTCCACTTCTAAAATACTGTTTCCTGTACTAAAACAACCATCCAGTGTTCGTTTTTCTTTTTCACAGCTGCTTTTTATTAGTGGGAAGAACACTTTTTGTTTTTTTAAGAAAGTGCCATCAAACATTTGGCCATATTAATCTCCCATCTGTAAAACACACTTTACTTGGATTCTCAGCAGGGTATGTGTCCTTTCTGAATTTGTTTTCTGGGGAATAGGAATTTATTCAAGTAAATTAATTTGCAAACAGACACAGCTATTGCTGGATGAATGGATTTTCTCTTGGCACTTTGAGGTGTAGCTCTGCGGGTATCTGGGCTATTGGCACTGGTTGAAGTCCTTAGCTTGTCTGCCAGACCCATTCCTATAATGCTGTGAGAAAAATATACGTGACAGTTCTGCAGCTCAGAACACAGCTTGGCCATCTAGCTTCCAGCTCTACTATAGAGTATTTAAGTGGATTCTAGCAAACTCGTAGATGAGACCACGCAGTTGCTTTTCGTTTTTGTTTTTTTTTTGCTTGTGAATATAACATTTTCACTATTTCCATTCTTTGCTTTAAATTTTCTGAGGGTTCTATCACATGAAAATAAAACCACTAGAGGTTCAGCAATACACAACTACCCACTTAGAGCTGGCTAATTCTGGAAATTCTTCAAACCAGAGAGATTCAGAAAATACTTCACTGTCATATCCTATTGTTCTGAATACAATAAAACAGTGTCAGCCGATAGGCTTCTCCCAGGCAAGCAAATGGCTAGGTAGGACCTTGATCTATCAGTTTAAAAAATGAATATAAGGCTTAATGGCAGTAATTTGCCTTGTTTTGTTTGTTTTTAATTGTATCCTTAGTGCTTAATGTAGAAACAAAATTCAACCAAAGGGAACTGTGGTAATATTAACAAATGCGTATTCATCAATCTGGATAGAGAAATCTGGTAGAAAATGAGATGTCCCAGAAAGTCTCTCACTATGAAGGTGTAAAATTCTCTTTCGCAAAATTTACCATGCAGTCCATAATATTATGATTCCTTGAGCATCGACTCTCCCAGAAGACTCAGATATGGCATAACATCAATCATGGTGAGTCTATGTAGAGATGTGACGATAAAGACCCAGTAAGAACAGTCCTCAATTTACACAATAAAGACTGAAAATAAGGAATTATGGTGCCTATTTTCTGAAACTGATTTCACAAGCATTCCTTTTTTTGTATTTGGCCTTAGGTCCTTAACTGCTCTGGGTCTCAGTTTCACCATCTGTAGGAAACGGTTAGAAACAAATGAACTTGATGTTCTAATTTTATGTTCAGAGCTCGTCTCTAATATTTAATTTTTATTTTAACCCCTTCTGAGATGTTCTCTTAAAAACCCTAAATTAAAATGTAAACATGAGAGCCGATCCACCAACTGTTTTATTTTCCCAAAGTAAATGTACATGTGTCTCAATCGAATATCAAAGGCCTACGAAAAGTATATTTTACCAAAAGAATGCGATTTCAGTGGGTCTTTCATAGTTCAGGAAGAGGTCATCTTTATGCAAAGAGTTCCGGTGGGGAAGAAAAGAGACAGACACACCTGAGTAATCAGAATAAGTGGAAAGAACATGACAGCCAAGTTGAATACAGAAAGGCCCACTCACAGCAGAAGGCAAATTTGCTTTCTCCATTGGCTGAAAAACCTGTTAGAGATTTTTCAGGCAGGAGGGAAAAGAGTCAGAAGGAAAGGAAATTGTTTTTCCTGGTTTTCCATCTGCCGGGCTCCTGTTCACAGAGAAGAAAAATCATTATTGGGAGGAGAATGCTAGGCTCTAAATAGAAGTAGCATTGACTAGGCTCTTGCCCTTTCCCTATGTGTAACTTTCCTGTACTGTTTAAGAATATGTGTATTCTTGCCTCTTTTTATAGCTTTAAAAAAAAAAAAAAACTCCAGGGAACTTAGAATTAGAACTGGGCTGCTAGTTTGCCTCTCACGAGGCCAAGTCTCAGGTGCCTATAAAATAGCTGAGTGGCAAGGATGACCGTTCACTATTCCCTTCTTACTAGTTGGTGCCAACATAATATATTTCAGATGGACCCTCGTGGGGGAAAAAAAGCTGAAGGAGGGTGTAAATCAATACGACCAGCAACTCTTTAATAGTCAGAGCTTCTGCAACACTTAATGCTCCCATCCTCATGGGAGAGCAGCTGTTCAGACTCTTGTTAAAGGAAAAGCTACAATACTCTCCAGTCAATAATCAGATGATTTGTCTGTGTGTACCTTGGTCATGTTATATTTCTTCCCCAATTACGAGTTATTCTTAGGATTCTAAATGATTATTCTTTAATTATTATTATTTTTTAAATGGTAAATTTTGTTAGCCTATAAACTACGCGTGGGGTGTGTGCATAAGTTAATCTACCAACTTTTATTTAAAAAAAAAAAAAAAACTTCAGTTGTGTTTTCTTGCCTTAAGCCTTAACACACTTTGTAAAATGGCTGTTCAAGTTGACCTTGTACAATGTGTACGTACCCAGAAATAAATAAGCCTCGATAAGATGTTGTATATGTACATTACCTGTTTTCTTCCCATTTTGAGCAGCAGACTATTGACTCTAAGGGGCAGGTAAACGCTATACCTATGCTGTCCAAATGAGACTATTTTGATTTAAATTAATAAAAATCAAATCAAATAAAAAATTTAGCTCTACAGTTGCTCTAGTTACATTTTAATTATTCAGGAGCCACATGTGGTTACTGGCTATCATACTGCACAGTACAGATATAGGAAGTTTCCATCACTGTAGAAAGTTCTATCGAACAGTGCTGGTCTGCACAATTTCAGTTCCTACGTATAGAAATGCCTAGAGAGATTTTTATTTATTTATTTGTTTGTTTTTTGTTTATTTATTTATTTATTTTTGGCTGCCTTGGGTCTTTGTTGCTGCGTGCGGGCTTTCTCTAGTTGCAGTAAGCAGGAGCTACTCTTCGTTGTGGTGCGCGGGCTTCTCGCGGTGGCTTCTCTTGTTGCGGAGCACGGGCTCTAGGCTCAGGGGATTCAGTAGTTGTGGTACGCGGGCTCAGTAGTTGTGGCACATAGGCTTAGCTGCTCTGCGGTACGTGGGATCTTCCCGGACCAGGGCTCGAACCACTGTCCCCTGCATTGGCAGGCGGATTCTTTACCACTGCGCCACCAGGGAAGTCCCCTAGAGAGGTTTTTAACCAAGACTTCCAGAAAGTTATAAAATATTTTGAAGAAAATTACCGATTCTACTCTCTGCAATACAATTAATATATGATTTATTTTAGAGGTAGGTTTTGTTTTTTGAGAAAAACCACAGTTGATATCTTATATAATGATATCCTTTAATTGCCTTTAATGGGTTGAATTTTTATATGTCTGCTGTCTAGTGAATATTCACTTAGCCTTCCTACCAGTCAACAATTTAGGTTACCCTCTGTCTTGACAGTGGTTTGAACAATAATTTTAAAATTCTACCAATTTTTACTCCAATATTTTATTTAAAATAATGGGAAAGTGAAAGTGGTGATAGTCATCTAAAGATGTGCATGTTTCTTAGTTGTAATACAAGTAGGACAACAAGGAAGTTAGATGTACCTAAAGTGATAAACCCTTAGATTAAATTGTATATTTTATTCAGGATAGAATGATGTAATTATGTATGCTCAAAGGAGCGACTATTTAGCTTCAGTTGGATGGTATATGAGCCCAGAGAGGACAAGCTCAGTGGCATAACACAGTAAAGGCTGACCTGGTGTCCTGGCTGTAACTGCCTGACTCAGCTCCTTCCATCTCACAACACCACTAAGCACTGTGGCCGCACAAGAAAAGCTAGAGGGTGTCTTGGCTCACATCCCTTTGAAGCACATTCCATTATCCAGAACTCAGTCCCATGGTCCCAAACTATGTGCAAGGACACTTGGGAATCTAGTTTTTCTCCTTGCCTATGAAGAAGAAACGTGTGTGATGACATTTCACATTGTTTCTGCTACAGTCCGCCCATACGTAAAACCCCCAGACATTTTCATTTGATTTCTTACTTACAGAACTCACCCCTTCCCCAAGGGAGGAAACCCATCTAGTCACTTAGAATCCAGGATCTCAGAACAATGTGTATTAGCCTCCATAAGGTCTAGATGTGGCTCTTACGGACCTGGTAATCTTCCGGTTAAAAATGGAAGGTTTAAGCTCCCTACATATTCTACGTATAAAATCTTGAGACAAGGACAGAATTCATCCAAAGGAGAAGAATGAGGAGACAAGCAGTCATTGCTTCACAGCAGTTTTTAGATCACTCTGGCGTAAGCTGTGACATCTCTGCTCCCCAGCAAGGGAACAGGAGAGATTTCTAACACAGGCCCTGTTTCTGCTTTCTAGGAGGAACATCCTGGGCCATTGTTCTTAGTGGCTTCTGGCTCATGTTCTGGGAGGCTCCTCCTTATTCACTATCCTCCTTGGCAGCATGTGAAGAAGGGAAGATGACGGGAGGAAACCTGCTCTACTTGAGGTCTATTCACAGTCTTTGAAGTCTGTCTCCTGGTCATGGAAGGCTGGAGGCCCAACTTGTTTTACATGTTGAACAAAGGTCTTATCAGTAAAGGCTCATGGATTCTCTGTCAACATAATTCTCTCAATAACTTAGTAGGTTTCTAACCCTTTTGCCTTCAGCTAATTCTATGTGCTAGCAATTACAACCAAAATTCTTTCTAAACACAGTTCTTAATGGAATGGTGACTACCCTAAGGTCGTAGGAAACATGAGAGAAAGACCCACATTTTTAATTTGACCTTCTCCCTGAGTCACTTGATTCAGGTTAGAAGTTTTGCTAGACATTTGTCACTCAAAGCCTTTTAAAAAATCTCTAGAAGCAGTAAGTTTTTCCAAAATTCAAGGCCCTGAATCTCTGGATGTTTTCTATCTTTTTGTGTCAGCTTGCAGACAATATAATTATTTCCTGACTACACTCTCAGTTCAGCTAACACACAACTGTACAATCTGTACACTGTTGCAAGTACACACTTACTACAGTTCTGTTTTGCAGACTTTTCCCCTAGAGCTATAAGCCAAGAAGGTACAAAGTCTACCTTTTGATATACAGTAGATGATAAGTATTATTCAAATATTTTGCACAACAGGTGCCACTATCTTTCCAGCCTTCCGTATCAGTTCTTTTACTGCTCGTTGCCCAACTGCTAAGCAATTGCTAAATATTTCAGGTCATCATTACGCCAGCACCTCATTTGCAGCATCAAATACTTTATCAGTCAGGATTTGATCAACTTCACAGAAACCACTGTAGTAATTTCAGGTGGGAAGAGTTTTATTAAAGCACTGGAAAGCTGGGGAAATGAAGATCAGGAGGCCACCTCTAGCAAATCCTTAAGACACCTGGGAAAGGGCTACCAGCTGTGAATACTGTCTGGACAGGCCTCAGCTAGAACCTAATCCCAGGACCCATTTTGCCCTTATCCCATGCAATCTGCTCTAGGACAGGACATCCATCCCTTGCTCCGATGCCCATCATGATGATTACAGGTGGATTTTAGTCATTTCTCATTAGTTTGGACAGGACTGCTTAATGCTGCAGCTCTGTCTCTTTAACCAGATTTCCCAGCTACATTTACTCCAAGTTCGGCGTTCCTCTGAACTGGTGGCTTCCCCTGCTCCCGAGAAGGGACACCCATTTGAGCAGAACAATGGAATGCCTTTTAGGCTATAGTAATAGGGCACATGACTAATGGTCAATATTCTATGGGTTATAATTTCAGAAATGGGAAGAGGAGAAAAGTCCGTTTGTTGATGATACTTAAATAAAAAATTGTGAATTCAGCAAACTGAACTATTTTCTGCAAATTCAAAGTGCCTTCTGCAGCAGCAATACAATCTCTGGCAAGTCTAGCACTTTCTAGGGATGAGGGACTTAGTAATAGAATATATGGAGAGCTGGTGATCCAGTCTTTCTTCTACTCAGTCCCCTTCTGCCTTTTACAGAGAACTGAGCAAGAGTAAAATATAATAAGGGTCTTCGGGCTTCCCTGGTGGCGCAGTGGTTGAGAGCCCGCCTGCCGATGCAGGGGACGCGGGTTCGTGCCCCGGTCCGGGAAGATCCCGCGTGCCGCGGAGCGGTTGGGCCCGTGAGCCATGGCCGCTGAGCCTGCGCGTCCGGAGCCTGTGCTCCGCAACGGGAGAGGCCACAACAGTGAGAGGCCCGCGTACCGCAAAAAAAAAGAAAAAAAAAAGGGTCTTCTTATAGAAATTATTTTTTTAATGCTACAGTAGTGTGCCACCAAGGGACCTCATACAGTTTCCTTCCCCTTATCCCGGGAAAGTAACAAAACACCCAGTCCTTTGTTCTACTGTAATGGAGGCTTTAGATGCTGTGGTTGAAATTCAAGTGTGTTTCAGTGACAAGTCTTTGTTTGCCACCCTTCTCTGTACAGAGCAGTAGACCTTTCTACTTCTTTGCAAACAAACAAAAAAAAAGAGCATCATATTCATTTCACAGGCAGCCAGAATTTTACTAGGGAAATAAAAGACATGGAATGAACAATGAAACATCACCGAAGACCCCTAATGGTATTTGACAGCCTACCAGAAGACAGAAGAGACGTTGTCGGAGACAGAATTAAAAACCAGCAGACAGGCCTGCTGATCCACCACAATAATTACTGAAGCCTCCCAGAAATAAATCTGAATTAACACACAATTGTTGGGTCTGGGGTTAGTTTTTTCCAACAGTAAATATGGAAAAGGCTGTTGTTACAATATTTCTACTTTTAAAAAGCACACTAATAACTAGCCCCCCTCAAAATGCAAACCAACACATTTTTAAGCATGAAAATAAGAAAAGGAAGGAAACTATATAAGGGATTCCAATGAAGGGCACAGTGAAAAAGAATGAGTTTTCCGGGGCTTACCCTGGTAGCACAGTGGTTAAGAATCCGCCTGCCAATGCAAGGGACACGGGTTCGAGCCCTGGTCCAGGAAGATCCCACCTGCCGCGGAGCAACTAAGCCTGTGCGCCCCAACTATTGAGCCTGCGCTCTAGTGCCCGTGTGCCGCAACTACTGAAGCCCGCGTGCCTAGAGCCCGTGCTCTGCAATGAGAAACCCACGCATCGCAACGCAGAGCAGCCCCCACTCGCTGCAACTAGAGAAAGCTCGCACGCAGCAACGAAGACCCAGCGCAGCCCAAAAAAAACAAAAAAAAAGAGAAAGAGTTTTCCCCTTTTACTGTCTTCTCTGATACAAGAGCAGAGAGCCACCCAATAAAGTTAGCAGGCAGTAAATTTAGATCTAATAATAACTTCATTAGTTGGGTATATGGAATTCTCTGCAGCAAGAGGTCAGAAGATGAAGTACAGTGGCTGGATTTTTAAAAGGACTGGATCGTTTTATGCTCATTAACAACTTCCTGAGTTTGGCAAGCAAAGATAATGAGAAAGGTAATCTGGTCACTTGTAACAGGGCACAAACCAGTTGCTTCAGCAGGCTTTAGAAGGAACTGCTTCCCTCTTTTATAAGACACCATACAATTAAATGAGTGTGTCATGTTTCTATATATCTTCCTCTGAACCACAGGATTTTAAGTCATTCCTGGAGAGAAGATTTTAGGCCCACTGAATCAATGTTCAAATGCCTAGAGCATATTATAGTAGTCCACAAACCTAGGACTAATTCTGAAATGATGTAAAGTATGCATTTATTAAACTGTCTACTGTCAATGAGAGTCTTCTTTCCGTTCATCGTCTGCCGGCCACAGTTGTGAACACAGCAATGGAGTCATAGCTGGAAATTCTGCACAAGTCACTCAGGTAAAATCTCAAAGATAAATCTCCTTTATGTGCATCGGCATTACTATGAAGAAACAGGAGACAACCCCCCGCTTCTTCTGAAAACTGTATATAAATGCAAGTCAGACCGGCAGTGCCTATGTGCTGGGCACTGTTTACGGATGGAAGAGTTACAGTGCCAAAGAGGCAGAACAAGCCGTCTTCAGGGAGCATACAGCACAAGGGAGAAGGCAGATACTGACTTTTCAAATGCCCCCAATGCAGTGTTTCCTTTATTCTAGTCTTAGAGAAGGGAATGACTAATTCAGATATTGCCAGCTCAGTCCTCTCTGTAACAACTGGGAGGGATCATTGTCCTTATCACCCTGTCTCTTCTGGAACCTGAGTTCATCACATTAAACATCAATGAATTATAACACTGAGAACAGCATTATTTTATGGCTAATACAGGAAATCCTTTCACCTAGCAAACCAGGTACTTCAAAATGCTTCCAAAAGTAGCAAACTTGTTACATGTATTGACAATTATATACTATCTTGTCACACCACATATGCAGAAAACAGTAGAATAATTTATGGGGCTAGATCCTAAGTCCATTCTTTTGTTTACTCATTAAATAAACAAATACTTATAATGAAGTAGAGTAAGGACCGGGGCAGGAGATAAAGCGAGAAATGGAACCAAGTTGCAAAACGGTAACAGGAATGAATACGTTGTTTTTTAAAAAAAAATATTTATTAATTTATTTATCTGGCTGAACCGCCTGGTCTTTGTTGCAGCACGCGGGATCTTTTTTTAGTTGCGGCACGTGGGATCTTTTGTTGCAGCATGCGAACTCTTAGTTGAGGCATGTGGGACCTAGTTCCCCGACCAGGATCGAATCTGGGCCCCCTGCATTGGGAGCACAGAGTCCCAGCCACTGGACCACGAGGGAAGTCCTAATTACATTGTTGAAGGCTTTATATGCCCAGCCACAGAGTTTGGAATTTATCCTACAGGTAACAGGTACCATTGAAGATTCTGAGCTGGGTAATGTCATCATTACATTTGAGTTCTCAAAATATCACTCTGGTGGGAGTATAGCTCTATTCAAGAAGGGAGGCAGAAAGTTTTCTTACAAAGCTCTTTCAGTATCTAGGGAAAATAAGGATCTGAAATAGAATAGTGTCAAAGAAAGAATAAACGGAAGATGATGTCTTCAAGTCACTTAAAAGAAATGGCGTCTTCAGAATACTGGGACTAATTGAATACGGGGAGAAGGTTAAAAAGAAATTATTACAGTAACTCCAAAGGATACAATAATGCCATGATTTGAGCCATGGATTCTAACCTATCTATATGTCGAAATCATCTGTGGACTTTTATAAAAATACAGATGCCCCATATTACGAAAGAGTAGGACTGGAATAAAGCCAGGCACTTGCATTTTTCACAACTCTCACAGGTGAGGCTGATGTGCAGCCAGGAGAAACACTAGGACAGGGAATACAGGAAACCTGCAGGTTGGGCATGAAGGGGAAAGATAACTTTCCTTTTGAACAGAATGTAATGTAGGTACTTTCGGAAATGAAAGACCCTAAGGGGAGCTGGATCACCTCTATGTTACGTGCCTAGCCCCGTGCCTGGTACACAAGGGCATTCCGTAAGTGTTTATTTAACTGAAGGAAAATATAAGTGGACAATCAAAAACATGGGAGTAGAATTTTAAGTAGAGGATCCACTGAGACACACCATGTCACAATGGAAAGAAAATGGGCTTTGCAAACAGAAGGAGATGCTCCCAAATTCCAGCTCTGCCCCTCACTGGCTGTGTGGCTTTGAACAAGTTACTCAGCCTCTCTGAGATTCAGTTTCCTCAACTATGAAGTGGAGAGAATAATGTTGCATTTTCAATAATTTTGAAAGAAGTAACTTAATATACATGAATATATGTATTACTACATATTGTAATTAATATTTAAATCACCTAGGATTGAGTCTCAACTCAATAAATGGTAATTATTGATATAGTCACTAACCACTTTCTTTACATGGACTCTGAAGTGAGTGAGATCTTCTAGGAAAGATTCATTAGTCAAAGAAGAAGGACAATAACATAACCCTGAAGTACATGAACAATAAAAGGGCAAATAAGAAAACAAATAAAAATAATAAGAAGTGGTGATAGGAGAGAAGAACCCAGACAAGCAATTTAAGGATGGAAAGAGTAACCAACAGTGCCAAGTTCAGTGGAGAAGCCAAGTGGGCATCAGTTGAAAAATGACCATTGGATTTGGCATCTAGTTTGTCATTGGTGACTTTAGTAACTACAGTTACAGTGGAATTAATCAACTGGATTGAGCAATACATACTATGGAAGAAGTACAGATACTGCGTGTGCCCCTCTCTTGCAACAAATTTAATGTTCAAGAAAAATATTGAGAGTAATAGTTAAGGGGGGATCAGAGCTGAGGACACACTGCTAGGTCTTGGGGACAGTAAGTATTGTCGGGCATTTTTAAGGCTAGTTATCTATTCCCTCCCCAATACTAAGAACACTACCTGCCACATGTTCGTTCTGGTAACTATAGTTCTTGTACAGGTGAATGAGTAAGATATTTGGGTGAAGGCCAGAATGACAGAAAGGAATTAGGGTTAAGAAGAAGCTTGGCGACAGAGGATACCCCAAGAGCCTTGGAGGAAAGAGGAGGGCTGGAAGTAGTTCTAGTTTCATCTCTTACGACTATACTGGGTTCATTTTGGCTTCTGGCGAGTTTACACGGGACTTTGGCCCCAGAGTAAAGCCATAAGCCCACGATACGGGTCCCTCTTTATGGACCAAGGTAAAAAATAAAAACCTTTATATTTGCCTCGTTTTAGGACCTGTTTGTTGGTCTTCCCACCCTCTTCCTCTTGTCACCTCCTGCACGTTCCTTGATGGATTAATTCCCAGATTTGGACCTACAGCCCCAGAGGGAAGGTTGTAAGCTTGCAGTCTTCCTTGTATTCACAGTTCTTAACACAGAAGTTAACAAGTAATCAAGACCAAAAGGAGAAATGCCATATTCCCAGTGCTGTCACCTCAGAAATAAAGCCATCAAGACTGTGGATGAGGCCAGCAAAGGCAGAGAGTCTAGCTAGTCTCCTGTCACAATTCCTAACCTGAAGACTTAACCATTCCCCAGGTGACACACAAAGCCTTTAAACCTATATACAGATGGATGAGAGACGCCTCCTAAGACACCCTTATAACGTAAACAAGATATACAGAAATTAGAATTCACTCACACACTCGCTCACACACACAGAGGCACACACGCAAACGCCCCACACCTTTCAGACCATCAGTTCCTTTGCTGCAACTGAAGGCTCCTCCCACTGAGCTTCACCTGCACCTGCCCTATCAGATGCTCACCTTGTCTGGAAACATCTGCTCCACTATGATTTGCCTTTTCTATTTCCCATTGGTTTGGGGTCTCAATATCCCTAATACATTTGATAAATGTATCAATTTAGATGTGATAATGATTGCTATCAAGTGAAGTAATTGGTTCCTCCAGAGAACACATTTAATGTAAACGTGGTTACTGGTCACAGAGAGACTTGGGAGAATCCCATCATAGGAATTGCAGCCACTGTTAGAGGTAAGAAGATGCTTATAGCAGGAAGACTTGGCACATGACAAAGGCATAGGCTGATGGAATCTGTTACTCTTTAGAGACGAGTAGGTAAATAAGTAGAACACTTTGTTAGACCACTACATGCATTTTGCCATGAATTTAAGAAATATAAGATAAAACCAAATGACCCGTTCTTACTAATCTGCAAATCTTTTTCCTGAGAGAAAATAAAGGATTACTGTAATGGGGTTTTATCAACTCCCTCATGTTTCCTATTTGTTTGTGTCCATCTCTGGTGAGAGAGAAAAGAAAAGGCGAGGATTTGAAACCAGAGAATACTGAATATAAATCTGCAAAATATTGAGACATTTCTTCAGCATCTTTAATTTTCTCAGGCTTCTTTGGAAACTTTTTTTGCCATTTGTTGAAATATGCTTAAGGGAAAATGTATGCAGAATTCGGTAGGCACCAGCGATGAAAAGGTATCATCCAAACAAAGTGCTTAAATAAAAAGGAAAAATGAAAGATTGAAATGTTCACACAAGCTGGGTCAAACACATCCACAAAATATCCTAGCCATTGCTAAACTGATTATGAAATGGTGTTTTGCATTGTGTTTAATGAAGTAGCCCTATAATGTTAAAACATTAAAATGAACATTTTAAGATATTCAGTTTCATACAATCAATGATCCATTTTTGTAGGGCCTTCCCCGTAGCTGGAGAGCTTTAAAAGTTTAGATGGCACTTCACGGAGCCAATTAGATAGAAAGGTCACCCTCCTGCCTTCTCCAGCTCTCTTTAGTATTCATGGCTCTGGCTTTCATTTTATTTACAAACTTGTATTTGGCCAAAGTTTTTATTCTTCAGAAATTTTACCCCAATAACTCTCACAAATTCATTTTCCTGAACCTTCAGTCCTTCTGCAAATAGACACATAGAACTTTAATACCATGGCAATCTTAATACCATGGCAATCTGTTAAAAAGTGAAAACTTTTCTTCCTTTTTCTAAATGACACAAAACAAACAGTTTTACTCTAAGAAAACTAGGAGCAATGCCTGCATTCAGGTATGTGCCCCAAGGTTTGGGGCGCACACACCTTGCTCCCTGATGTATTCCTCACGCTAGGCACTGACACAGCAAAGTTGGTCAGTGTGGTTGTTTTATTTCAACTGAAACTTAAATTTATCTTTATCTATTATCCTACTAATTAATAGTTCACTAAAATAAAAACGAGTTTGGAGGTAAAAATATCTAATATTTTGAAAAGTGAAAGGCTAGTAATAACTAATTTTAAAAGGGCAGGTCTAAATATTCAAGAAAAGCAGAATATTTACCAAAAAGCAGGTGACTGCACTCACACACACACATGCACATACACACACACACGTGTGTGTGTGTGTATATATGTGTGCACGTGTGTTGCTTTTCCAAATACAGAGAACAAATACATATTCTTTAGTTTTCCTGAGTTCTCTCCACTCCAATAATGCTTAAGGGTGTCTGTGCAGACCTAAGCCCAAGAAGCATATTCAGGTCATTCTCCACCAAAAGAGTTAACGTAATCAGAAAAGGTAAGAAGGAGTCACCTCAGGGAATGCTACAGTAAGTTGTCAGGGTCACTCACCTTCACAGTTAAGTATGAAATGAAATACGAACTTCCACAGGAAAAAGCCAATTTGAGCTCCCTAAGCCACATAATACTGAAACCCATCCTAGGTCAACCTTCAATGCAAGGTCATCAAAATAATTGCCCCCTGACCGATAATCCCATTTCTGGGTGGTTTTTCAGTATTCAAGACCGTGACTTCCTTGTTTTCTTCTTCCAGGTTAGTCCAAAACTGACTCTAATTAAGCCACCCTGTGTGCTTGTTCCAGCAGGAACTCCAGTGGCGAGGCTCAGGCACGTGAAAGCCTTGCCTCGTATCTCAGTCCACCCAACACTGACTCTGCAGCCTTAGACAAGTTGCTCGACTTCTAACTCAGCTTTAAAATGTGAATAATAACAATTGCATAGTTGTTTTAAGGATTAATTTGTACAATCTACACATATGGTCTTGCCCGGGTAACATTCAGTAAACGGTAGCTCTTATTATAAAAATAGGCCACCCATTTATTACCTGATGAGTATTTATGCATCACAAATAGATTAATTTTAAAAACCAGGCTAAGTCAATGGTCCCACAGTAAAAAATATCTTAACGTATAAAGATCTCTAGAAGCAATTATCCTAAACATTCTTATTCCTTTTAAAATCACCACTAAGAAAAAAAAAAGCAGTGGGGTGACTAAGCATCACAGCTTAGAAGAGGGTTTTGCAAACTAAGACCTATGGGCCAAGTCTTCCCTGCACTGGTTTTTCTAAATAATGGTTTACTGGAAAGGTCACACCAGGTCATTCATGTACTGTCTGTGTCTGCTTCGGCACTACGATGGCAGAGCCGAGTAGCTGCAACAGAAACACATGGTCTGCAAAGCCTAAAATATTTCCTCTCTGACCCTTTAACAGAAAAGGTTTGCCAACCCCTGGTTTAGAACATTAGATTAAAGCATTTCTATTATTAGAGAAGAAACTTCTATTACTTTTGGCCACATTCATAAGTATAGCATTACACCAAGCAGCAGTACTGAAGTCACTTACTGGGGTTGATGCCCAGAGAGACATCTGCGGATGGATTGGAAAGTGAAGGTCTCCACAGGAGACTGGGAAAGACAAAATATCTGGGAGCAAAATGATAACATGGGACGAAGGGAGAGAAAGGATGGTCATCACAAATAATAGAAACCAAGTTTTCTTCCTTTGGAAATATTAACTGCTCCAAACAGGGCCAGGATAAGGCTGAGACTAGGTTACTCAGGCACAAAATGTAAGGGGAGACCAAAATCCTGAGCCAAGGTCAATGATATTTTCTGTATTTTTAACAATTAAAATTAATGCAAATAAATCCATGATGAACAATATATCAGAATTTTAACAAAAACAGTATCAGTATTACTGATTTTTTTCTTTTTCCTCAGCCTCTAACATGGTGCCACGTGGCACTGGCCCAGCTTGGTCCACGTGTAACTAAGCTGCTCAACGTCTCCTGAAGCAGGGTTCCCAGAGGGGGAGCAGTAAGACGACAAGGGCAATTTCGACACAGGTCTTTAGATGTTGGAGGAAACACAACTCCCGACACAGTCAAAACGCAAATTTACGTTTGTCTCCCACCATCCTTACAAACTTCTCTACAATGTGGGCAGTAGTCAGCTGCCCCAGGATGTAACTCCCAGCAGGCTCTGACCTTCTGCTCCGCCTGCCTTAGACAACCCTAAGATGCACTGCAAACACAATCTCATTCAGAAATTAGAACGACTAGTCTCATGAAAACAAACTAATTTCTAAAAAACTAAACCAATAAATAAATAAGTAAGTTGAGGACGACCTTCCCTGACAATTTAGCCCTGCCTCAGGTTAAAAGCCTGAGCTATAAAGGGGTTCCCTTTTTCTTAATTCCTCTGCCTTGTGATTCTGTGACCACCCCCTCCCCTCAACCCTTCGCAGTTTGCTAGTTGTTTCTTATAACTAAGAGCAGGTGGAAGAAGGCGTAAGAAGAGCTGGAAAGACCTTACTGATACCATGGAACACAGGCTCTGTGCAACACTGGCCCTGCCGGTCATGGGCGATACTGCAGCCCCAGTGCAGGCTCTTTGGATACCCCGTGCCCGGCCTCTCCGACTTCAGCTCCCATCCCCCAGGCCGAAGCTGAGAGCCGAGCCGAGGTGTGACTTCTTCTTCAGCTCCCAAGGGTCCAGCATTTATTTCCATATTCATGTTGTTGGGGGTCCTCTGTCCCTCCAACTGGTCCTATTTTACTGGACCCAAGGCAAATCCACCCATCTTTCTTTTCTCTTCACCCACATCTAGTCCACGACAAACAGCTCCTCACCTCTTGCCTTGACAGACACGAGGAGCGCAGAGGAACCCAGGCCGCCACCCCTTTCCTGCAGGCCCAGACTGACAATCCAACCCTGCGTGTCTCCAAACCACAGGGAGCCCAGAGGTCCCACAGGAGCGCCTCCTCAGACGAGGAGTGAGCCTCGCATCTGAGCACTGACTCTGTACAAAGAAATCTCTTTGCAAATCCTTCCCTCTTTCCACTCTGGCCCATTTTTATATCCTGAATCTGGTTGAGGAATCTAAGAAGCATGGAACAAGTTCTCTATAATTTCATTTGTAAATTCTCCATCTGGAAGGTGTGTCTGACGCACCCTTCAGTACTGTACTGGCACCACAGTCAAAAAACTAAGGCAGAAATAGTTCCACCTTAACATCTTATTTTACCATGTCACAAGGAACGCCAATCAATTCAGCTCCTCCCCTAGGTTTGATAACCTCAAGATCAAAAGTTTGAATGCACAAAGGAAGGAGATGATGTTTTCCTAAAACCCAAATACATTCATTTGTCCATTAATCACACTTATTAATGTGAGTCTGTAAAAGGGAAATGTGTCCTGAAGCATTTAAGATATTTCTAGAGGTGCAGGGAGAGGAAAACATGCCAGTTTGGTGATGGTCCATGAGACTAATTGCCTGGAGAACTGATGTAATAAATGACAGCAGGCCGGGCTCAATATACTGCACGCTTCGTGCTGTTGGGGAAACTGGAGAAGCAGCTTGTGCTCCTCTTTCAGTTTAAGGAATTAAATTTTTCCTACGTTGATAACATTAACAATCGGAGTATTCTGTTGCAAAACTCTGGAATTTAATCTACCCATATGGATCTTCTGGAGGTGCTTTTTTTGAGTGCTTTAAATCTTAATTCCTAAGTGCATCTTCAAATAACAGATGCTAAAATATGTACAGTACAAATAAAAGGTTTCACCTCCCTGCACATTTCTAACAGTCCTACTTATGCATTTATTAATGCCACTTCCGTGTCTTCTAGACCTACATTCTCCTTATACTTGCTTCCCACATCATTTGGCCTGCAGTCAAGCCTGTTAAGAAATGGCCCTCAAACTATAAGAAGGAATATAGGGAACCCTCACATTTTCTTCTAACTTGTTTTCCTAATGAAGTGCTTCGGTGTGATAGGAGTCCCTTTCTTGGTCACAGGGGAGCTTTTGAGAAGTTTCTTATGTGAAGTTTTCAGGGTCCATATCATTCACTGCTTATCTTTTATTATAATCATTATTAAAGAGAAAATATTCAGAAAATATTCAGTCTTGTAGGACAACGGGATACTCAAGGAGAAAAAGTGATAGAGGTAAGAGTGAGAAATGCAGCCTGAGTTTTACTTGAGTTCCTTCAACTCGATCCCTTCACTCGACCTTATCCCCCAAACTAATCTTCTCTACCACTTTTCTCATTAGAAGAAGTGGTGGCAGAACACTCAGTGCCCTACGCCATGGTCTCAGGGATTCCTCCTGATATCAAGTCCACACTGCAGGCTTTTCTAGGCAGCTCTTGTCTCTATCAGTCTGCCTGGAGCTGTGGAGAATTCCAGGGGGAATCTGCATGGCCTAGCATGGAGCCTGGCACAAAGTGCTTAACAAGTAACCCAGGAACAATCGGGGCATCCTACTTATTTTGCAAAGATACTCAAATTTAAAAGCTTTGCTGCTGTTACATCTTGATCTTCATTTCCTTAGACATGTCTCTGATGGTCATTTTGTCACTTCTCCCATCTCTGTATTTCTATCATAAAGGAAAACAAGATGGAAGGCAAGGACAGCAAAAGTTTTGATCAAGAAGAATATCCCATTTTCAAAGCCTATGTGGTTTTGTTAAATTAGAAACCCTTTTAGAACAGCTGTGTGGCTATTTTCAGCCCTTCCATTTCTAATTTGTCCACTCAACAAATATTACCTCTCATGTAGTAAGAGAGCTCTGTGAGCTCCTAAGGATCCCAAAAGTGACTACGGAAAAAAAGGTATGAGATGCCTTCATCGTCTTTCTACCCCAGACCCTAAATTTAGTATCGTTAATCTCTTCCCCTTACATTAAACAGTCCTGGAGGCATTATCAATATTTACCTATGTCATCCTATACTTTCTATTAATTTGACTCCATGACTGTATTCAGACACCACAAAATATCTGAAAAAAAGAACCAGAACGATAACCAGCACTTCCAAATATCCCGATGTTTGACGCCATGCAGACAGAGCAGCCAGGATATTGCTGAATTCCTCCCAGATGCTTTCAAACTATGCATGCTCACCCAAAACCCTTGTTTGCAGGTGCTCAGGAAACATAACTCTTTGAGATGAAGGAATTCAACGCTGTAGTTCTGACATACTTTCTTCCCTTTAGTCAGTATTTCTTGGTTGACTAAAACACATGTACAACGTTCTGAAAGTAATTTCTCCCCAAATTATTACATCATTTCCAGAATATTTACAGTATAAAAATGGTATTTTGACTGAAGAGCTATAAAAGAGGATGAAATAAACCTTTATTCTTTGGAATTTCCCCCTCAATATTTCCAGTCCTACTTTCTTGTGTTTGTTCTCATGTTTACCCCAAACAAAGCAGATCTGTGAAGGTAAAGATGCCTGAGAGGATCTGGCTGTGCACTGCAGATACCTTGGGCTTACTTGGCAGCTACGTAGTTTGGGATGGACTGTGTGATATAGGTGGAAAATTGCTGCATTATATCAAGCAGTTGACTCTGAGGCTTAGTGTTAATCTAGGACTCACTGAAATTTGTCATATAACCTCTAGGCGCTAATCTCTTGATAGGGGATTGCTCCTTCCCCTCCAACGTTCAGGACCCGGATGTATGCACAGAACAAGTTTCATCCGCAACTCATGGGCTCCTGCTGATGATTACTTTTGTGTGTTAAGCCTGCTAAATTCTAATGCTATAATTCCATAGCTGTGTCCCCCAAACTATTAGGTAATCAAGCCAGATGCCAGCTGCCCAGGATTTACCAAAGCAGTCGTCTGAAGTGATGCTTTGAGCAAAAAATGGTAGAGAGCGTTGATCTCTCAAATGATTAAAACTAGCTTCCTTGTGTTATTTTGTATTAGTCTTGTCTTCATTATTTTTGTCATGTTTTCACTGAAGAGGAGAGGCATGAAAAGCAGGATATTCTTCATTCCATGCCTTATGGTTCCACACAAATAAGTTGTTCAGCTGAAGGAATGTAATCACAATGATAAAGGCAACAGTACGAATAGAGGGACTTGGTTCTCAGTAAGGAAAAAAAAAAGAAGAAAAACTCATTTGGTGGTGTCGACCTAAGAGCTTTGAGAAGTAACAGATCTTCATGGATCAGTTGGTGGCAGGGGAGTGAAAACATTCTTGTGTGTTGGTTCTTATTTTTTGTTTGTTTGTTTTTAATGCAACAGAAATGCTCTATTTACTTTCTTCCTTTTATGAATTCATGTCAATGACCTCTGGGTAGAAATATCAGAGTTCGTTGCTGGAGGACTGCTCGAGATACAGCATGATTGATTAGCACTCCTTCAACCCACAATCTCTTTTCAGATCACATCTAACAGTGAGCTTCTTCCCTTTCTCATGACTCTTAATTTTGCTCAGTTTCATTACTGGTCTTATGGCTGAATGCATTCATTTATTCACTTGACGATTTCTTCTTTTTTTCTAACAACATTTCAAACAGGGAAGCTTGGGGGTGTAACATGCCTAGAACACTCAGTGGTAAATAATGTCCTGATTAACTGATTATATCACTGCTAAACAATGACATTTGCTCAGCCACAGTGTGCCTTCCCACAGATAAGTGCACAGATAGTGCCTGACTGTAAGCTTGGTGAAAGCCTTTGCACATTACACTGTTTCCAGGAATCCACTGTAAATATTACCTTTTATGAATGTTTTGCCAATGAGAGATACAGAGTCAATTCTAGGGCCTGAGAACCCATTGATAGAAGCAGTGATCCTTGGGTCATCAGGAGACCAACCAGGAGAATGTTTATATTCTCTAGACCAGCTATAGAGAATTGAGTAAAACTGCCCAGGAATATCTACTGATTTTTTTTTTTTTTTTTTTTTTTCCGTACGCGGGCCTCTC
>NC_041232.1:73893307-73898954 GCF_002837175.3 Physeter macrocephalus
CTCCGCGGCAGGTGGGATCCTCCCAGACCGGGGCACGAACCCGTGTCCCCTGCATCGGCAGGCGGACTCTCGACCACTGCGCCACCAGGGAAGCCCCTGATCTCTTTTTTGAGAGACAGAATTATCCTCATTCTCACTCCCCCTACTCACCACTGGCTGTACACTTTCAACATTATTAATGGAGAATCACTGCCAAGGCTGGGGGTAGTAAAGAAGGAAAGCAGAAGGCCAGTCTCACTTCGGGGCCCAACAGCACACATCTTTTGTCACACCAGTTGTAACTCGGATTTCATTTCCCCTTGGAAGCATAGGTACATATAGTTGAGATATTACCCCTAGTATGACAGCTCCAGTAAGCTGCAAGTGACACATTTATTGGCTGATCTGCAATTTTAACATCCAAGAATTTTATTGTTTTAAATAGGAAACTAGGTTGCTGGTTCTGAAAACTGCCAAAATAAAGGTTTTGTTGGGGAAAGGAAAGAGCACTTGTTGAGTGACTACATTTCAGGCACTGTACTTTGAAAAGGTCTTCAGTACAGGTATGATTACCCTCATTTCATAAATAAGAAAATCGAAACTCAGAGAGGTTAAGTAAATTGCTCAATTTACCATCTCTAACAAGGCCTGGAGTAGAGATTCTAATACAGCAGTATCTGTCTACAAACCACATGCTTTTCAAACTCCCCTGGCTAGTAATCTCGGGATACAATTTGTTCACAGATTGGAAACAGTCAATATTAAAAAAAAAGTGTTATCGTGGCTTTATTTTGACACCAACAAAGACTAAAACAAAAAGAACACACCCACAATCCTGCCAACAAAATGAATCAAACTGTTTTCATTTTTCTGTATTTCCTTTCAGGCTTGTTTGTGTTCAGATTTTGACCCAGCAGCTTAAAAACCACAAGGCCTTGGGCAAATTATTTAATTCCCTGATACCTGAGTTTCCACATCTGTGAAAATGAAAGTAATAAAAGTACCTTCCTCTTAGTATCCGTTGTGAGCATTCAATTAGATAGTGCATGTAAAGTGCTTGGGATGGTCTCTAGCATGTCCTGTAAATTCAGTCAGTGTCAAGTTATTATTACTTGTGATCATGGCAGAGATTCACAGCAGTGTAGCTACCTACTCTTACTCAGTTTAATTCTATGACTGATCTGTTTTCCTGTGAGCCTACTCTGAATAAGTAGCAGGAAGAAAAATATAAACTCAAAAATTATGAGAAGTTCATACCTAGTGAGTCAGCATCTTTCAGGCAAATACTCTGACTTTTAGATTCCTCTCACGCACACCTCCTCCACCACCCCTGCTCCCCAGTATGGCAGTTGGGGTGCGGGGGTACCAATGAGCTCACGAGTCCATGGGGGACCCTGGACTTGACGTCCACATGGATCACTGTTAGTCTCTGCTGAAGGAAAGCTGGCCTGGTTTATTCCTTGGGCCCTGTATTAGTTTCCTATTGCTACTGTGACAAATTACCACAAACTTAGGGGCTTACAACAATGTAAATACATTATTTTACACTTCTGGAGGTAAGAAGTCCTAAAACCAAGGTTTAGGCAGGGCTATATTCCTTCTGGAAGAAGAGGCTCTGTTTCCTTGCCTTTTCCAGCTTCCAGAAGCTACCCACACTCCACGGCTCCCGGCGACACCACTCTGACCTCTGCTTCCAGAGTCACACCTCCTTCTCTGACTCACCTCCCTTTTTTGCCTTTAGAAGGGCCCTTGTCATTACACTGGACTCATCAGGATAACTTCCACAAGACACTTAACTTAATCACAGCTACAAAGTCCTTTCATGCCATCTAAGGTAGCATATTTATAGGTTCCAGGGATTTAGACATGGACATCTTTGGGAGGTCAATTTTTCTGCCAGATGTCCTTCACATTTGTTCAGTAAGCAAGTAGTGGTCAATTTGTGGTTTGTTCCTTTGCCTCAGAATGAAGAGCGGCAACCTTCCTCTATTTCTGATACCACCTTAGCTTCCACCCTGCTGGAGCTTAATCAAGCTTTTAAGTAGCTCCTGTTGAACTGAACCCCCAGGGATTACGTGTCAAGATCATCTCCCCCTCAAGGCGAACCTTTCACGAAAGGCTCTTGTCTCAGCTACTTCCTTACTTTCTCACAGTGCATATTGCACATTCTCCCACTTTTGGACCCATTCCATGCCGATGGAAGCCAACGGTGGCTTAGTAGCGCTCACTCACAATTATGCTTCTCCGCCATCACTTTCATCCTGCTGGGTCTGCACTGTGTTGCCACAAGGTTACGAGGCATGGCAGACTTCCTCTTTTTCCACTACCCCAACTTCCACGTGGAAAGCAGGACACAAAAGGCTCCTTGCTTTTCGCTTCCCCATCACTGAAGCTAATCAACACCCACTCCTTCCAAGATTTCAACTTGAGCAGGAGGTGGGGAGGCACGGACGGGATGGTCTCGTTACTCTACTTCCCTTAACTCTATCTCTGCCTCCGACTTACCACACTCCCAAGACTGGGAGGGGCAGGGGACTGGTCTCCTTCTCCTGTCCCCTGTGTTACTTCCTTTTCCTTACTGAGAAGGCATTTGCCCTGCCCTGCATCCTAGAATAAAAATGGTGCAAAGAAAAAACTACTGATAATGAAAAAAATCATAAAACGTATTTGTTACAGGGATCATTCTATATTCCATTTGCAATATTTGCTTTATCATAACTAATGGTTTTTGGTTGGCTAAATAATATTTATAATTATTATTTGTAATGACTACATAATATTCCTCCTCACAAAGAGACATTTTTAAGTACTGTAGTAGTGTGAGGGCTATGCAAATGGTGCATAGTTACCATTTTCTCTTTGAATTTTTTTCCTTCGGATAAATAACTTCAACTGGAACTACTGAATCACGAGTACACGAGTTTACAATTCTTGACTCATGCTGCCATATTGATTTCAAAAAGGTTATTCCCATTTACACTGATAGCTGATATGGGCATATGCACATTTCACACCATGTTTCTCAGCATACATTATTATCATTTTTAAATGTTGGGATAATAATAATAAGTAAGCATATTGAGTCTTATTCTGAGCCAGATGGTGTTTCAGCAGTTTACATGTTTAGCAAATACGTGCCTAAAAATACATTAGATGCCTACAGTATCCCGGTGACATGTTTTTACCTTATTTAGCAGGAGAAAAACCTGAAGCAGGGAGATTAAGTAATTTTTCCAGGTTCACACAGCTAGAATATTAGGTAATTTCATAGATATTTTAAATTTAATTTCTTTGTAGCTTAGTTGGATATTTTTCTACATGCATGCTAACCCTTAAGCAAGTCTTGGGGCAGGGTGGGGGGGGTGTCACTGTTTTTTTTTTTTTAAACCAAAAAAACTGAGCTTTTTATATAACCTTTGCTAACCTTTTGGCTGTTATTTTTGTGATAGATATTTTCACAGTCTATTAGTAACTTTTTATATGTTTAGTCTACCTGCTATGCTAAAAATATGATGATTCATATAACCTTTTCCTGGCGCTTTGTTTAAAAGAAGAAATGTAAGGGGAAATCTTGTAGACTGGTTTCTAAAAAAAAAAGAGCCTGCTGGGACTTCCTAATACTCAAAATTACACATAATATCTAAAAGGACATTTCATCACATATAACATTAACTTTAATTTATATCACCTAGCATGCAATGAGCCATATTTCTTTCAGTGGCTAAGCTGTTGCCAGGTTCTAAATTAGTTCCCTTATGGGAGCTGCATTAACTCCTTCAGGATACCACTGCAGCAGTGAGGACAGATACTGCCTTAGGAATGGCAGGGAGGTTGTATTTGCCAGAGAGAGTAAGACCTCAGCGCATGGTCACTGGATCCCTGCCATCCCGACAGGTTGCCTGCCTCCTGGGCTAAATGCAGGGGCTACTCTCAGTTCAGCCGTGACTGGCAGTGTAGCTGGCTAGCCAGGTGACTCATCAACACAATACATGTCTAAGAGCTAAATGGATGTAGGAAGCTTGACAAGGTCTTGATCTGTTCTTGGCAGAATGATAAAGTGTGTAAAGTTTGCTTATTCTACTACAAAGCTTCTCTCACTGTTTTCTTTGCCCCCTCCTACGCCATCAATTTCCCCACCTCTGCTGTCAAACTTCTGTTACATCCTCACTCCTACCTTACTCATCAAATTCTGACTCCAGAATGGATTCTAGCATCATTTATCCAATCAAAATATTTATTTTGCCCCTATTATGTGCCAGCAGTTGAAACTACAAAAGTGATCAAGACACAGTCCCTGCCCTGAAGGGGCTTACACTTGACATCTTAGTGTGAATTTGGTCAATGAGTGTTCTCAAGAGTATTTGAACTTAAGCCTTATTTCTTATAAATTTAACTTCCTGTATCAGTAATTAGACGTTGGAAATAGTTTAAGTGATAAAAGAGCCTTCCTGTTGCCCTCTCAAATCCCTCTCTCCCTCCCTCCTTCTCTCTCTCTCTCGCTCTCTCCCATCTTATACCCCTAGACACATTCTCAGTGTCTATACTGAGACTTTACGATTCCAATGTTTTCTAATTTGCTATGGAGGAAGAGTGAACTGAGTGTCAAATTCACCATACTACTTATCCGATGAAGAAATCAATAATAAAATGCTTTCCCAATGTAAAATTTGTGTTGCATAAAAATGAGGAATACCTAAATGAAAACAGACAGAACAATATCGTAGGAAATATATTTTGAAACTACACACACAGTGAATAAATTATGATGGCTACAGACCATTCTAACCTTTATCTTCAGAAGGGAGCAATTACTCACAGCCACGTGGTGTAGATGAATTCTCATTACTCACTAGTGAAAGGGAACATGTAAATGTCACTGTGGGCACTAATAGTCATGTAATATCACACTACTTTTAATAGAATATTTGTGCTGATACAGTTGGTAAATTTAAAAGGATGTTATTTCCATGCATTAAAGGACCTGTTTTATTACAAGGGAAAAGAAAAAGAAGGGAGAAATAAAAATATGAAAAACATGAAAGGGGACAGTAGGGAAACAGACAAAAAGTAGGAGAGAAACAGATCGTAAAACTCTACTGAATGGTTGGTAATGCTAGGTGTTTTTACATGAATTGCCTCATTTAATATTTATTTTTATACCCTTGAAATAAGTATTTTTATTCTCTGTGTTAGTCTTCTCCAGAGAAACCAAAAGAGAACCAAAATAATATATGTATGTATGTATGTACGTGTGTGTGTATGTATGTTTGTATATATAGAGAGAAAGAGGCAGAGAGAGAGGGAGACAGAGACGGACAGAGATATACAGACACAGAGCAAGAGAGATTTATTTTAAGGAACTGGCTCACGTGGGGATTGTCAAGTCTGAAATCTGAAGGGTAGGCCAGCAAGCTGGAAAGTCCAGCAAGTTGATATTGTCTAAAGTCTTGAGTCTGAAGGCTGGAAACTCAGGTAAAATTTCTATGTTGCAGTCAGGAGAGAAAAACTGTTCTTCTTCTGAGGATGTCAGCCTTTTCTCTCTCTCTTTTTTTTTTTTTTTTTTTTTGCTGTACGCGGGCCTCCCCCTGCTGCGGCGCCCCCCGTTGCGGAGCACAGGCTCCGGACGCGCAGGGTCAGCGGCCATGGCTCACGGGCCCAGCTGCTCCGC
>NC_041232.1:73898979-73903834 GCF_002837175.3 Physeter macrocephalus
CGCAGCATGTGGGATCTTCCTGGGCCGGGGCACGAACCCGCGTCCCCTGCATCGGCAGGCGGACTCTCAACCACTGCGCCACCAGGGAAGCCCAGTCAGCCTTTTCTCTGAAGGTCTTCAACAGATTGGATAAGGCCCACCCACATTATGGAGGGTAATCTCCTTTACTCAGAGTATACTGATTGACATGATAATCACATTTTTAAAATACCTTCACAGCAGCATCTAAACTGTGATTTGACCAAACCGCTGGGCAGCACAGGCTAGACAAATTTACACATAAAATTAACCATCACACTCTCATTTTTAGAAATGCGAAAATAAAATCAGAGATGTTAATAACTCATCCAGGGGCACACAGAAGTTGCAGCTTGCTGGAAAGGAGCACAGCACAAGCTCTGGAAAAATGTCTACATATGCATCCCAACTGCAACAATTACCAGCTGTGAGAACTTGGGGAATTTACACTTCCGTGCTTTAGTTCTTCCACTGGTAAAGGAGATTATTTGGCATACTTTTTGTGGTTGTTTAAGGGCTCAATGAGATAACGTGTTTGGATAATATGCATGGAATGTAAACATGCCCCCAATAAACATCTGCTTCTACTTTACCATCCCTCACAGGTTAGAACCAGATTCAAATTCAAGGTTGGCTAGCTTCAAGCTAATCTACTAATTAATAAAACTCATATCCCGATGTTAAGAATGCAAAACACTAATTTGTTTCACATAGATGTATCACATGTTGTGTATTTATGCTATTGCTTTAGCGAACACTGGAGTACATCATCTATGGGTACCTGAAGTCTTCCATCAGGTTCTGAGAAGAGAAGGAGGGCAAAGGGCACAATACATGATAAAAAAAAATCATAATATCAAGGTCATTACCCTCAGAGGAGCTTACAGCCTAGTCTGGAAGACAGATGTGTCTGCATCACATGAAGGAGCTCAAGGGGCACATGGGAGCCCTGCTATTAGGTCACAGGCCACATTCAAGTATCCCCTCATCAGAACGATTGACACCCATAAAAAGAATAATGGGTCCATTATCATTTCTAACATTTTTGTGGAAGCACAGTCTCTGCAGGGACATAAGAACTCTCAGTAAGGTAAGGTAAACACATTGTATAAGGCATATAAAACTGTTAGGCCATTGTATATGTTCATGATACAACAACAGTAACTCGAAGAAATTACAGTGGTTAATGACCAGCTTGCTGTAGTATTGGTGCCCACTTTTTACTTTGGGCTCTTAAATCACAAACATTAACCTGATAGTCATAATCTGTTCTGTTGGAATTATTATTTGGTAAAGCATACTTTTTGCTGTATATATAGTTACGTACAAAGGTACAGTTCTGCAATAAGCAATCTATTTTCTTCATTCTTTAGTTTAAAATAATGAAGGAATTTAAACTAAATTCCTAAACAGGAATGCCTGTTTATGTTTTGTTCCATTGCATGTACAAGGGAAGAGGAAAAAAATAAAAGCAGCTAACTTCAAATTTACAAAGCTCCCTTTTAAAAATTCCCTCAAAAAGACCAACAAACTGCTCTCTTCTCCATTGTGACCAACTTCCTACATCTCAGAGGTGATCAGCACATTAATTAATAATCGTAATTCCCTGGTGTTGATATACAAAGTGGAATTTAATTCATCAAATGCTTACGGTCCCTCTGAGTCTAAAACTGTAATTTATTGTAAGTAACTGTCTCAGTGCAGTCTTTGGCTCCCCACTCTTGCCCACTCCATACCATCCACCATTCCTCTAGTGAACTCATATTTTAAGAGATCATTCAATTATTTCCTCCTCTACAAAGTCTCTTCTGTCAGCTCCCCCTGTATCCAACCAAACGGTAGCATCAATTTCTCCCTCATGTGTGCCCCTTGCGTGTACAGAGTTTTAACAGAGTATGTATAGCGCTCTTTTATTACGAGGCTGACTGCTAGTAGACCGCATGTTTCTTGGGGCCAGGTCCTGTATTTTATTCATCTTCTATTGCTTAGAGTATACCTGGAATGCACTAAATAATTAATAATATGTGATGAATAAATGAATGAGAGGGAATATCATAGTTCCTCCCAAAAGTCCTTTGACTGCTTCCAGCTAGTGTTTTGCCTGGAGAATTCGTCGTGATGAATGTGAGTCTTGGAATTGGAACAGTAGAGACAGAAGAGACTTCAAGAACCATCCAATGCCTCATTTTGCGAATAAGAAAGCCTTGGCCCACTAAGATTACTTTTCTAAGGTGATACAGATTGTAAGTGCCAGTGCCGGGACCAGAATTTACATCTCCCAACAATCTCTCAGGTATTCTTGACTCTCTATTAGGCTGTCTCTCTTGAAAGCAAAGTAAAGTACATTTCCTTTCAGAGATCTTATACGTGGATCTTATATCTATAAATTCACAATGGCCTCCTCTCACTCACTCATAATCAGTGAGCTTGTTACTACAGCATTAATTCTGCTTTTCTCTAAGGTTGTTACTTTCTTAAAAAGACCCCTGTGACATAACTTCGTAAAGAGATATAAACAGATTTATAATCAGGGTTCCTGTTATTATATACAAATATTGAGTAGATACACGAAATGTCATTTTTCTGGGTAATATGTAAAATATGTGTAAAATATATATATATTTTGCCAATATAGGGCTTTTTGAAGCACAATAGCATCTAGCCTGCTGGGCTCACATTAGACTGTACACTTAGGGGCATTCTTTGTTAACTCTCTGTAGGATTAGCCTCAATCATAACAACTTCACTGAAGTAAACTTATCTGCACAAGTAGAGATTTTTCCAAGTCTTGAAAATTGAGTCTTTTATGATTTAATGGCTAAGATAATCATCTATAGATTTGGTAATTCCACTCAGGACTTTGATTTCTATGTGCACTGGTGAGACGTGAAAGTAGCAGCAAGAATAGTTAAGAGATCTCAAGATTATAAATAAGGGAATGCCAATGGGATGATTCTTTCTTCTAAAGTATTTAAGACGCATTTTAGAAGCTGAATTACCAATATCAAAAGATAACACTTTAATGTTTTCTTCATATTTACATTTTTACACTTGTTGAGGTTTAAAAGTTTTTATCAAGTAAGCTTTAAAATGACAAGGAATGGTTGGCCTACAAGTGACAAATGAAGATGTAGGTTTGGAGTTGTCAGGATGTCAGTCATTTTGACTGACAAATTTCACTGCTGAAATAAGCTTTAAATTTCCTATGAATTTGATTGCCTGTTGAAGTATTTTATGCAGCTTCCAATTCTCTGTAAAAATGCTGTTTTCAACAAAGAGTCAAAAAATATTGCGTGGTTGGTAATGGTGGTGCTTGCATACCTCAAATTTCCCTCTGGACCACTGTCCATATGTCTTTTCATGGGGATGATTGGGCATCCTTTCACTGACCTCAACAGAGTATTTTAATACTGAACACCAGCACGCTAAGAAAGCACTGGCATAAAATTGTGCTGTGTAACACAAAAGGTGGAAGACAAAAAGGAACCATACAGATTATCAAACACAATCCACAACATATCACAAATAGGATATGTGATATGTGACATATCACCAACACATCACTAGTTAGTGCCATAATGGAACCAAAACCAGGTTTCCTAATTCTCTGCTCCATGATCTCTATATCATCTTTTTTCACATCCATGTCCTCATATGACAGTTCTTTCTTTAAAGTCTTACATGTTTCCCCTCTTTAATAATTTAGTAGCATCTTTTTTACAGTGAATGAAATATCCATATCATGTATCCAAACATAGAATTCAAAGTTGTGTTCCATGCCATGTTTTATGAAAAATTTTTGTTGAAACTCTTAATATCAGTCTTAGAAAGCAAAATAAGAATAGATTTTACTGTTTCAATACAGTAGATGAAATATATTTGTCCCTGAAGAGTGAGGGAGACCACTGAAACGGCATGACCTTTGGAAGAACTAGAACGCAGGGTAGTGACCATGAAATGAATTTCTGTCAAAAATAGATCTCGATGATATAAAAATTAATGTGATTATGCAGCAACTAGGAGGTAGCCTGTAAGTAAAAACAGGAAGAGGAGAGGTAAAAGAGTCGCCATCTATGATATTTATATTGTATTTTGAGTTTATGAAAAATAAAAATTCTCAATACAAATATAAAATTAAATCTACATACATGTAAAGTTAACCTAAAGTTATTTTACTGGGGAAAAGGGAACTCCAAGTAAAACCTTTGCATAGATGATAAAAAATAGGAAAAAGGGCTCAACCTCACTAGTAATCAAGTAAAAGTAAAATGAAATACAATTTTTCACTGATCCTATGGCAAAAATTATAAATACTGACAATAATTATGCTGAATACTTTATGGGAAATCAGGCATGAACATTTGGAGAGGGTGAACATATATATAGATGGAGCTTTTTGGAGAACAATTCAGCATCATCAATCCAAATTTAAAATGTATATACCCTCTGACTAAGCAATTACTTTCCAGGAATCTCCTTTACTTAGAAAGATTCACACATGTAGATATGAATGTGTACATATTCTCAGGTATACAAAGGTACATCTTTAAGCATGACAATTATAGCATTCTTAAAGTAGAACTTTAAAAGCATTCAAAATGTTTACTGATAAACATATTATTATGCATATATACAGAATACTATGAAGCCATTAAAAGGAATGAGGAGAACCTACATTTGTAAATGTCGAAAGATCAAAAAGACATGTTAGGATTAGGAACCAAGATGGTGGAGTAGGAGGATGTGCTCTCACTCCCTCTTGAGAGAACACCAGAATCACAACTAGCTGCTGGACAACCATGGAGAGGAAGACACTGGGACTCACCAAAACAGATAC
>NC_041232.1:73904012-73905321 GCF_002837175.3 Physeter macrocephalus
CTCCACTCTTGGAGGGCCCACACAAAGTAGTGTGCGCATCGGGACCCAGGGGAAGGAGCAGTGACCCCAGGGGAGACTGAACCAGACCTACCTGCTAGTGTTGGAGGGTCCCCTGCAGAGGCGGGTGGTGGCTGTGGCTCACCATGGGGACAAGGACACTGGCAGAAGAAGTTCTGGGAAGTACTCCTTGGAGTGAGCCCTCCCACAGTCAGCCATTACCCCACCAAAGAGCCCAGGTAGGCTACAGTGTTGGGTTGCCTCAGGCCAAACAACCAACAGGGAGGGAACCCAGCCCCACCCATCAGCAGTCAAGCCAATTAAAGTTTTACTGAGCTCTGCCCACCAGAGCAACAGTCAGCTCTACCCACCACCAGTCTCTCCCATCAGGGAACTTGCACAAGCCTCTTAGATACCCTCAACCACCAGAGGGCAGACAGCAGAAGCAAGAAGAACTACAATCCTGCAGCCTGTGGAACAAAAACCACATTCACTGAAAGACAGACAAGATGAAAAAGCAGAGGGCTATGTACCAGATGAAGGAACAAGATAAAACCCAAGAAACACAACTAAATGAAGTGGAGATAGGCAACCTTCAAGAAAAAGAACTCAGAATAA
Source organism: Physeter macrocephalus (assembly GCF_002837175.3). Taxonomy (NCBI): domain Eukaryota; kingdom Metazoa; phylum Chordata; class Mammalia; order Artiodactyla; family Physeteridae; genus Physeter; species Physeter macrocephalus. Next base: position 73,904,628 of record NC_041232.1, read on the forward strand.
TGATAGTGAAGATGATCCAGGACCTCAGAAAAAGAAGGGAGGCAAAGGTCGAGAAGATGCAAGAAATGGTTAACAAAGTCCTAGAAGAATTAAGGAACAAACAAACAGAGATGAACAATACAATAACTGAAATGAAAACTACACGAGAAGGAATCAATAGCAGAATAACTGAAGCAAAAGAATGGATAAGTGACCAGTAAGACAGAATGGGGGAATTCACTGCTGCGGAACAGAATAAAGAAAAAAGAATGAAAAGAAATGAAGACAGCCTAAGAGACCTCTGGGGCAACATTAAACGCATCAACATTCGCATTATAGGGGTCCCAGAAGGAGAAGAGAGAGATAAAGGACCTGAGAAAATATTTGAAGAGATTATAGTCGAAACCTTCCCTAACATGGGAAAGGAAATAGCCACCCAAGTCCAGGGAGCAGAGAGAGTTCCATACAGGATATACCCAAGGAGAAACACACTGAGACACATAGTAATCAAACTGGCAAAAAATAAAGACAAAGAAAAATTATTGAAAGCAGCAAGGGAAAAATGACAAATGACATACAAGGGAACTCTCATAAGGTTAACACCTGATTTCTCAGCAGAAACTCTACAAGCCAGAAGGGAGTGGCATGATATACTTATAGTGATGAAAGGGAAGAACCTACAACCAAGATTACTCTACCCGGCAAGGATCTCATT
>NC_041232.1:73906041-73908051 GCF_002837175.3 Physeter macrocephalus
AAACAATACATTACTAAATAACCAAGAGATCACTGAAAAAAATCAAAGAGGAAATCAAAAAATACATAGAGACAAATGACAATGAAAACACGATGATAAAACCTATGGGATGCAGCAAAAGCAGTTCTAAGAGGGAAGTTTATAGCTATACAAGCCTACCTCAAGAAACAAGAAAAATCTGAAATAATCTAACCTTACACATAAAGGAACTAGAGAAAGAAGAACAAACAAAACCCAAAGTGAGCAGAAGGAAAGACATCATAAATTTCAGAGCAGAAATAAATGAAATAGAAACAAAGAAAAGAGTAGCAAGAATCAATAAAACTAAAAGCTGGTTCTTTGAGAAGATAAACAAAATTGATAAACCATTAGCCAGACTCATCATGAAAAACAGGGAGAGGCATCAAATCAATAAAATTAGAGATGAAAAAGGAGAAGTCAGAACACACCACAGAAATACAAAGCATCCTAAGAGACTACTACAAGCAACTCTATGCCAATAAAGTGGACAACCTGGAAGAAATGGACAAATTCTTAGAAAGGTATAACCTTCCAAGACTAAACCAGGAAGAAATAGAAAATATGAACAGACCAATCACATGTAATGAAATTTGAAACGGTGATTAAAAATCTTCCAACAAAAAAAATTCCAGGATCAGATGGCTTCACAAGTGAATTCTATCAAACATCAAAAGACCTGTATGCAGAAAACTATAAGACACTGATGAAAGAAATTAAAGATGATACCAACAGATGGAGAGATATACCATGTTCTTGGATTGGAAGAATCAATATTGTGAAAATGACTATATTACCCAAAGCAATCTACAGATTCAATGCAATCCCTATCAAATGGCAATTTTTACAGAACTAGAACAAAAAATCTTAAAATTTGTATGGAGACACAAAAGACCCCGACTATCCAAAGCAGTGTTGAGGGAAAAAAAATGGCCCACCATCACCCTGATACCAAAACCAGACAAAGATACTACAAAAAAAGAAAATTACAAACCAGTATCAGTGATGAATATAGATGCAAATGTCCTCAACAAAATACTAGCAAACAGAATCCAGCAACACATTAAAAGGATCATACACAATGATCAAGTGGGATTTATCCCAGGGATGCAAGGATTCTTCAATATGTGCAAATCAATCAATGTGATACACCATATTAACAAACTGAAGGATAAAAACTATACGATCATCTCCATAGATGCAGAAAAAGCTTTTGACAAAATTCAACACCCATTTATGATAAAAACTCTCCAGAAAGTGGGCATAGAGGGAACCTACCTCAACATAATAAAGGACATATACGACAAACCCACAGCAAACATCATTCTCAATGGTGAAAAACTGAAAGCATTTCCTGTAAGATCAGGAACAAGACAAGGATGTCCATTCTCACCACTATTATTCAACATAGTTTTGGAAGTCCTAGCCACGGCAATCAGAAAAGAAAAAGAAATAAAAGGAATACAAATTGGAAAAGAAGAAGTAAAACTGTCACTGTTTGCAGATGACATGATACTATACATAGAGAATCCTAAGGATGCCACGAGAAAAGTACTAGAGCTAATCAATGAAATATAATGAAACTTAAAAGCTTTTGCACAGCAAAGGAAACCATAAACAAGACGAAAAGACAACCCTCAGAATGGGAGAAAATATTTGCAAACGAATTAACGGACAAAGGATTAATCTCCAAAATATATAAACAGCTCATACAGCTCAATATTAAAAAAACAAACAGCCCAATCCAAAAATGCGAAGAAGACCTAAATAGACATTTCTCCAAAGAAGATATACAGATGGCCAAGAAGCACATGAAAAGCTGATCAACATCACTAATTATGAGAGAAATGCAAATCAAAACTACAATGAGGTATCACCTCACACCAGTTAGAATGGGCATCATCAGAAAATCTACAAACAACAAAAGCTGGAGAGGGTGTGGAGAAAAGGGAACCCTCTTGCACTGTTGGTGGAATGTAAATTGATACAGCC
>NC_041232.1:73908208-73999799 GCF_002837175.3 Physeter macrocephalus
CATATATACAATGGAATATTACTCAGCCATAAAAAGGAACGAAATTGGGTCATTTGTAGAGACGTGGATGGATCTAGAGACTGTCATACAGAGTGAAGTAAATCAGAAAGAGAAAAACAAATATTGTATATTAACGCATATATGTGGAACGTAGAAAAGTGGTACAGATGAACCGGTTTGGGGGGGGGTGGTGGTGGTGTGATGAATTGGGAGATTGAGATTGACATGTATACATTGATGTGTATATAACTGATGACTAATAAGGATCTGCTGTATAAAAAAATAAATAAAATAAAATTAAAAAATTTAAAGAGATGTAGAGAACAAACGTATGGACACCAAGGGGGGAAAGCCACGGGGGGTTGGTGGTGGTGGTGTGATAAACTGGGTGATTGAGATTGACATGTATACATTGATGTGTATATAACTGATGACTAATAAGGACCTGCTGTATAAAAAAATAAATAAAATAAAATTAAAAAATTTAAAAAAAAGACATGTTAAACAAAAACAGCAAATTACATAATATAATCTTATTCACATGGTTATGAAAACTGCACCTAAATTATAGACATGGCCATGTCTATAATTTAAAAAGTAGTATGTCTATGAGTATAAGTGTATAGAAAATGTCCTAGAAGTAGACACAATTAAGTATTAGCAGAAATTTATTTCTGAGGAAGAAAACAGGAACTGAATAAGGAAAAGAAACATTTGTTTTACTACCATCTAAAAGTAAATTGCTCTATTTTTTTACAGCATTCATTTATTACTCTCGTAAATATGTACATAGGTACACACACACATTTAAATTACATCAACCGAGTGCTAACTGATTTTGCCAATTCATACATTATCAGTAATTAGCACATAAATTATCCATGTGTAACAAGGAGTGTCAAATTGTCACAGGGTGCTTAAAACAAGTTTTCTAACAAGTTTTTTAAATATATATACTCTCTATCAACTTGTTTATATAATTTAGACTCACAGCTTTAAAGGATTTGTGAAGTATAGCAAAGTTTCTATTCAAATCCTATCATCATCACTAAAAGTTTCAAATTACTAGAGCCAAGATTAATGGAAATGTACTAAAATGATGTCACTTGTATTTGTGGATACTGGTGAAAGATAAGACTTCATCCTAGCCTGTTTAAAATATTTAAGGCTATGAAGTTTCCTCTAATATGGCTTTAGCCACATTCTGCTTTTTAAAATTATTTGATTCTTTAAAAATTTTTTTTTTAATATCCTAGGTGAAGAAGTGGTCAAACTCTTGATAGCTGACCTTTAATTATTAACCAAAAATACTAAAAACATTTAACCTAATAGGATATAAAAAGAACAACAACATAAAGCAACTGAAATTGGAGAAAAGACTTATAATTCTGAAACCAAAATTAGGGGTAAGGTATTAAGAGGTACAAACTATTATGTAGAAAATAAATAAGCGACAAGTATATATCACACAGCTCAGGGAATATAGTCAATACGTTTTAATAACTATAAATGGAATATAATCCCCAAAACATGAATCACTATGTTGTACACCTGAAACTTACATAATGTTGTAAATCAACTATATCTCAACTAAAAAAAAAAAAAAAGGAAAAAAAAAGAAGAATTAATGCTCTAGTCTGGAATGCAAACCTTATGTTTCTATTCCGCAAGAGAAAAAGTTTAAATCTGTTCTATTCATAATATAACAAAACTGACTCTTTTCAAAGAGTAAAAACATAGACATATAGTGGATGGAAGAAGTGATAAAGTAACAGATGAAATTAAATTATAGACATGGCCATGTCTATAATTTAAAAAGTAGTATGTCTATGAGTATAAGTGTATAGAAAATGTCCTAGAAGTAGACACAATTAAGTATTAGCAGAAATTTATTTCTGAGGAAGAAAACAGGAACTGAATAAGGAAAAGAAACATTTGTTTTACTACCATCTAAAAGTAAATTGCTCTATTTTTTTACAGCATTCATTTATTACTCTCGTAAATATGTACATAGGTACACACACACATTTAAATTACATCAACCGAGTGCTAACTGATTTTGCCAATTCATACATTATCAGTAATTAGCACATAAATTATCCATGTGTAACAAGGAGTGTCAAATTGTCACAGGGTGCTTAAAACAAGTTTTCTAACAAGTTTTTTAAATATATATACTCTCTATCAACTTGTTTATATAATTTAGACTCACAGCTTTAAAGGATTTGTGAAGTATAGCAAAGTTTCTATTCAAATCCTATCATCATCACTAAAAGTTTCAAATTACTAGAGCCAAGATTAATGGAAATGTACTAAAATGATGTCACTTGTATTTGTGGATACTGGTGAAAGATAAGACTTCATCCTAGCCTGTTTAAAATATTTAAGGCTATGAAGTTTCCTCTAATATGGCTTTAGCCACATTCTGCTTTTTAAAATTATTTGATTCTTTAAAAATTTTTTTTTTAATATCCTAGGTGAAGAAGTGGTCAAACTCTTGATAGCTGACCTTTAATTATTAACCAAAAATACTAAAAACATTTAACCTAATAGGATATAAAAAGAACAACAACATAAAGCAACTGAAATTGGAGAAAAGACTTATAATTCTGAAACCAAAATTAGGGGTAAGGTATTAAGAGGTACAAACTATTATGTAGAAAATAAATAAGCGACAAGTATATATCACACAGCTCAGGGAATATAGTCAATACGTTTTAATAACTATAAATGGAATATAATCCCCAAAACATGAATCACTATGTTGTACACCTGAAACTTACATAATGTTGTAAATCAACTATATCTCAACTAAAAAAAAAAAAAAAGGAAAAAAAAAGAAGAATTAATGCTCTAGTCTGGAATGCAAACCTTATGTTTCTATTCCGCAAGAGAAAAAGTTTAAATCTGTTCTATTCATAATATAACAAAACTGACTCTTTTCAAAGAGTAAAAACATAGACATATAGTGGATGGAAGAAGTGATAAAGTAACAGATGAAATGAAAATATTTGCAATGGATAAGACAAAAGATAAATAGCAATCTTGTGTGAAAATGAGTGCAACACTGGGAAAAAATAGATAATCTAATTGCTTTTAATTGGGATTTTGATGTGAGTGTTTGCAGACCTGGCGTGCCATCTTCAGTTCGCCACAATTATCCCTTCACTCTCTATTGTTTTACACCTGCCCAGTTATTTTATTTACTTCATCTTCTTGGCCCCTGAAACAAGCGGAATATGCAACCCCAGTCAAAGAATATGAACAGGCAATTTATAGAAGAAAACATGAAAGACATAAATTCAAGAGAACATATATTATTTCTCACTCAGCAATTTGACATCAACCAATATTGGCTTGGTCATGAGGAACAGAATTCTTTGCTTTGTTATGTTTGTGTCATAACTTTAATGTCCATCAAGAACGGATAGGTTGGATAAGTTCTATGAAATAACATACTGAATACAACTCAATCATTAAATAGAATTAAACAGATCTGTACTATTGTATGAAAAAATGTAGTATAAAATATACATGGTACAATCTTAAAGAAACAAAACTAGACAACTCTATTACAAATACCATGTAAATGGAATACTGCAGAGCGGTTAGCTGGCCAATCACAGGACCTAATCCTGCCAGCCAAGTTAACTTGCCAAATATAAACAAACACCTAGACTAGACTAAGAAAAGACAGCCTCTGGGTTTTTTTTCTGGCTGGTCTATCAGGAAAAACTACCACTCTTCCAGGTATCTTCCCTTTATGCAAATAAAACTGCTCTTTAAAGACTCCAACCCAGTGTGGACAAATTGCCAATAAACATATGAAAAGGTGATTATTCCACTGGCCATGAGGGAAAAGAAAATTAAAACCACAATGCAATACCATTACACACACAGAAGAATGACTAAAATAAAAAAGCAAAGATTTGTAAATGTTGGTGGGGATGTTAAGTAACCAGAACTCTCATAAACAATGGTAGAAAGAAAGTGGATTCAACCATGTGGGAAAATTGTTTGACTGTGTCTACCAAAGCTGATCATTTCCATATCCTCTAATCCAGCAAATACGCAATCAAAATGTGTACTCTTCCAAAAACATACTCTAGAATATTCCTAGTAGCACTACCACAATAGCCCCAAACTGGAAACTATCCAAATGTCCATCTCCCAAGGGTGTAGCTAATAGTGTTCAAAAGGAAATCTGTTGTCAAACTGTAGATTTTACATGTAAGTAATACTGATGATGACCATAAAGAAGCAAAGCTAAAAGGTTAAGTGTTTATTTCACCTATGGTCTGTTTATTGAAAGATCGTAATGTAGCAGATAGATACATTTTAAGGAAATCCAGAAACATATTAATAAATGATTAGTAATGGAGGACTTTAGGGGGAATGCGATATAAAAATCATTTCCTTCACCCTTTCATTTCCATTTCTTTTCATCTTTTTGCTATCTGTTCTGCATACAAGATAGCAGAGAAATTCTAAGAACCTTTTTGGCACTTAGTCAACAATATCATGCATTAGTTGTCACACACAGTTTTCCAATGTCTAAGGGAAATACTATGTGTGAAGTAATCAGAGCGGTGCCTGACACACAGCAAATATGCTAAACATTAGTTGTTCTTCTCTTTCCTATGCTAAAATATGGTTGACATAATGATTCTTGAATGGTTAGATTAGATTAGATATTGTTATCTTGTCATCTAACCTAGTTTCATCAGTCACTGAAAAGATGCACTCAGCAAGCTGCTTGCCTTTCGCCTCTGGAGGTTTTGTCTCACTTTGTTTTTTCACAAAATTAGTCTCCTCCATAGACTTCCAGTAACATACAGGAAATACCTGGGGTTTGGGTCATGTTTGCACTACTAGAGAACACCAGAACACTGAGGGTGAGCAGGAAACAGGGAAGTGGCTTTGTACAATCTATGTGTTCTCCTTTGTGACTTGATTCTGAACAAAGCAACTCTTTTTCTTTTATTAGCAATCTTTAATTTATTTAGAAAGTAGTGTATCCAACAAATTATTTCTGTAAAATGCTCTCAAGCTGGTCCACCCAGGATGTCCCCTAAAACATACCTCATTGCCCCCCCCAACTATGGGCCTCCTCCTGGGCCAGGGTCTCCCTAGTGGCCTCCCTGCCCCCTGCTTTTCTGCCACCGCCTGGCCTTGAGCATGACCCCCAGACCGTTCTTCCTACAACGTGGATCACAGCGCCTTGCGGCTCAAGGATCACTAACGGCTGTCCTGGCAGCCAGGTTTGGATGAGCTCTGCGTCCCTGCACTGACACCCTCGACCCCTCACACACCAGCCTCAGTCGGAGCCAGGGGATGGATGTTCTGACCCGTCTCAACCAGCTGTGGGCTCATCCATCACTTCACTGACCCTCCCCGCGCGTCAGCTTCCTCATCTACAGAAGGAGGGATCTTGACTACGTAACCTACGTTAATTCTTCTCCGTCGTGAGACCCTCAGCCCATCTCAGTATTGATCAAAGAGGAGGGAAACTCTGCGGTGCCAGCTCTCAGGTCAGCAGTGTATTTCATCCTCACTTCAACACAGTTTAAGATCTTTTGAAGGAGTTTGCTTCCGTTTTAAACATGGATGTTTATGGAAATCCAAAAGCTGCTGGGACCTGGCTCGCTCACACTCTGGCACCACTTGCCATGACTGACAGGAGGGGCTTTGGCCAACAAGGCCTGTTTTAATCAAATGTAAAGCAACCCATTTTATCTTACACTGCATAATGATAATAACCATTTTTATTTTATACTAAGAAATGATATTGCATTAATTATTGTTACTTAATCACTTTAGAAAACTATAAATGTTTCAATAAAAATTGCTAGGCTAATCAAAATATTTCCTGTTTCATTAAAACTGTGAACTCTCCCTCATGACTGCAAAATGAGCAATAAAGTTTGATAGCACTGTACAGTCAAGATTGCCTATTGCAAAAGGGTGATTTTTCTCAAAATGTATTATATGAATACATTAAATATTTGATGCTTAATAAAAGCACAATAACATCCCTTTCCACTAAGCTGCCTCAAATACCAATTACATAAGAAAGATTTGCTAAGCTAATAATTTTCTAAGTAGCCCCAAATGCTTCTTTAATTCTTGATGTGTTCTTCTTTGTTTCTCAGAATGAATGTGAGATGTTGTTTCCAATATTTGGTGGCATCACTTTTTCACAGCAAGGATTTACTTAACAAGCCTTTTTACTCTGCCTTGGATTTCATAGTGATGGTTCTAACAATGACTTATCAGGGTACACTGCCTGAGACATGAAAGCATGGACACAAAACCAGGACTTCTTTTGTCTCTCCCTCTAATTATGTGATCTCTGAGCTGGTAATCATATCCAAAGACATAACAGTGTTTAGAAAAGCTACAGCTCCTAGTCTTTCGTTGACTGCAAATATCATCTACCTTGTTCCCTTAATGACTCACTTTCCCTTGTGTAATCCCCTCCCTCAATGATTCTAGAATTGGCTATGTGACTTTTTTGGCCAACAGTACATTAGCAAATGCAATGCAAACAGAAGCTGGATAAGTGCTTGTGCATTAGATCTTACTTTTGGGGGGATTCAGCTGCCATGTGGAGAGAACATATGGAGGAGGATTAAGGTACCTTGGCTGACAGCCCCAAGCAACTGTCAGACACATGCCTCAAGCCATTAAGAACAAGCCAGCCCCAGCCTACCTGTGGAATGCATACACAAGTTCAGCCAAAACAATGTGGAGCAGAAATGAAACCATCCCAGCTGAGCCCTGCCCAAATTGCTGACCTGCAGAATTGGGAGCAAATAAATGATTATTGTTTCAAACCATTAAAAATTACTTGACTCCCACTATGTCTTTCCATATTGCTGTGAGCCAGAATAGGGACATGGGGCTGGCGAGCAAGGCTCAAGCGTGCGGATGAAGACAAGGCTTGGAGGAAACTTCCAGGACAGAAAGAAGGAGGGTTTTATCTGACCAGGACAGATCAAATAGTGGGTGACAGGCATCTCACCTGTGGTCACTGTGGCTCAGTAATGACCAGTAGACTAATGTAACCACTGAACACTTTGGCAATATGTCAACTACCTGAAATTAAATCTAACTCAGTGGGGGTGATGCCACATTGCTTTAATTATTTCTACCAGCTGAATCAGTTCTCAAAACAGAAATCAGGCAGGGAACGATCAAGTTATTTTTCTTGCATCCTTAGTTTATAGGATGATACCTGTACAACTACATGTGCTTATAAATGCCTGATTCCTATACCTAAAAAAAGTAATTGGAGGACATATAATTCTTTGTATTCCCCCATCACACCAGCATATAGTTGATCAATTATTGACATTATTGACTGACCTTGACAGAGCTCTATATTCTTTCTTCATTAATCCATATATTTAGCAAGTATTTACTGAGGGTCTTTGACGTGCCCAGCACTGAGCTAGGTATTGATAGAGAAGATAAGCAAGGTCCTCATGCAGCTTCCATTCTGGAGGAAAGAAACAGACAATTACCCCAAAGAACATTTTTTTAAATGAGATAATTAAAAATTGTGATAATTGTTCTGAAGGAATGAAAGTGATTTTAAGAGAGAAAGTGCTTAGACAGAGAGAGGGTCTCTCCAGATAGGGTGGTATCAACAAGGAATTATCTGAGGACAGAATATTTAAGACCTAAAGAATGAGAAGGAGTCATGCAGTTATCACAGTACCCTGTAGGTCTAAAAGTTTCTGCAGTAATGACTACATCAATTGTGGCCTCACTTTTACACACTGTCAGCCAACAATGAACATGGCAGGGGACACAATACTCTAGTGCTATAATCAATCAACTGGGCATTTACTGGAAAATGTTTGGTATACGTAGATCTAATTAACTGGTTGGGTTCCTTTTCTTCCACTTTTCAGCTACTTGTAATGACATTTTATGAAAATGCAATCTATCTTTATGTTGCTATTTACTTCTACTCAGCTGTCCATTTTAAAATATTGCTTATGATAAAACCACTCAATCTCTCAACCAACTTGCCTGCAGGGATCCTTTTAATGAGTTTGAGTTGATAATATATATAGATGTCTATTATACTGTACCAATTAGCAAGTTAAAAAAATGAAGTAAATTATGAGATGCCTATCCCAGAATGAGAATTGACATGGGTTTGTTTTGAAGATAAAAAGAAGAGTCTACAGCTCTTGACTTCTAACATTCAGCTCCTTAACCTGAACCTTTTCCTCATGTTCTTCTTAAAAGTGTGAGTTTCACCCTAGAAAAAATGTTATATTTATATTTTGGACATGAGAGAATCCTTATATAAATTTTTGGCTGAACTAGGTCCATAGAAAAGAAATATCCCAAGTGTAAAAATAGAAGGTGGTAGAAGCAAGCCGTGTATAGTAATAGCTATTTCACACTTTCAGAAAGTTGATTCCAGCATGCTTTGCAATTACAGGAACAGAAAGACATAAGCTAATTAGTTATTGAGTCCTGATGTTCTTCTTTAAGGAAAGCCATCGATCTTTGCCCTCAGAAAGTTATTTTTATACAGTCACATGTGCAAGCTAGTGGGTGACAGACCACCCGTGGGATCCTCTTTCAGTTTTGTTCTTTGAAATGAAAATCATCCTACTTTTATTTACAGGGAGTTTTGAGTCTTTCAATGAGTCTGGAATATGGCTATAGTCACCAAGTGAACCATAATTAATTGTCTATGGCTAATTACTTGTGTAGCACTCAAATGTATTTAATACTACCGTTTAAAGCCATGTGGGCTTTAAATCTTTATAGCAATAGTCATGTGGCTAGAGTTATGTGTATTAATGCCTTTAAAATGCTGAAGAGAGAGAAAAATCAGATAAGAAGGTTTAAGAAGAAACCTCATATTTGGCCACTATGTGTTTAATAAGAGATTACATTTGCTTTAAAATTGAAGATACTTTTGTTCTAATATAGTTAATTGAGGACCTTGGGTGTTTCTAGTCCAAGGGTGCATTTATTATCTTAAAAATATGATAGTTAATGTATTTATGCATTCTTCAATCTGCAATTAAATAAAATTAAATTTTCTTATACAGAATATGTTCATGCATTAGATTTTTTTTTTTTTTTTCTGTACGCGGGCCTCTCACTGCTGTAGCCACTCCCGTCGCGGAGCACAGGCTCCGGACGCGCGGGCTCAGCGGCCATGGCCCACAGGCCCAGCTGCTCCGCGGCATGTGGAATCCTCCCGGACCGGGGCACGAACCCGCGTCCCCTGCATCGGCAGGCGGACTCTCAACCACTGTGCCGCCAGGGAAGCCCCATGCATTAGATTTTTAATCCTTCATTCCATTACAGTACTAGAACTTCTGACTAACATTAGAGGTGTAATAATTGTTCATTAGGGTGTCCTTGGGAGTAGAGTTAGGGTTGGGATCTAACTACCACACCTAGTGATCAACACAGGATTGTATATGGGTCTGGTTCCTTACCCTGTTATCTAGCAGTAAGAGAAGCACAGAGAGAAATTACCCCTAAACCACAAGGAGCCAAACCCCACTTTCCCTTGGTGTCTTACTTTTGCTGTGAGCATAATTCTATCATCTTAAAGTCTAGATTAAGAAATCTCACATTTCTGTTTGGTGACAACGCCCATGAGAGAGGATGATCACACATACAGAACATTCCCATTTGTGTGCATGCGATTATGCACAATTCCTTGCCTAACGGTGCTACTCCAGTAAGGCTTTCCTGGAATCCAACATGGAATTGAGAGGAGTCTCTGTTTTGGACTCTTCTCTCTTCTATGAACAGGGTAACACACTTTATAATATGTGATCCCTCTAATTTCCAATCTTTGGCTCTTCTTTCAATATGTCTCCACCAGAATACAAAATCAGACCGATTTTGCCATTCTCATAACCGTAACTCTTGTTCAGAAATGTTTTCAACTTGCAATTTCCAGTTACCAACGGAAAGTCTCCCTTTTTATGTCCACATTTGAGTGGAATCCTTCTCCACAGGTTTCAGAACTTAACAGTCCCCTCTTGTTTCTAAGTCTGGCCCCAAAGGAACCATAAGAAATTGTGTTATAATCCAACTGCTCTTCTCCCAAACTCTGCTTTCCTCAGCTTCAAAATTCACTAGGATGTGAGCGACTTCTGTTTTGAGGGCAACATAAACATTTCTAGTTTCTCTTTTCCAGATACATCAGATCTGACCCTACTTCCTCTGGGGTCCTAGGTCACTCAGATATTTCGCCACCCCTTCAGCTGGGCTTTGTAAACTTTAAACCATTCAAGTTAGAGTAGGATGAGCCCCACTTTCCCAATCTTGAATGTCTCTTGATGCTGCTTTCACTTTCCCACAGTTTATGTATTGATTTCAATAATCACTTTCTTCATTGACCTTGTTTATCCCTGAATTCCCAGAGATCTCATCTCAAAATCCAAGCAACAATCTCCTGTTCACATGCAAATAACCACACTCACTGGTCAAGAAAGCTTTCACAGGGGGCTTCCGTGGTGGCGCAGTGGTTAAGAATCTGCCTGCCAATGAAGGGGACACGGGTTCGAGCCCTGGTCTGGGAACATCCCACATGCCGCGGAGCAACTAAGCCCGTGAGCCACAACTACTGAGCCTGCGCGTCTGGAGCCTGTGCTCCGCAACGGGAGAGGCCGCGACAGTGAGAGGCCGCGCACCGCGATGAAGAGTGGCCCCCGCTCGCCACAACTGGAGAAAGACCTCGCGCAGAAACGAAGACCCAACACAGCCAAAAATAAAATAATTCATTAATTAATTTTTTTTTTTAAAAGAAAACTTTCATAGTTTCGTCTGGTTCTAGGAACTGGGTTTGCTCAGCAGCAAGGAGTCACAAACTTTGGTTCTGTTAAAGTCTACATTGGACTGTGCATTTAAATAAATAATTTGGTGATACATGAGTCAAGAAAATCCCCTTTATAACAAAAGCCCCCTGTGGTTGACATTCTGGATTCCCAAATTTGGATTCCCATAATAAAAGCTGAAAAACACGCCCACCTCTTATCCCTGGCTAAAAGTCAGGAAAACAGAAAAGATAATCCAGGGTACTGAAGTCACGCCAGTCAGCAAGTCCAAAAATATGCACCATGGAAGTTTGCTGGTTTTGGTGTGAACCCTCTCTGGCCTTTAAAACAAATTTTCACCCATTCCAAAATTAGATTCTTCCTCGCTCCATGTGAGATGTTACCCAGCAGACATGCATCTACTCATGCAGAGTCTATCCTGGCACAGAAAATGAATTCCCATCCTGCCAACATGTTTTTGCCTATCCCTTTTCCAGCACAGGAGCCATGTCCCCTCCATGTGGAACACTGTCTATGAAATTTACAGCTGTTCCCACAGTTTGAGGTTCCTAAGAGACTCTGTTTCCCAAATTACAGTCTTCTGGGCACGTATTTGCCTTACTCTGCCAAATTACGGTGGTCATGAGAATTCTGGACTCTCCTATAAACTAACCCTGCTACAAATTCTTATGGTGGCTGTGAAGAGGGAACAGCGGCATATTGACCTTGTTTACTGCCACTCATGTTTTTGACAGCTAGAAACAATATGTTTAGCAAGTTGAATTAGACAGTGAGTGAACCACAAGAACTTCTTGAGCCATCTGGTTTAAAGCCTAGATAAGAAAGAAGCCTGGTAGTCACTTTGATCCCTCCCCCCAAGATCTCGGTAGGTGTTCCTAGCCTTCTGGATCACATTATTCTGATAATGAGAAAGAGACATGAATATACTACCGTAAACAAAGTCATAGTATTTTTGTGACTTCCTCAAGCATCATGTATATGCCCTTCAGCTACCAACCTGGAATGTCTTCCCATTCCCTACATGGGTCTTGGCTACTCAAACCCCTAACTTGTTTGTTTAGTCATATTTATCAGTCCTCTCCCTACTCCCAAAACCTTGTGTGTTTATTAACATGCTTAATGGCATCTCTGTGTATATACTCCATTGGCCACACTAGAGACACCAAAATCTCAATTTCTCTCATTCAATAGCCTTTGCATTGATCACTTACTTTCTGAGTACTATGTCAGATGTGGAGATATACAGATGAAAGAGAACCAAATATCTGCCTTCCAGAGCTACAGTCAATTATTACAACAAACTGACACAAGGTACTATGGAAGCACAAAGGGAAAATTGCTTAATTCTGCTAAGAAGGACAAGAAAGACTTCCCAGGAGAGACAACACTTGAGGTGATTCCTGAATGAGGATTTCAACCCGCAGATAAAGGGATACCCGCCATTATTGACAGAGGCAAGCATACGGCAAGTGCATAGAAGCATAAAACAGCATAAGATGTTGGGGGAACCGTAAGTACATCAGCTTGATTTTCCAATAAGTCATAGTGGTGAAAACGTGGTAGATGAGGTGGAAAAGGTAGGTGTCAAAGATCAGCCTTGGGTACCACGGTAGGGAATTTGAATTTGATCTTACAGTGATTTAATACGTTAAATGAAATATTTTAACAGCAAAACGATTGAAAAGGTATGCTTTATAAAAATCATTCTGGTGATTTTAGTATGGAAGGTAGAAGTAAGGTAGTAGAGACTGGAGGCAGGGCCTGAATTAAGGCAGTGGGAACGGGAAGCCATTCTGAATTGCAGGAAGGACATTATTAGGAGGATTGTCAGAGTTCATGTGTGATTAATTCTCCCCCTAGATTCTTCACTACAAGAAAGAACAGTCACGCTACCATTGAGCAAAGACTCCAAATACGAATTGATCTGATGACCCATATTGCTCTAAAACTCCACCACAGGCCTTCCCACCACAAGTCTACCAACCTTCCTTACTCTGCGACTTCAACTGTGATTTCTTTTCCGTATTAATGAAAGAACTGCCCCCAACTTCTCAAAAGAGAAAAATCCTACAACCTGTACTCTAGGTCCTACCATCTCTCACCAATCCATGAACTCCTCTTCTATGGGTACGTCTTTCACACGCGCATCCTCAGTCTTCTCCCATCTACTGGATCATTGTTTTCAGCCTACAAACATGCTGTAAAATTTCCTTTCTTTAAAAAAATTTTATAGTTTTCCCTAAATTCTCCTCCGGGTATGTCAACGGTCTACTTTTCTTCCCCCAAAGCCTTCTTTGTTGTCGCTAATTCATCTCACGTGTACTTCTTAAAATTATGAAATCAGTCAATATATAAGAAAAGATCTTTTACCATCACCCCTCAGCTCTTCAACCGTTGGATCTCACCCCTCCTAGTTGCTTAAGTGCATCATATACTCTAAAGCCTCCATGCTTTTGTTTGTGTTGTTATGCCAGCATAGAATGTCTTTTCCAACTTTCTCTTCCTATGAAAATGTCATTAATCACTCAAAGTGTACTTTAGGAACCAACTATTCCATAAAGTCTTTCTCAGTCTCTTCAGTCAGAGTGGTAATTTTTCTTTTCACTTCCTGCCTTTACTTCTGTTATTATGCCCTTATCTATTCTGCCTGAAATTACAGTTTATAATTTAAGGCTCAAGGGCATATTTCATAATTTATAATTCAAGGTCATATGTCTGACACCAAAAGTAAATTATAAGCATTGCAAAAGGAAGACACTTCATTTTCCCCACAGTAGAATCTAGCATTATGCCCAGCTTATAACAAATGCCTGTTTACTTAAGAGTTTGGTTAATTAAGAGAGAATCAACAGAAGGATAAAAATAAATTAATTACTTAAAAAATTGTTTTTGCTCAGACGCTTGGATTTAATAACATTAGATTTTCTGTATTAAAATTGTTTTCTTCAAAATGACCCTAGATATTCAATACTGTCAAAACACTTAATTAAAATTTATCAGGCCCTTATTATCCAAGGTACTATTAGCTAATCCTGCTATGAAATTTTCTTCTATAGGGAAAAAGAGAGAGAAAGACAGATTGACTTCCAAATAATCAACAAATTTCCCATCTCCAAGTTGTATGTTTGTAGTTTTAAATCCAGCAAGACACTAATGTAATAATTAATTTAGTCAATTCAGGACTGGTACATTTAAACATAATAGTTATTTATCAAGACTGATTTTGCTTTATAAGTTTAAAAGGTGCATAACTTAGTTTTGAATGCCTAACAAACCACCCCAAAGCCTACTGGCTTTAAAAAGTCAATAATTGATTTAGCTTATAATTCTCTGGGTTGGCAATTTGAGCTGGGCTCAGCTGGGTGGCTCTGGTTTAGCCTGGGCTTACTTACATGCCTACAACTAGCAACCAGCTCAACTGAAGGCTGATTGGTCTAGGATCACCTCAACTGGGAAGACTCCTTTTTGATCCTGTAAAGATGCCAGCAAGCTAGCCTAGGTTTATTCACAGGGAACTGGGTAAGGATTGAAGAGTGAAAGTGAATTCTGCAATGTCTCCTGAGACATTCTATTGATCAAAGTCACAGAACCAGCTCAGGGTCAAGAAGAGTAGGAGTAGACTCTACCTCTAATAGGAGGTACTGCAAATGTGTGAATAGAGGGAAGGGTAAAGGCTTATGGTCATTTTTATTCAATCTACCACAAATAGTCAAAACTCCATGAATATATATTGAAGATTTAATATGAGATTGTCCCTAACATCAAGAAACTATAGCCTAGTGTGAGAGACAAACAATTACCAGGTAATAATGAGATAAGTGGTATATGCTATTTCTCTGCTTAGAACATTCTTTTTCCTTCTATTCTCCTAAGACTCCTTTAAGTTCTCAAATAAACATCACTTCCTCTGAAAATCTATGACAGGGAACAATCTTGTCCTAGCAGTCCAAGTTGGCTATGTGACTATTTCCCACGTGACAAACATTTTTCATCAGTGTCCATATTAAATTGTCACCTATCTTTCAATATACCATTGTCACGTGGTATATTGAAAGACAGGTCATTCTATTGTCAGAAATTAATTTTTTTAAGTGATAGAAAGAAAATGAAAGCATAAAGTCTTCTTCATTTTTTACATCATACATTACATCATGAGAATCTTTGCATTTGTGCCATTTGTTAATATGTCTGTTAGGGAACAGATGGAAGGCTTAGAGGTTTTAAACAGCAGGGGTTGTTATTTAATCAGATTTGTACATTAGAAAAATCACTTGTCCTGGATTGTATGCAGAGATCCATTTACTAGCAAAAAATATAATCTCAGTGAAAAAGTATGGGCATTTGAAGGCAGAAAGAAACTGCAAATTTTGAAAGCTGTGTATGATGCTGAATCCACACAATGTGATTGGTTGACTAGAGGTTGCAACTAAGTAAAAACCAGCAATGATGACTTCCTGGATTCTAGCTCAGGACACTGGGACCAGCTGGGCCCCTCAATGAGTGGGAATTTAAAAAGATGTGTAACTTGAGGGAATATAATAACACCTTTCAGGAAAGGTTAACCTTCAGAATTGGGCACTGGAAATGAGCTAATGAATTTATGGATATATGTGGCTTATCATTGTCATCACCACAATCCTTTACTGGTGATGAACAGAGGTCCTAAACCATCTTTAGAGAACTTGATGAAAACTATGGACTTTGTCACCAAAAATAAGGATCATGAAGCACATAACTTAATAGGTTCACCAGTCCCCTATACCCTGGTGTATTTTGAATCCTATGTCAAAATTCCCTGTTCAAGAAATAGATGTGTTTTTTTGGAAGTCTCTGGCATGTCCATGCATTGAATGGTGACACAGGAGAGGAGAAGGTGCTAGCAAACAGGCCAATTAATTCTCTCAACTTGAATAAGAATGCTAAGGTTAAAGTCACTAGGATTTAATTACAAAAATTCAACACCTTATTTAACATATTAAATCCCTTCAATTACTTATTGTATAAATAAAATACTTTCCACATTCATGATTTTGATTCCAACCAAAGCACAGCATTTTAATAATTTTAAGTTTGCATATCAAGACCAAAACAGCCCTGGGAGAATAATAAAATCAATGAAATGTAGACCAACTCTATAGCAAATAATTCTGTTTTCCATGCAAAGTCAGCAAATACCTGAGTATATTCAAGCAGAATTCACATGAAGCAGATATTGATAATCAGGTCATTAAACAGGTAACCTGGACAGTAAGAATGCAGTTTCTGTAGTGCCAAAGACATTGGGGGGCAGTTCACTTCAGTATCTTCTAAGCCAGCTCACAGATGGGAGCTTTAATGATTGAATCAGTGTGTTGGAAGGAGAGCACCCAGCTTTCAAATTACTGCTTTATTCAACTTTTTCACAACGCTTTTCCTTTTCTGTGTATAAACTACCAGGATGACATATCACAATGATTTAGTCAGGAACAAAGAATGTTCAAACCCTTCACTTGTGAATTTCTACCTAAGAAATAATGAAAATACAGTCATTTTTGCTGGCATAGCGATTTCATGTTTTCTGTTGAATGATCTATAAGGGAGTTACCATATTTATGCTTTTTTCCCTTTTACAAAAGAAATCGCTCATCTATAGTTACAGTTATATAGTAAAGGATTTTCTTATCGAATTTTCTTTTTCAACAGAATTGATTTCTTTATCGACTCCAGGAGTGAAAACTAGTAAGCAGAATCTGGCATAAAAGGAATAGTTGGCCATATGCTTATTTCATTTGCTATAATCTGAACTCAACTGTAATACTAATTTCTTTTGGCTTCTCATGCAGATGTAAGGGCACATCTACCAATGGAAAAGTCAGTGATGATCCCAAACAGGTATATAAACCCACTGCAAGAGTCACTTGAATCTTTAACTGAAGAAATTATGCAGCGGAAAACCAGACAGAGATATGTGCTTGGCACAGTTAGCAACACTCTGGCTGGAAGAGAACTGGCATGTTGTACAGGGACATAGACACGGCACCATTCCCGTCTGCTTTTGTCATATGGCTTAGGAATGAAGGCAATGAATTACTATGGCTGGGACACTGGCTGGCTAGAAAACAACCCAGGGGTTCCAAATAACTCTGTTCATTTCTGGACACAGAGGGACTGCCAAGACTTCTAACAAACATGCATAATTGGGCATAAGAGAGGCTGGTTTGGAAACTGTAGACGTCTCATTTATCTCCACGATCACTATGAAAAATAAAGGGCATTACCTGTGCAATATGGAATTTGGAGGGTTACTGTCATGTCCAAAGAACATATTCAACCTGCTGAAAGCTGATTCCTCTCCTAGTTTGAGACGAGTTTGGGATGCCTGTCTATTTGGCACTATCCACTATTTCCTGAGACTGGTGATGATGATAAGCCTATCTGTAATCATCCGAATTTTTTCCTGCATTTTGACAGGCAAGCTTTGAGTTATTTGAGGTGATGAGGGTAATGATTTACCAGTGACATTTTACTGTCTGTTCAAGAAAAAAAACGGCACCATTCTTACGTGACGCAGACATGAAAAAGGTGCAGCCTGCTGAAGGCTGTGACAGAAGAGGTCTCATAATAAATTAAAAAGTAGACCATGATACATCGTATTTTGACTGAATATTACAAGTCTTAGTATTGTCATGATATTTCTTTGATATTTCTTTGCCTTTGAACTGTAACAGGCTCTTGCGTAATTCTGAGACACTTCAACCTGCAACATCATGTGTTTTTCTCATGATGACAGTCATTAGCAAATATTAAAAGGTTCATTTAGTGTTTTAACATGAAATTATAACACTTGGATTTTGGTTCAAAAATCTTTTCTCACAGAAAATTTAAGCCATTTTGCAGCACATATGCCCCTGCTACAACACAAAAAGATTTTTCTTTAAAAAAATTTTTTTAAACTGTAGTAAAATTTCAGGGGAAGGGCAAGTTAGGTGAGAGAAAAACAGGAGGAAATATGTTTTACAGGACCAAATAACAAAACATGTTTTGTATTTGTTGGGTTATATTGAGGGATGTTGTATATCCACTAATAACTGTTCTTGTTGATTTAAATGGTGACTCTGAAAATGGGCAAGAACATAACTTTGATTCTTATTCAACTGAAAGCGTGAATAAATATCAATAAACAGCAATCTCAGGTAGAATCAGTACTCAGAGAATTCACTCACTCTAAAGGGAGGCTCCTTGTCAAGGTTAATTCTGTGGCCAAAAGAGCATTTGAAAAGCAATGCAAACCCATACCCCTCTCAGAAGCACACTCTATTTGGAAGGTACTAGCGTACTACAACCCAGTCATCTCCAGTAGCCATGGTCCCTCACGGTACCAGATAACATAAAACTCGTACAGTAGTACTTGCCTCTCAGGAGCTTAGAAACCACTGCGTCTACCTAAACTCCACTATACCACTGAAGCAAGGTCTGGGTACAACCCAGAGCAAGAAACTTAAACCTTCTTTAAAAATTCAGGAACTATATTTTTACCTTTATTCTCTTTTTCAATTAGTTCCTTCCATGTTCTAGAATCTCAGAATACAAAAGGATCACAGAATGAAGTTTCTCATGTCTCCACATCCATGTATGCTTTGATAGTTCAAGTCTTCCAATATTGTCAAAATATTAATATTATGTTTTTTAAAGGGCCCATATTTTCTAAGCTTATATATTAGTGAAGTTACAGTCACATGGAAGAGAGGTAGAAAAAATAGAAGTTACGTTTAAAAAATAAATTGTTGAGGCCATAAATGAAAAAACCAGCTAGAAGAATATTCTACAGTAGCATAGGCACTCTAGGCTATTTTACCTGAAACAGAAAATATCAAATGATTAGCAAAGTGAGTACAGATGCTCAGGGTTCATATGTTTTTGCCTTTTCTGTGTTCGTACCAATTCATTTTAAATAGTAAATCTCCTTTGGCCTCTTGTATTATTTAACCTATACCACTTTATTACTCTTCCTTCATATTTGGTGTGAATCTAGGCCATGCAAGGAGGGAAAAGGAGGAGATGAAGGGGGAGAAAAATGGAAAGTGTTGTATCAATGGCATATCTCCACAGTACTAAATGCTATCGCTTCTTTCAAAGGGCTTTAGACCAAACAAAGGAGATTATAAGAGACAATTGGTATACCCAGATGCCCAGCTATTCCACTGATAACCTCAAAACTGGCTATATCCTCTGAAGAAATGATTAAAAAAAAAAAA
Source organism: Physeter macrocephalus (assembly GCF_002837175.3). Taxonomy (NCBI): domain Eukaryota; kingdom Metazoa; phylum Chordata; class Mammalia; order Artiodactyla; family Physeteridae; genus Physeter; species Physeter macrocephalus. The sequence goes on from NC_041232.1 coordinate 73,927,275, forward strand.
AAAAGCCTAGCATGTATCCCAGTGTATGCCAGTCATGACTCTCATTTAATGATCTCCTAAGATGAATAAAGCATAGATTTGGAGTTATGCAACTCTGCCCTAGAGATCGTCCAAATGTTTCAGAACAGGAAAATCACCACATTTGAAAAGTAACTACATTATCATAACTTAAAATAATTTGGAAAACAGTTACTGTACAAAATCACTTAGCTCCCAATATTTTAGTATTAACTATCTCCATTCACGAACCAAATTTGGCAAACAGTATTATAATTTTATTTGAATGTTGAGCTTGCCTATTAAAAACTGTCCATTTATATCCCCAGATGTTGCATTTCTCAATTCACAGTAAGCCCACATCCTTCTTTTGCTTTGAGGTTTGCCAGTATGAACCTATAAGGGTTCTTTTGGGAATCCTGCTGGCTCCATATGCCCTGAAGCTTAAGCAAGCCAACTCTTAAGCTCAGTAAACGAGCAGACAGTAACGTGTCATTGGTAGAAAAAAACAGTCAGGTTTCAGATACAGGAAAATAGTCCTGAATCTTCCCTTCACCTGGGAAAAAAAAATCTGCATGCAGGAAAGCATCCACAGAGAGTATTCCATGGCTCAACCTGAACATCTTTAAATTACAACAATCTAGATCCTCTATCTTTCCCCTCTATTGAATTACTCTGATTTGTACCACCATCCATCAAATTAGAGGTGTAATATAGTATACAATACTGTATGTACTGAGGACATGGAGAAATAAAGATCAGAAGCCACAGCCCCATCAAACTTTTTAGTCAACTTTTAATTTAGTCTTTTGAACCGCAGAGCACTTTTCATCATTTTGGGATTTTCAACATTGCCCTGAACCTTCTTTCAGAGTACCTCTAGAGCTTTCTTGACTGCTTCTTCTTCTTTTTTTTTTTTTTAACTCTAACAATGTATTTTCTTTCCCTCTCAAGCAATAAAGCCATTTTTCCTTTTCAATTGAAAAGCTTTTTCTCAGTCTTTATAATCACAATGAGAACACGTCCTCCAGCGCTTACTTTAATTCTATTTCTCCATCTTCTTATCATGATACAATAGCTGCACTATCCTTTAGAATAAAAACAGTTCGGAACAGGCCCATCTCTTTTGATATGAAACTTTCTTTCAGGTCAATATGATCTAGAGGCCTTGAAATAAGAAATAAGCAGCATGAAAATCAGGCCTTTCATTTGATCAGATGCAAAGCTCCCTACCCATTTAAGTTTTCCAATAATTGGCTTCAAATACCAACTCTCACCAATTATATAAGCATCCACTTCTGCAGATTCCCAGAGTTGTTACACTCTCTTATGGTTGAGTACCTAATTTAGGAATTTCATCCAACCACACCAGACAAAGTGGATAAAACACTCCCATCAAATAGAAAGAACATTTTAAAGCCACTTTTCACAAATAAGGTTAAGACAACTACTGTTTTAATTTTCAAAAGGAATCTTACTTCCCTTTCTTACCACGCAAATATATATACATATATATCATTTTAGACAGTTCTTCAATAGAGCAGTAAGGATTTGATGCCTTTTTCCAGTTGATGGCTTCATAGATTAACTGCCTATCCCAAATGTCTTGTTGAAAAGGTTAATATAACCTGCTCTATCATCATGTCCACACATGGGGTTTTTGTACCTGTTTCACTCCATATCTAAGAAAGGAATCACACTATTTATTTCTGTAATTCAATAACTTCAAATACATAGGCTATTCTTTCTTCCTGCCAAGAGACAATTTCAGGCAATTGCTAAGATTTAGTCATATACACTACATGAAACTAAATGTTACTGTATATCACAGTCAAGGGACAGTAAGAATCTAAAAGTCTATACCATGAGACGTTACAGAAATAGAGTTTAAAACTAACTACTAACTCAAATGACTTGAATAAATCTTGTGTTCAGATTTGTGATTTACTGACTGAAAATCATAAAACTGATATTGTAAATCAGGAATATATTAAAAGAATTTTACTGTTGTAGTATAAGCAGTGTTTACTTAAGTAAACACATTTAAGATTCATCAAAAGATTTTCATTTTATTTCATTGATTGCCCTGGGTGAGGCAGAAATTAATGGTAATAACAGGAGATATATATGCTATATATTTTTAAAATTTTTAAATAAAAATGGTATATATTTAAGGTGTACAATATAACTTGAAAAATAAATTTTTCAAAATAATCCACGTATTTAATTTATGCTGTAGTAAAAGCTTTGTAATGAAAAGTAGCAAACCCCATCCCATCCTGCCCCACTACCAATTCCCATGCCCCCAAGCCAATGACTTTTAACTCTTAGCTGTTTCTTCCATTATTTACCTCCATATTTTTTAAAATGTGCAAATATTGCAATTTTTTAACTTCTTAATTTCAGGTATTCTCTGTCAGCTTCCTCTTGTCTCTCATATGCTACCATCATCCCACATCCCACACACCCACCTACCTCTACACTCTCAATTAATACATATGTGTGTTAATATAGTAAATAAAGTCATATGATATGTTAACATTTAATATATGATTTAATATTTTGACACATATAGGTAACATATATTAAGTAAAGGCGAGTGTTTACATTATCATGTCTGGATAACTACTATACAAAGCTGTGAGTGATATCTATATCTATCAATATCTATCTATCTCTCTATATGCATTGACATATATAATCTCATGCATCAGTTTGCTTTTTATTCTCCTGTAGTTTTCCTTCCAGAGCCCCTCAAATGCCTGCTTCAATTTGCATTGTTTGCTCTTTGGCCCTGCTACACAGTAGTTTTCCTAAGATTTCCCTATACTGATATCCTTGGATGTCCCCTCCATGGCTCTCCTCTGTTGGGTCCCCTTTTCATTAATCCTGTCTTTCACTTTCTTAGGTTATTCCTTATTCTGCTTAAGAGTAATCCTGGGGAACTTTTTAAGAAAATAAGTGCTAAATTTATGGGTTTTGAGTTTCTGCATGCTTGAAAATATCCTTCATTTATCCTTGATGTATAATTGAAAATCATTTTCACTATGAATACTGCAACAATGCTTCCATTGTTTCTTGCTTCCAATTTCAGCATTAAGAGATCTTGTTACATTCTGATCGTTTGCATGTGGACTATCTTTCCCCGTTCTAGAAGCTTAAAGATCTTCTCTTTATCTCTAAGGTACTAAAACTTCATGATAATGTGGACTTTTTTCTTTCATTGTGCCAGACTTGTCTTTTGGAGACTTATTTCCTACAGTTTGGAAAATTTTTCTTGTATTACTTCAAGCATAACTTCCTTCACTTTGCTTTTATTGTTCTTTGTTTCTATAATCCAATTAGTAAGACTTTGAACATACTAAAATTCTATTCTGGTTTCAGTCTCTTTTGTCTTTTCAGATTACTCTTTGAAATAATTCTTTGAATTTATCATCCAACTGTTCAATTAATTTTTTAATATTAACTGTTCTATTTTTTTAATTTCAAGGGCTCTTTTGTCATGTAAATGTATCTATTTTATACCATCTTCATTTTATTGGCTATATTAGTATGTTTCATTTATCCAACTTAGAATATTCCTTAAAGACCTTTTTAGATGTTTTTCTCACTCCGTGCATTCTCTGCTTCTTACAGATTCAAGATTTTTCTTTTTTAGCTAAAAAGCTTTCCTCAAAAGTCTTGTGATCATTTGTCATTCATTAATTTTTAACCTGGAGCACTAGTAAGTTAAGTAGACACTAAAGGAGTTGGAGGGAAGGACTTCACTGCAGTGATTGTAAAGCTGTTTTTTCCTCTAACAGGACATCCAAAGTACAGTATCTGGGGGTTTATTCCCAGGGGTCCATCAATTCTCCGAGGATAAAATCTCCATTTTTCTTTCTGATGAGGATATATGTTTAGCTGTAAGAACCCTGTGAGCAAGCATATACCATTTGCTAATTCTTAGGTTCCAGGTTGTTTCTGCAAAGGAAATCAGCTGGCTTCTCATTCGTATCTCCCTCTAAAATCCATAGGATTGCTTCCACCACTCTATTATAATCAGCTACTACTATTTCCATGTTTAAAAAAAAAAAAGATTGAGATCCCTGGTCTGCTGTTAACCTCCCTCTCATTCTATTGATCCTATTGCACTTGTAACTTTTTATCTCTTTACTGTTATTTAATTAAATAAATGTGTATGATCAATTGACCAGACACACTTATCCAGAAGCATTAGTATGATTTTAATATGTTAAAAACATTTTTAAGGTATTCACAGTATTTAAACTTTTAACAGAAATCCCAAGATCTCCAGTTAAAAGGGAGAGAGGAGAAAGAGAATGCATTTTACCTTAGAAAAAAATTTAACTAGTGTGATTTAGGGACTGTTTTTTCTTCTGTGCTCCCAGTGAAAAATTAAAATATAAAGAAAATCCATTGAGTCAAAAATATCTAATCCTGTATCAGATAAAAGTACAACAATCCTGAATCATTATAGCATTTCCCCAAGTAAGATGACATAATTAACTCACACAAGATACAAATACAAGGATGATCATAACAGTGTAGTTATAGCAGTAAAGTTGTGGAAACAGAAAGCCTGATAATGCATTATGATGTGTTCATAAAATACAGTATCATATAGCCATTAAAATATGATCGAGTCAATTTTTTTTTTTTTTTTTTTTTTTTTTGCGGTACGCGGGCCTCTCACTGTTGTGGCCTCTCCCGTTGCAGAGCACAGGCTCCGGACGCGCAGGCTCAGCGGCCATGGCTCACGGGCCCAGCCGCTCCGCGGCATGTGGGATCCTCCCGGACCGGGGCACGAACCCACGTCCCCTGCAGCGGCAGGCGGACTCTCAACCACTGCGCCACCAGTGAAGCCCCAAATTTTTTAAATGTTGCTCTTCAATGACAATGTTAAGAAAATAAAAATGCAAGCTACAGAGTGAGAGAAAAATCTTTGAAAAAGGTACATATGATAAAAGGCTTGTACACAAAATATAAGAGTAGCTATTACAATTCAATCAGAAAATAAGCAGCTGTATTAAAGGTGAGCAAAATATTTTGAGATACTTCACCAAAGAAGATATAGGAATGACAAATAAGCACAAGTAGAGATGTCCAACATCAGTAATTACTAGAGAAATGCAAATTAAATCCTTAAAAATATACCACTATATACCTACTAAAATGGACAAATTACAAAGGCTGACACCAGTGACAAGGAATGTGAAGCAACTAAAACTCTTATAAACTGCTTGTGGGAATGTGAAATGGTATAGACACTTTGGAGAATAGTTTGGCAGCTTCTTATAATGTTAAACATATAATTATTATAAGACAATGATCCTGCTCCTATTTACCCAAAATAAATGTAAATACATGTCTACAAAAGGACTTGTACTCCAGTGTTCGTAGAAGCTGCATTCATAATAGAAAAAAAATGGAAACAACCCAAATGTCTTACATCTGGTGAATGAAAAGCAAACTGTAATCTATTTATATACTGGAATACTACTCATCAATTAAAAAGAATACTACTGACACACGCAACACCATGGATTCATCTCAAAATCATTATGCAAAATAAAAGGAGTCACACACAAAAGATAATATCTTGTATGATTTCCTTGACATGAAATCTTTTTTAAAAAAGCAAAACTATAATGACAGAAAGCAGATCAGTGGTTGCAAGAGGCTAGGGTAGGGAGAAAGAGCGGATTGCACAAGAACACAAGAGAATTTAGAGGAGTAATGGAAATGTTTTATACCATGAGGGCAGGGGTGGTTACACGTCTGTTATCTATTTGTCAAAACCCATCAAATTGTGCACTTAAAATTGGTGAACGTTATTGTGTGTACATTATTCCTCAATAAAGATGATAAAAAGTGCTATGTAGGTCTTACAATTATGGCCATGGAAAAGCATTCACAATATAGTAGTAAAGTCAGTAGATTTATCGATGGACCATTAAGAAATGGATGTCTTTGTCAGGCTGTTTAATAGAATTTCATTTGTGGGAACTAACTTATTGAGGTATTGGAAGTACTGAAAGGACAACTAGGAAAGGATAAAACCAGATAATGGCAACATCTGGAAGTCACTGCCACGCCTAAGGCTGGGAGAGATTTAAAAAAAAAAAAAAAAGATGGTGTTATCAGATCTGCAGGGCCATCCAGGAGAAGCAGGGATTGCCTTGTGAGAACAGCAGAGAGAATGGGTCTCTCTATAGGGACCTAAGACTACTGCCAGGGACTCTGACCCCTTGACAGGGAAGAATGGCAAGAAATAGCCTAAATCCCTTCTTTGTCCCACCTGCCCACCAGAAGCCATTCAGCAAGGGAATCAAAGAGTTTTTAGGGGTAAGCCACCTGTAATACGCAGCAGAGCAGGGAAAGGATGGTTTAGACATGCACAGAAAAGACTCTGCAAAAACAGTCACAACCACAGTTACCTCTGGTAGAATTAAAGACAGTTCTTAATTCCTTTCTTTCACTTTATCTTTTTTTTTTAAAATATACACTTCTTTCACAATGAATAAAGTTACAAAAATTAAATCAAGTAAGTTTGAAGAATTCTCTATATTTTGTTGGAATCAAAAGGATTGAAATAAAGAGTCCAAAGTTTGCCACAAATTTTATTTTCTCCTCTTTAAAAATACAAAGAAGAAGAAGCTTCTGGGTTCAACTTAGACTTGACTCTAGCCAGTGAACGCATTAAGTCTTCAGTCATCCCTACTTAATTATGTTATATGCAATGTTGTTTTAAAATGTTCCAGCAGAGCTTGGCATGGTGCTGCTTTCCCAACCAGCCAGCTGGAAAGACCACCATTCCAGAACAGAGCCAGAAAAAGCTGCAAACATGAGTAATGGAATCAATCACATGGGCAATTCACCCTGCGGCCAGACACCTTCCACATTTTAAACAAAGATGCTAGGCATACAATGAATTGGGAGCCAATCAGACCTCTTAAAATATATTTGGGTGATTTTTGCATAGATATAGGAATAATATCTTCCCAATTTCACAAGCAATGATAATTGTTCTGAACATAATACATATCAAATGAGGTAACAGCATTATTTTAAAATCTTAGTGAAGTTCAACCACAAAAATAGAATCAATAGAAGATACACACACACACACACACACACACACACACAAATATGTATATATGGGGGTGGGAGCAGGGGAGAGAGAAAAAGAGAGAGATTTTTTATAAGGAATTGGTCTATGCAATTGTAGAGGCTGACCTGGAGGCAGGCAGTCAGGAAGGGACGAGCACAAGCTGGAACCCCACAGGCACAGGCCCAAGCTGCTGTCACAGGCAGGCAAGGAAGGGCAGATCCAGCAAAGGGAGAGCAAGCGTAGACCCAGCTGCTACTGGCAGTCTCTTTTGCCAGTCCCTTTTAAGGGCTCATCTGATTAGGTCTGGCCTGCCAAGGATAATCTCTATAATTTAAGGTCAACTCATTAGGGACTTTCATTACATCTGCAATATCCCTTCACAGAAGCAGCTAGATTAGTGTTTGACTGAATAACTGGAAGGTGTGTATATGCCACAAAGTGGCTGCTGCCCCCTCTTTGGTGCCCACAGTGTAGCCTGGCTAAGATGACATGTCAAAAAACTATCACACTCAGAACCATATATTTAGGAATACATATACACATACATATTATCATTTATCATTGCTTTAAGACTCAAAGTATCTCCTTACTACCAGACAGTTTCTGTCTTTTTCCTCATTGTTAAGTCCCAGCGGTGCATGGTAGATGCCCAATAAATACTGAATGAATGAATGAACGAATGATATTTTCTACAAGTTCTGCAACATCAAAATGCATGTTATGTCCATTAGTTTAAATTTTATTTTATTGTGAAAACAAAGTAAAAATTAAACAATGAAGACATGAAAAGAAATAGTGGCATAAAAAATGACACTCTGACAGCCAAGAAGATTGCTTCAGGCTTTTCTTCCTCACCCCATTCACTTCTGTTTATCCCCTCAGCCGACATGCACTTCTTCCAGCAGAGCTGACACAGGATGGGTACTCTGTGTGGGCTACAGAATGCTAGTTCAAGTTTCACAGTTAGACGAATCATTAGTAGGCTTCTCTGGCTTTGTCTTCACTCCTTTTCATAAGGGCAAGTCTTTCCTTACACAGACAGATACCACTAGACTCATCCTTACTGCAACTTCGATCAAGCTCCACTGTAATCGTCTATTTACTTGTGTATCTCATCCTCCCCTATTGTTAACCCCTTGTCAGCAGGGGCAATTGTGTGCACATGACAGCCCAAGAGCCAAGTTCCTGGAACATACTAGGAGCTCAATGAATGAGTGATACAACGAACAAAGAATGAATTGTGATCTTGCCTTAAGCTCCTAAAGAACCTTAGCTTAATAAGTTTCTGAGTAAACCCTTTCTTTCTCACCTCAGTCCCATCAGTAATCCTAAAATAGGGGACAAAAATAAAACTCAATTGTCTGTGGATATGTTGTTGACCAGTAATAGATCTGCTCTTTCTCCAAGGATTAGGTATATACCTGGGATTTTTTTTAATTTTTAAATTAAAAAGTTCCCATCTTGCTGCACTCTGCGGACTCGGTGTGGAAAAGCTCAGTATTGATGAGTGGAGGCATTTAAGTCTGGGGGACGTGCTCAAATAAATAAACTCCAGGGAAGATTCTAGGAGTAGCCTCGTATACCAAGGACAATCTCTTGAGAACACGAGCCTGGATCATGAGAGGTTTCATACTTGTCTTCCCTGTCATACACTCAATTTTCTCTCAGGAGAGCAACTGAGAAAAAAAGAAAAAACCTTCAGGGATAGAAAAAACAACCTATAATCTATTTCAGGCTTCTTAGTGAAAAGCACTAGCTAGCAAGCTTCATTCTTCTAACAAACTAACGCCAACATAAAGCCAGGAAGCTGACCGGAATGATTCTACTGTCCTGTACACTGTAAATTTCCATGCTAAGGATCCCTAACCTCACTCACAGTTTGGGAACTTATACATTGTGGCACATGAATGGTAACTAAGGTGTTTTATGGGACACAGAACTCAGACCTTTGGCCAGAATTCTTCCCTATACTTCCTGTTTTGCTGGGCATTGTCATTCAAGTGACTGCCCACAGAGGCAATGAGATGCTCTTAATTAGCTTCCTGTGCACCCTAAGACTACATTGAACCTATGAAAGCGTTCCTTTTTTCTCAGTGGCCTGATTTGTCTTCCTCCTGTCTTAACTATGTCTGCGTAGGAGACATTTTTAATATTTAAATTGTGTGCCTTCCAGATAAAGCCTAAACATATCTTTTCCTTAACTTAGAAATGCAAACAAATAATGAGAAAATGCCAGGAAATAGTGAAGTTTTTAAAAGGAATAACAAACTATACAAAATAGAGGCATTATTTACTAGCCCAAATAGATCTATAACTCCCTGCTTCAAAAAATATTCCAGAGAGATCCTTTTACCCTTCTTCTTTGCCTTTTTTCCAATCTTGGGTAAGTCCATCTGACATTAGGTGGTGTTACAAGGTGCCACAATTTGACGGATAAATGACACAGAAAGCTCTTCAGCCATCACTTGGAAATGAGGACTTTGGGTGGAAAGGCTTTACTTAGAGATAACCAAGTAAGTCTAGAGAAGGCATGCCGTGCAGTCAATCCTTAAATGTGAAGTGAAACAGCAAGAAGCATTTCATTATGCCTGTTCACTTTTAAACCCCTGAAGGGAGATTAGCAACAAAGTAAATACACATTAGAAAAACTTTACTATCCAGAATGCAGTTGTTATAGGTGACAAGTTCTTAAAGTTTCATTAAGACATAAAGTAGCTTTGAAGCTGCCTCTGGTTGGCATCAGGTAGCTCTTGGCATAAAAACCCAAGCAGGACTTACAGGGCAACCCGCGACCGGCCTAGAAGAAAGGAGTATCTTCTGCTGGGAGAACAAATGTTTGATAAGTAGAATTCTGACTTCGTACTGTTGACAGCCTCAAGCTTCATCTATTTATAAAAGAGAGGCTATTTTAGAGCAAGTCATACATGAGCTAGTTGCAGGGAAGCAGGGTAGAGATGGAAAAGAATGATCTCCCTGAACATCTGTCATGATTACACATAAAACCTTACTACAAAGTCAAATATGATCTGTTCGGTACTTTGGACTGTTCAGCCTCAGCTATGTGAATGAATGTTTGCAGTCATGGCTATGTATTTTATCTGTTTTTACGATGCCTATCCCTATAGACCCAGACAATCAAGGAAGGCATAACCAACACAATCAACAGGTCAATCGAGAATATGCATTTGACCATTTAACGCAGAGAATGAGGCATGTCTTGTCATACGCTCTCTTGTTCTTTTCCAAAAGGAGTCAGGCAGGGAAGGAAACGTGCTCACCATTATAATGACTGCCAATTTACCATGTCTTTCTCAATTGATGAAGCCCCAGGCCAGCGTCACTCTGAATCTTGTCAGCAAAGATGGCAGTGGAAGCACAGCAGCAGTAGCCTTCCCCTTCCCACCCCAGCAAAGGAGGGAAAGCGGTCCTCCCACAGAGCCGGCACATTTGGTGCTAACTCAGACCCCAGCATGGCCCTTCCAGGCTTGGCTGCCTACTGCACAGCAAGGGCCTTTTGTAATTTATTTAGATGAGTATTGACCTTATTTTCTTGGCACTGACATGTGAGAGTATGTTCTTTTGGGGGATTTGGGGAGTGGGGCGGGGGGACCAGCATACCGTCTAGCTTCACTGAATGCAACGGTGCAGAGCAGCTGGCCATCTCAGTTCTCTCCATCAGAGCATCCCCACCTATGCTGGAGATGGTATTTTCAAGCCTTCAATTTATAACAGAACTTTAAAACATGAGGTGACACAAAACAGAATATTTCAGTGTCATTTATCACCCTTTAGACATAAAAACCAAGTAATGATTTTATCTTTCTGAAAGTGTTTGCTAGTCAGGTTTTTCAAAACAACAAATGTCCCTGATTCCAAAATAATTCTCCAGAATCAGAAATCCACAGACATTTGCAATGAAACAACACTGCAATTCTTTTCTTAGACAAAGACACTCTTTATAAGGATGAGTTTTGAATGGGCATCACCTCCACGCTTGTGAACAGTCCTCCTTTTAAGGATCATGACAGAGCCTGCCATTGTTTTAGAGTCAGTGTATCACCCTTTCTTAATCCATTGAAAAACACTAAACAAAATACCTTTTATAGGAGAAGTTCCACGTGTAGATGTATTTCTGATGTATCTGTGAGGAGGAAGGTGATCTCCGCGTGTTACTCTTCCGCCATCTTCTCGCCTCTCCCCCCAAAATATCTTTTAGAAGGAGTTACTTCCCTTATGATTTTTCATTCTTTCATTAATCATGCCACAGCTTATAACTGATAGGTAGCATTGAAATTCAACTCTCCTTCTCACCCTGTACTCTTATACATTCAAAATGATAATCATTTATATTTTTTAATGGCAGTTATTTTAGTACAGAGATAGAAAACTGTCAATGTCTCTATTTTCATAAACACTTTTGGACTAGGACGTGAAAGAAAGACACACGTATCAAATTTGTAGTTAACACCAAGATAGGATGAATAGTTGCAATACTATTGATATGGTTTTTAGTGAAAATGAAGTTGGAAGGGACCGCCGAGTGCAGTTCCTACTCAATTCCTTCATTTCCCCCATGAGACACATAAAATTTTTTTTTAAATAAACTGGCCAAAATCACACAATTAGACTTCTGAATTGGACCAGTATTTTCCATAATGCCAGGAAGCGTGGCAAAGCCAAAACTCAATGTACATGTTGCATTAACCCCTAACTGGAAAATTTTAATCTTAGTTCATTACCTCCCCCTTAACTCCTTTGTTGCTCTCAAATTTCACTCTGTTCTATTTTTCTTCATTGGTCTCATCAGGATGGAAAGTGACATCATATACAGGTTCAGTTTCTCGCTCATCGCCCATCTCCCCCACTGGAATAGAAGTACTACACAGCCATGAATCAGGCCTTCCTTATTCTCTGCTACAGCACCACCAATGAGAAGAATGCCTGGCACATAGTAGGCACTCAATAAACACTTGAAAAAACTGATTCATCAATCTCACTTGAGATTTTAGAAAGCCAATCTGCACTTCACTGACACCAGAAATCACAGAGCAGCCCTGTATGAGGAAGTCCAGCCTCCATTAACACCATTGCCCAGTGGTCTTCAAAGTCTAGCCTTTTGTCCACATCGACCTAAACTCAAAGTACAAACAAATTTCTGCCCCTGCCACTCCACTGAAACTGTATACTCACAGGTTCCCGAAACATTCTAATTCTAATATTCAGTGGCTTTTTCTCCTCCTTGTTCTCTTTTGCTCTCTCTCTCATGGAATTTGTCATGTCAGGACTTTTCTGTACCTTGGCCACTCTCCTTTCTGCTCTGATTTCTTGATACAAGGCCAGTTCTCGTCTCCTTTTGACTTTCACCATCAGTTACCACCAATTCTCACTGCTTCACTCTCCCCTCTGTGTATATAACCCCTGAACTCAGTTTCCAGACTTGTCTTCTGTAAGATATAGAGCCTTTTCTCTGAACTTCTAAAGGATATTTCTTCTCACATAAACTACTGTCACCTCAATCTCACCGTGTCTAAAACTACCTATCATTGACATTTATTTTTTGGAAATACATCTTTTCCTCCCAACCATATTAAAGGAAGAGTGCATTATAGCTTTTTGGATCCCTACATCAACAAGCAAGCCCAGTGCCTGGGCTTTCTAAGTGATTAATAAATATCTGTGTTGACAAATATCAAGTATGGTGATTGTAATGGTAGAACTGTGTCCCCTAAAAAAGAGACTCTGAAGTTCTAAACTCCAGGACCTCAGAATGTGACCTTACTGGGAGACAGAGTTGTTGTAAATGTAATTAGTTAAGATGAGGTCATACAGAAGTAGGGTGGACCCTTAATCCAATATGACTGGTGCCCTTATAAGAAGAGGAGAAAGACACACAGGGTGAAGAACATCAGTGACAGTCGAGGCAGAGACTGGAGTGATACATCTACAAGCCAAGGAATGCCAAGGACTGGCAGAAAATACCAGAAGCTAGATGAGACAAGGAGGAATCCTCCTCTTTATGTTTCAGAGGTAGCATGGCCCTTGATTTTGGATTTCTAACCCTCAGAAATATCAGATAATAAAATTCTGTTGTTTTAAGCCACCTAGTTTGTGGTATTATGTACGACAGCCCTAGGAAACTAATGTATGGTTTAAAGGAGAACTTTGGGATCAAACAACTCTGAAGACAATATCAACTCTACCATTTAATTATGTGAGCTTGGGAAACTTACTAACCTCTCTTGTGTCTCAGTTTTCTTATCCTTAAAATGAGGATAATACCTGTTTCACAGGATTTTTGTAAGATTTACATTTGCAGCGTATATTACAGATTTTACAGAAAGCCTAGCACACAGTGCATGCTCAAATTAATATCCTATTTGCCCTTTGCATTATTAAATGAGCCTTTTATTTACAGTAACTAGTGTATTCATTCAACAAATATTTATTGAATATCTTCTTGGGTTAGGCACTACTCCAAGCATTTGGGATACAGAAGTAAACAAAACAGGGAGACACTTCCTCATGGAAGTTACCTGTAGAAAATAAGCCTACTTTTTTTCTCTTAAGCTGTCACTGCAAATTGTCCTAAACTCTGCTTCAAAGGATTATTATGATAAGAAAGAAATGAGTAGATTTGCTTATTAAATCACAGTAGATTCTTTTCAAGACATCAAAATACTAGGAGCCATCATTACATAATAGTTTGCTTGCCACGGTATAAAGCAAAACAAACTAATATTATCTTTCCATTCGAAATGCAAAGGGAAGAAAAACAATTTTTATTCATTTTCTTAACTAGAGGTCCACATTTTAATACGATGCTACAAGAAACCAATTAAATTTAGCACATACAAAAAATATTAAAAGGTTAAACTGTTATATGTAAAAATACCTTCAGGTAAGTCTTCACCATTGAAAAGGAAGAAATATTGCCCTCAATGAATTTTTCAACTGTAAAAAGAAAATCTCTCATGTGATTTATGATCATTTTTATCATTTTCTAAAATTTACTTAATGGCATTAGGGTAATGGAGAAAATTTTAAGTATGTGCTGTTGAAAAGTAAAGCACTGTAAGTAACAAAACAACAACAAAAGAAGTTCTCAAGCTCTAGAATATTAATGAAGAATGGAGACATCAACATTTTTTTAATCTCAAAGACAAGGAATTACTTTATAGATAGTTGATATGACATCTTTTTAAAAAAATTTTTTTATTGGAGTGTAATTGCTTTACAATGTTGTGTTAGTTTCTGCTGCACAGTGAAGTGAGTCAGCTATATGCATACACATATCCCCTCCCTCTTGGACCTCCCTCCCACGCCCCTCCCCTACCCCACCCATCTAGGTCATCACAGAGCACCGAGCTGAGCTTCCTGTGCTTTATAGCATATCTATCAACAGGAAGGATGACAGAGAATGTAAAAATTTGGTTTGCGTGTCTTAGGACGCATCCCCAGGTAGATTCCCTCCCTCGTCCCACATCTCTCCAGTTCCATGTCTCTAGGGTTTCCCTGCCCCGACCCTGTGCCCCACACGTGTCTACTGAGCACTTGAAATATGACTCGTCCAGACTGAGATGTGCTACAAGGGTAAAATATACACTAAATTTTGAAGACCTGGTATGAAAAAAGGAGTGTACAATGTATCAATTATATTTCAAATTTATTACAATTTGAAATGATAATATTTTGATTATATTGAGTTAAATCAAATATTTTGTAAAAATTAAATTCATCTGTGTCTTTTTACCTTCTTAATGCGTTCGACTAGGAAATTTAAACCTCAGTATGTGGTTTGTATCTGTAGCTCATGTCATATTTCTATTGGACCGTAGCGCTCACGTTACGAAGTCACAGTTGTCGGGAGTAGCAAGGACTTGCGGTAAAGTCCAGAAATCAAGTGGTTACTTAATCTCTACCACTAGCTGACTGATCTGTTCTTTCCTTTATTCAAACTATAAACCAACTATGGACCAAGTTCCTCCACACCGCAGGAAACATGGCAACACATTTCCATTTTGACATTTTGTTAAACCTGCCATCACTGAGTCACTAACATGCCCTCACTAGCCCCATGTTCAGAAACCCAGGAAAGAACTCTGACTGGCCTGGATTAAGTCAGGTGCCAACATAAGACTGATCAACTGCAGCCAAGTGGGTGGAATCTGTAGGAAAGTGCAGCTCTCTCACTAATTACAGGTTTGGAGTGAGGGAGAAGTTCCCAGAAGAGGGATGATGATGCTCCTAGAAGAAGTAAAGGTAAAGGGCAAGAAATTTAACAGAGAGCCGTTGTAGTATGAATGTGTTGATAATATTGCAGAGAAATCCTCTCATTGTGTTTTTATTTGTGAAAGGGACATATTGCTGCTTTGACCCAACATGCCTTCTTTTGCAGAACAAAGCTGTCTATTTGGAATATTATCCTATTCCAAGCTATTCTAGTGAGGATATCAGTCACAATTGACACCTCCATCCCCGCCCACTGGAAAACGGGAAAGTGCATTTGACTCAAACCTAGTCAAGCAGAGTGCCACATTCCCCTGGGAACAACTATTGTTCCAAAAGTGAGCACATGACTAAAGGAAGACCAATCACACGTCTTCTAGAATTTAAATACAAAACTGGAAGGCAAAAGGGGTCTGTTTTCCATTGTGATTGATAAAGGATGTGAATCTGACACTATTAAGAGATAGCTTCACTGGGTACACAAAGGAGGACCATCTTCAATCGGACAGAACAGAGACAACACAGGGAAGAAAGTGAAGCTGACAGGAAGAGAAAAAGAAAGAAAAAGAAGGAAGAAGAGAAGAAACGGTGTAAGCACCAGGAGCTAGCCATGCCTGAAATCTAAGCAATCTTGGACTTCCCAGTTCTGTGAACCAGTACGTTCCCTACTGTGTTTGAGCTTATTTTGAGTCTAGATTAGATCTTTTGCACCAAAAAGGTCTATTCTAATTATCTTAAGGGTCAAACCAATTCAACCTTTGACTCTCAATTTCAGTGTCAGTGCTAAGCTGTTCTGAAAATGACAGAAAGCTTAAAATAAACCAGGAGTCATGGAATATAGACAAATTCTATATACAGAAAGCAAACTTTAGTGTTTCCTTTCCTTGAGGTAAGCAAGTTGCATATAATCCAATGTGCCTCATTGGTGGCAGGCTCACACGTCTATTACAGCATTCTAAAACCTGATAGCATTTATTTATTTACTTGTCTCTCTCCACAACTGGACTTTCAGCCTCTTCAGGGCAGGCATACTTTATTTATCTTTATATGATGACAGCCTAGCACAGTGCTGGGAAATGAATGCTTGGAAGAGAGTGGAAAGGAATTAAAATAGAGAGAGAAAAAATACTGCACACAGCTTATGCAAGCACTTATTTGAAATATGCTTTCACAGATATAAGACAAATTTTTGTTGTCTTTTTGTTTAACTACTGGTTTGTACCATAATATACCAATGGAGGGAAGGTCAGCTCCTAACGAAAGAATAATGTAATCATCGTCATCATAATATCACCTAACATTTTCATGTGTTTTCTGTATCCCAAGCCCTCTGTTAATTGTTTATATCTTTTCCACTTAGAATACGAGTTTAGCACTAAGAAGATGAAAATACTTCAGGATACTTTATGTCATTGCACTTTATGTAGCACTTTATAGTTTGCAGACTTCTTCCCCATATATATCTTCTTGTTTGCAATTCTGTGCAATTCAGTGAGGTAGATGGGAAAATATTAAAATCTCATAACTCATATGAATAAAAGGTCTCAAGAAGCTAAAACACTCTTCTTAAGTAACAGTATTAGTAATTTAGAATAAGAATTCAGGTCTCATGACTCCACACCAGTACTTGCTCCACTACAGAAAGAGCAAGTGCTGTAAATATCATTACAAATTAACCTAAAACAGACACCTGGAGAATCTGTGGATCATACAGGTAATGATTTCATTGGTGTCCCCTACTTCCCATTTCCTAGGCATTTTCAAGCTTAATTTCTGCATAACAATTCTCCTCCTCCAACTCCCTCTCATTACTCTTTTCTCTTAATAAATCCACTTACTGGAATGAAACCAAGTATCATAATTGTAAATACTGGAAGGTTTTGCTTGCAAATAGGAAGCTACAGACCTTTCCGTAAAAGCAATGCCTACTTCTTCTAAATAAAAGACAATGAACCATGACAGAGAAAACTCCCTTCCCCATAATTTGAAGAAAAATCTTCCCTTGATATTCCTGCTAGGGAAGCTGGTTCTGATCGCAACAAACAATGCTCAGGCTCATTCTGGCCTCAATACACTGGGTGGGAGAAGCTGCAGTACAAAAGGGACAGATTTTGTCTTCTCATTACTGCCCTCATAGAATTCCTTAGATTGGGTACATTTTTAGCTACCTGGTGGGTGCACCATAAAATCTCATATTTTATACATACACCATACACACACACACACTTACACACACATAGAATAGAATATGTAATTTGCAGAGTTAGTTTTATGTTGAAACTGGAATTCTGTAAAACAGTGGGTGAAGAGATCTCATTTGTATGATTTTTTTTCATTTTTTAATGATAATTTTTAGAGTCTTTATATAGCTGCAATGGCTTACCAGTCTAAATATTTCGTTCAGGGGGAAAAAAAAAAGAGGTGGCATTTGAAAAGCACTACAATAATTTCGTAAGAGCTATATTCATTTTTTTCCAAAAGAGTGGGAATCCCATTTTAGCCTGCCAGGAAAAGAAAGCTTAAGAGTAAATTCTGGGAGCAACGAATTTTTTTATCCTTCCATAAAAAACATTCAGGCTGTTACTGGCTTCAGTCAAGAAATATTGATTGAGTACTACTATGTGTCAGGCCCTGTATCGGGGGCGAGAATTGTCCTGGTGAATAAACACATCTCCCTGCCTCCTGGTATATCATTTAGCTATTAATTCAACAAACGTCATGGAGCATCCTGTATGTTCCAGGTACAACATGCCAAAAAACCTGCTAAAATCCATGCTTTCATGGAACTGAGATCCCAGTGGGAAAAAGACATAATAAACGAGCAAGTTTAAAAACAGACTATTTACATTCAGAAAGTGATAGAGGTTTTGAAGGAAATAAGAACTTCCACGTGCTGTTGGAAGGGAATTCTATTTTAGATAAAGTGATCATCAAAAATCCCCTAATGGGCAATACTTGAGTGGAGCCCTGAAAATGTGAAGGATCAAGTTCTGTGCAGACCTGGAAGAAGAGAGCTGGAGGCAGAGGCCACCAGGTAGAGGAATGTTTAGCAGAAGTGTACTGAGCAAGGGGAAGAGCAGGGAAGGATAATATTAGAGAAGTGGGCAGGTCTGAGGAGATAGTGCAACTAACGAGAATTTTGGACCTTATTCTAAGTATGATACAAGGCCATTTGGGCATCATAAGAAAAATGATGTGATTGAAAAAGCTAGTTCTTGACATCGTTTAATGAATAATCTGTAGGTTTGGGAAGTGGAAGCAGAAGGAGAGGCTTGAGGCTCTGCAGTAATCTAAGAGAGATGACAGTGGCTTTGATTAGAGTGATGGAGATAGCAGAATACTAATACAAATACATAGTAGAGTCATGCACTACCCTACTAAATTTACATTTATTAATTTGTTTGGACTCTTGTATACAATTTTGAATAATTCGATAATAACCCTGTGATATAGGTGCTATAAATATACCCACTTTACAGCTATGGAGAAGAAAGCAGAGTGGATTTTAGTAGCTTCCTCAAGACTACACAGATAATAACTGATTAGGGGATGTGAAAGTTTAGCCAACTAAAAAGTGAGAGGGAATAGCCCACACGTAAGACCACTTTCACTTCTGATACCAGCTGCAAGTTCAGGGGTTCCAAGACCACCTACAGTTCCATAATTCACTAGAAGGACTCACAGAATGCACTGAAGACTGTTATCCTCATGGTTATGGTTTATTGGAGGGAAGGGGTGCAGATTGAAATTAGTCAAAGGAAAACACATATAAAGTGAAGTCCAAGAAAGTACCAAACATGGAGCTACCAGCTGTCATCTCCTGTGGAGTCAAGACAGAATTAATTTGACGGCAACCACGTGTGAAAGTACGCACAGTATTGCCTAGCCAAGAAGCTCGCTTGTGCCTCAGTGTTCAGGGTTTTAACTGCAGTGCCATCACGCAGATGTGACTGCTTGCTCAAGGGGCTGATCTCAGTCCCTTGTCTCTCCAGAGGGCTACTGATACTGCATGGCCCAGTCTCCCCACCCACCCCTCCGCACACACAGAATCATATGGTCGGCCCTTGTGGTGGGGCCAGCCCCAACCCTAAATCATATTGTTAAGCTACCCTGATCCAAGGTCCACAGGCAAACAAAGACACTCCTATCAGGCATGACAGACCAAGGGCTTAGAGATTGCCTCCCAGAAATTAAGGGCAAGGCCAAACCTCTCTTTGGGCAAGGTTAGATTCTTTACTGCACAGGGGAAGACATGAATAAGAGGGAAACAAAGATGTTGTTTTCAGCCACGTAAAATTTGAGATGCTCTTAATAAATAATAAATATAAATAATAATAATAAATAATAATAATAATAAATTTTAATTGTAATTTAATTTTTAATTATAATTAATTAATTGTTATTTTATTATTAATTATTATAATAATAATTATTAATTGTTAATTAATTAATTTTAATTATAATTTTAAAATATAATTTAATTTTAATTTTAATAATAAATTTTTAATTTTAATAATAAAATAAGATGTTGAGTAACGGTTATATATACATATCTAGGGTCCAAGCATGAGAAGACTGGACTGAAAATTCTGAAGCCTACAAACTGTAGATGGAATTTAAAGCACACGGGATGGAATAAGATGAATCAAAAAGAAATTTTAGGGAAATGAAGAGAAACAAGGACTAAGCCGTGGAGCATAGCCACACATAAAGGTTGGGGAAAGGAAGAAGATCTAGTAAAGGAAATTGAGAAGGAATGGCCATTGACATAGGAGAAAAATGAGGAAAATAAAGAAGGTGTATCCAAAAAGTGACAGTTATGTAGAAACATGACCTCATATTTGGAAATGCATACTAAAGCATTTATAGATAAAGTAACACAATATCTGCAACTTTCAAATGGTTCAATAAAAAGAAAAACATAAGAATATGTTTATAGGGATTTCCCTGGTGGTCCAGTGGTTAGGACTCCACACTTCCACTGCAGGGGGCATGGGTTCGATCCTTGGCAGGGGAACTAAGATCCTGCATGCTCTGTGGTATGGCCAAAAAAAAAAAAAAAAAAAGGAAAAGAAAAAATATGTTTATAAACTTAAAAGAAATACAGAAAAATGTGTCAAAATTATTGAATCTAGGTACAAAGTATACGGGGGGATTCACTGTATTACTCCTTCAAGTTTTTGTATTTTTGGCATTTTTCACAATAAAATGTCAGGTATGAGAAGAGAGGGTACTAATGACCAGTGCCAAAATGTTCCTGAGAAATTCAGAAGGTGGGGGCAGATAACAGACTCAGAATTTGGAGTTTGGACTTTGGGATTTGGTAAAGGTAGGAGGAGAGAGAATGGGAGATGAGGAACATTCAAGGAGATTTTCCCTATAAGAGAGCTAAGAAGTTGGGCAAGGGCTAAAATAACGTAACAAGGATCCTAACTGAGTGGAGGAAATCAGATGGGGACAAGAGGATTCAAGGCTTCAAAAGAAGCTGATGCTTGAGCTAAGTTTGCAAGAAATAGGAAGCTTTGACGAGAGTGAGAAAATGGGAGAGGAATTCCAGGCAAGAAGAACAACACATGCAAAAGCATGAAGGTGCCAGAAGGGTGTGTTACTACATTTAGTTTGAATTTGTATAGTTTGCCTAGGACTGAAGCTGGAAAGATGGGTAAAGGTTACCTTACAAAACAGCCAGAGTTCCTCCAAGAAGGGTCTAAAGTTGCCTAAATTGAGAATATCCTGGGGCACTGGTTAAGACATAGATTTTCAGACTCCACCAAAGACCTGTTGAATCAGAATCCCTGTGGGTGGGACTCCCTGGAAAATGCCTAGGACTGAAGCTGGAAAGATGGGTAAAGGTTACCTTACAAAACAGCCAGAGTTCCTCCAAGAAGGGTCTAAAGTTGCCTAAATTGAGAATATCCTGGGGCACTGGTTAAGACATAGATTTTCAGACTCCACCAAAGACCTGTTGAATCAGAATCCCTGTGGGTGGGACTCCCTGGAAAATGTGTGTGTGTGTGGTGTGTGTGTGTGTGTGTGTGTGTGTGTGTGTCTTCTCCCAGTATCACATGGCCTTTCATCTCTGCCATCTCTATAGATAGATTTATTTCTGTATTTCTTTCAGAAATTTTCACATTCCCCCTCCCCCTGACCCACTTTCTCATAGCTTCTAAAGCCCAGAATTTGCTTTGCTTGTGGCACCATCTTATATGGTATGGGCTCCAACGAAGACCTTTCAGCACAAATGTCCCCCACAAACTGACATCTACATCTAGATACCTCTACACCTTTGAGTTCCTATTACAGAGTGAGAAACAGATGAGGAAAGAAGGAGAAACGGAGGAGGAAGAGAGACTGCTTGTTGGTTAGTACAGGCCACGAGTCCACTCTAGCTTCAATCAGCAGTGACTAGGGGCACTTCACATGTGCACAGGGCAGGCTCTCTACAGCACTGCTACTCAGAATGTCAGTCCACAGTGAGAAAAGGAGCTTGTGTCAGAATGTAAGTCAGGGCACTGCTTCCTTCATCAATAAAGTCTTGCTATGAAAAAAAAAAAAAGTCAGCTGAACTAAACAGAGTGCTTCATGGCACAGTTAATTTACATTCTGGCACAAGTACCTTATCTTATTGAGGACAGGTAACAAACAGCTCCAAGACTGGTAGCCAATCCACGGGCCACGCTCTGAAAAGCACTGCTCCAAAAAGAGTTATGGATAAAACAGGCATTTTAAATAATACAAGATACAATATATGTTGATGTCAGTGATCAAAAATTAGCAAAAAAACGTCCTTCTAGCAAACCCATGAGAAAAGCGTTCCGACGAAAATACAAAAGACAGACTTCATCCCCAAGCATCAGACCATATTTCTGAAGATAACGAGAAATTAACTTAAAGTTTAACTCACCACTGAAAATAATTCCGAGTACTAGAAAGTAAGGTATATTTTTATAAAGAAGGGAGAGTGAACCCCAAGAGCACTAGAGGTGTGCCTTTAGAGCTTACTTTTATTCCTCTCCACCAGGTGACCTGGGAAGCATAAAAGTCAGAGAACTTTTTTTAAAACTCTCTTCAAGGCTGTTAGGAGGTATAAAATACACACCTTGAGCAAAATAAATGTATGCACTTCAAGAAGGTAATAAATCACTTGTAGCTTTATTGCTGTCAGTCATTGGTTCTTGAAGGGCAAACTGTACTTGATTCTTGACTTGTTCTTTGCTTCACTGATCAGCAACTTTTCTTAGAAGTTACAAAGTTTTCACTGTTGACAACTCTGGGATTTTTTTAAACTCATCTTATGTTTTTTAAGTATTATTTTATGGCCATATTGGTGTGTAATTTAATTCTACAAACTTCAATTGAATGTTTACTATGTGCTGGGAACTTCTGCTTCCTCTCTGCTCTGGAGGGAATGCAGAAAGGACTAAAATGTCATCAGGGAGGTCATATGACCCCTTGGGAGAGAACGATGTGTGTGCACATAAGTAGGAATTAAGGTAGGTGGCAATTAGTGCTGTAGTTGGACAAGAAAAGGGAATAATTAATTCTGACTATAAAAATACAGGAAGACGTCACAGAAGAATTGGTCCTTGAAGGAAAAGTAGAATTTCAAGAGGCCAGGGAAGAGAGAAGTAAGGAACATCCCAGGCAGAGGAAATAATTGAACTCAATCTTGAAAGAGTGTGGCTCATTCAGGAAACATCAAGTAATCTTCCAACAGTAGTCCATAAGATGTGTTGGGGGAAGGGTGTACAAAGTGAATAAGAGCACGCAGGCTTACAACTGCACGTCATGTTCATAGAATTGTGAGCAGTCCAAGGTTACAAGATCACAAAGTGTAGAGAAGAGTAGTGGGCTCTGAGGTCGGGCTGACGATTGGGGCCACGTTATAAAAGGCTTTGAATGTCACGTTGAGGAATTTAGCGCGAGGAGGAAATCGTACAAGATATGTAGCGCTGTAAAACAGCCCTGTGGTGGATTATAATATTTGAAATTTTTCATTCCCTCCTTCTCTTATAGCAATTTTCTCTGCACCCTTGCCTTTGGCCTCAGTCATGTGATTTGCTTTGGTTAATGGAGTAGAATGTGAGCAGACATGCCCTATATTACCCTCAAGCAGAAAGAAGCTTTTGGAAGCATTGAAGGTTTCTGCCAGACTATTTGTTCCTGTACCTCTACCATGGAGAGAGTCTGCCTCTTTAGCCTGAGTCTTAGAACGGAAAAAATCATGGAACAGAATTCAACTTCTGTAACCATAGGCTGGATAAGACCCATACTTGCTGACTGGCAGTCCCTGACATAGGGACACAGGTAAGCAAAAAACCAAATATCCGCTGTGTAAATCCATTGAGATTTCAGGATTTTTTGTTACACAGTATAATGTAGTGAATGGTGAGTAATTCACATTTTCAAAATTATAATGCCAAGAAATTTTTATTGGAAAAACACTAAGACTTTTAAAGAAAAATAAAATGACCTATAATCACAATCCCCAGAGATAATCACAGATAACACTTGACCATACTTTGCACTAAATATCAGTCCAGATGAGTCATAGGTCTATATAGGAAAAGTAAAGCAGTGAAGCTTTTAGAAGCAAATATAGGAAAATATCTTCATGACCTTGGGGTAGGCAAAGGTTTCTTAAGCAGGACACAAAAAGTGCTAAAGTAAAAGACTGTGAAATTGGACTACACTAAAATAAAAGATGCCTATTAACAAAGGACACCATCAAAAGCCTGAAAGAGCAAGCCACACAACGGAACCAGCATGCACAATCTCTGTATCCTATCAAGGGTTCATACTCAGGATATGTAAAGAAGGCTAACACGGCAATGGAAAAATGGTCAAAACACTTGAACTGGCCCTTCAACTAATAATCCTTTATTTCCTGTTCTGGTGCTGGTTACACTGGTGTGTTTACTTCGTGAAAATTAATGGAACTATATGCTTACTATGATGTGTGTGTTATACCACAATACAAATATACATTAAAAATGAGAGTCTCTAAATTCTTATGTTTAGATTTAATTTAAAGTCTTAACAAAGCAACTTAATTAAAAGGGGCAGGATCCTTTGAAAATATCAGTGGAAGTTTCTTCAAGAAGTTTTTTTTTTTTTAGTGCACAGCACAATCAGCTACAAACTATTATAGATTTCTGCAAAACTTCATAACTGGCAACACAACATTGGTTGTCAGGAATCTTGATATCTTACCCAGATGATTTTAATGAATATAATTTTTAGATACATATCAGACTTAAAAAGCCTATAATACTAAGACTAACCCTGCACAGTTCTCCAGTCAGATATTAACAAATATGAAAGATGAATTTCCTTTTCATTCGCTTCATTCTTCCATTAAGTACCACAGAATTCATATTTCAGTCAATACATATGATCTTTTCAAATTAAATTATCATCTTTTAGTGAGCCAAATAAAAGACATTTTGAATAGATGGAGCAATTTGGTTTATTTTACATTTTTGTAATAAATTCTATTTAAACACAATTCCTTTACCAATTCAATTATGTTACTAGTTGTTGCTAGTTGTTATTCTCTTTTTTTGAATCAAAACTAAACTTCAAAGGGGTGTTCTAAGATTTTATGAGCTAATAGTTCAAAAATAAAAACTTTTTCATAAAATAAAAAGTCTTTTTGATATATTCAGGCTGTTACAAATTAATTCTTATGCTATTTCACTCATTTGAGACTGTCTTCTTTTACATCACTGGAGATACAATGTAGGTAGTAGTCATAGAACGATTTACTATTCAAACAACATTTATTCAGTGCCCACTCTGTGCCAGCCTGGTTCTCAGAGTTGTAAGCCTAGAGGTAAACAGAAAGACAGATCCCTTGTCAAAGAGTTTACCTTTTACACAGGGAAATAACTGGGAGACACGGAAAGAAAAAAAAAAAATTGTCTGTGTGAGAGAGGGCCTAAGAAGGGCTGACTTGGATGGCATGGACAGAGGAGGTCTACTGAGGACCTAGAACATGAATCATAGAAGAAGTAGCTGTATTAATTTGCTCGGGCTGCCACAGCAAAGTCTCATAAACTGGATGGCTTAAACAAAAATTAGTTGTCTCAGTTCTAGAGGCTGTAAGTCAGAGATCAAGGTGTTGGCAGGGTTAGTGCCTTCTCAGTGTTCCACGTCTCTCTAGCTTCTGGTGGTTTGCTGCCAATATCTGGCATTCCTTGGCCTGTAGAAGCATTACCCTGATCTCTGCTTTCATCTTCACATGCTCTTCTGTGTGTGTGTGTGTGTGTGTGTGTGGGTGTGTGTGTGTGGGTGTGTGTGTGTGTATGCTCAAATTTTCCTTGCTAATGCCTGGATCTTGAACTTCCAGCCTCCAGAATGATGAAACCATAAATTTCTGTTGCTTAAGCCTCCCCATTTGATGGCATTTTGTCATGGCAGCCCTAGCGAATTAATACACATAGCAAAACCGATGTTATACAATAATTTGTCTTTTTTATTCCTAGTTTAGGCATCTCTAAAGGAAACTTTAAATATATTATAATCTCAGAAATGTCTGAAACTTACTATTTGAAGCAATTTCTCTGAAAAGCAAATTAAAAATTTCTCTGTATTTTAGGTTCTTCAAGTCAATGAATACTTGTCATTGTTTTGATGGTAAGATCATCTATTTTCTCTTTAACTTTCATTCAGACATTTTGATATCAATGAAGACACGTTCTAATTGCATATTTTATCATTAGAATAAGTTAGTGAAATCATTAGGCTTCACATATTTGCCAAGAGCAATTTGATTATTGAATAAAGTTGTTACTCTTTATCTAAGGCTTTTTATACTAAGTTGACATATCCTGTTGACCACTAAAAGCCATGGACCATTTTTTATCCCTTGTTGCCAAAATAGTAGTAAAAAAGCCACAACTAATCATTAGTCAATGAAAAAGCCAAACTTTCTTATCTCTGAAACCAAACTCTACATATCTCTCCAGAAAGTTTATGAATATGGTTGAATTAAGAGTTTATTGCCTGCTGTTTTCCTTGGAGATGACCAGAGCCAGAATGCAAGGTAGAACTGTGAAGACCCCTGTAGCCTGTAACCAGGAGATCTGATCTACTGATAACAAAGTGATTGTTCTTTCCAGCAAGCTACATGATGCTCTGAGTCAGCCACGGTGGAGATTTCCCTCAGAGATTTCCCCTTGGGCACTCCAAAGCCAGATGAAAAACTGACAACAGCAAAGAAAGCTCCAGAGAGTTTCCGTTTTAAAGTGCTGGATCAATATGTCTGTCATCTGACTTACTCTAAAAGATGAAAGCTCATGAATCTTAGGTAGCATAATTACACTTACACCATTCCACTGCCCTAAAATGGCCACTGCTTAATTGCCTTCAGGTTGGAATATCAGCATCCGTGAATGAAAGGAGTTGATCTCTCTCTTAATTTCTGACTAAAATTCTTTTGTCTTTTCCTGCTCTCTGCTTAATTGCCTTCAGGTTGGAATATCAGCATCTGTGAATGAAAGGAGTTGATCTCTCTCTTAATTTCTGACTAAAATTCTTTTGTCTTTTCCTGCTCCCTGTGACAAAGGCTGCAGAGTTCTGAGATGAATAGCAGAAGACAGTTCAACAAATTAATACAAATGAAGTCATTCCTGAGTGACTCCATCTGCTGTAGAAATAAGGCCGGGACGATAATGTGGCCAAGATCCAGATAATTAGGCCTGACTCCAAATTAATGCACACAGGTAACTTACAGCTTCAGTAACTCTCCTCAAGAAGGCAGACATCCAAAACTAACCTTAATAGAGGCAGCATATGATCCATTGACAATCTGTTTGATATTAAAAAATGAACTTTGTTTTTGCAACGCTGCATGAAGAGTAGGCAAATAACATATGCAACTCAAAATACCACAGACCAAGACATGGTCTAGCATCTGAGATGCCAGTCTTGATTTAGAAAACAAAGACCTTAATTTTTGTTTACAGAATTTAATCAAAAGGCATTAATAATCTAGCAACTAAGAAAGGCACATAAGGTGTCTGCAAGTGTCTTTTCTCTGTAATCAACAGGAAGATTATTAACTAATAACAAATGTTATTCATCTTCATAATGGCTAAATGACAGCCTGTTTAAAAATAACAAATGACTACTCCTCATTGACTATTACAGGGTGAGCATGACCTTCACGTATTTTAAGCAAACAAGTCCTCTTTTCAAAGATTTCAGGAGCCTTTTAATTGATAATGATGAGATATTTTATCTTTACCAAGGGACGCTAAACCTTTTAAGATGCTATTTAAATTGAGATAATTTTATATAGCCCCGAGTTAGAAGGAACCCTGAAGGTTTGGCACTGATTTTTTTTCATAAACAAGATATTAATGAACCACAAATGTAATTAGTTACCTGTATATAGAAACTCCATATAGGAATGTTTCTTCTTTGTCCTCCCTGATTTTTCTATTGTGAAACAGTTGAGTTTCAATTCACAGGCCCCCCAGAAAAGTAGAAGATTTTTAAACTAGACTTTTAAAAATTATCTTTATTTCCTTTGAAGTACAAGCATTATACATCTATAGTTACTGGAGATATCAGGGATTCATTTGAAAGCTCTCTATGGCTTCTAAATAGTTTTGCCAATTACACCAAGCATAACCTACAAATGCCTCTTTACAGTACTTTAGTTTTCAGCTTTCCAGGACTCCCAACCAATACTTTCAGTGACATTACATGATCAGTTGCTCCAATGTGACACAGAGACCAGTTAGGGAAACCCTTGAGGACAATCTGCTAGCCTTCCTGATACATAACCAGGTAAACAGAGCAGCTACTGCAACTGGGACCATTGTTTCAACATCATAGGCCAAACATGGCTGTAAAGTGCCCACTCTATTTGGGGGCCTATTCATTTTCCCAGAGCCCTACTGTGTAATCAGAATAATGGTCTCCCAAGGATGTCCATGTCCTAATCCCCGAAACCTGTGAATGTTACCATCATAGGAAAAGACACTTTGCAGATGTGATTAAATTAAGGATTCTGTGGTGGGAGAACATTAGAATGAAGTATGTTGAAGATGGAGGAAGGGGCCACAAGCCAGAGAATGCAGGCAGCCTCTAGAACTGGAAAAGGCGAGGAAACAGACTCTCCCTGGAGCCTACAGAAGGATGGCAGCCCTGCTGACACCTTAATTTTAAGGCCATTGAGACTGATTTCAGACTTTTGACCTCCAGAAATATAAGGTATTTATGTTGTTTCAAGCCACTAAGTTTGTGGTAATTTGTTGCAGCAGCCATAAGAAACCAATACACCTACACGTGCCTTTGAGCTCAGAACCTAAAACACTAACCAGTGGCTGATGTTTCTGATAATAAGGCATTCCACCTTCTTGGTAATAAAAGCACCACCATATATAAAAGTAGAGCAAAGGCAGAATTCCTTGGAGGAATATTTTTTAAGCCAAAAATTAAGCTAGTTGTTTATTTTCTATCTCAGATGCATATTTTAAAGTGTCACCAAATTTTCCTTTGGACGCTGGAGCCACTTAAACATGTATTATAAAAAAAAGAAAAGTAAGTATCTTCTCCAACCATAGGCAAGATACTTTACATTTTAAGCCTGAATTTCCTCTTCTGTAAACTGACAACATTCAACCAAATGTTCTCCAAGTTTACTCCTAGCTCTGAGATCCCAAGTTTCTAGCTTACACCAGTCTTCCGTTAACTTTTATATTGTGCAGATATATTTTACTTTGAGGTAAGTTTTCCTTTGTGGTTTATTTGATGATAATCCTGATTATTTACCTCAGGTCCCATTTCCTCCAAAGGGAAATTTTTGCTGCATATCAGCAAAGGTTATTTATCATCAACCCATCTTTTCTCAGGGACTGAGTATACACATTGATTTTGTAACATGGTTTTCAAATTATCTTCATAAATCAGCTAATAGCCAAACAAAAAAAGTCACAAACAAAAGTAAAAACTATCACAGGAAGTGGTGTGCCTTTATTTCCAAAAAGCTATGTGACGTATACCAACCACTACAACTAAAAGCATCTTTTCTCGTCCTTGTCCTGTACTCTGAGCACAAATTGGGAGACTGTTGTCCTCAAGTCTATGACTTTTCTAAATGACATTACCTAATGTAGCATGCCAGTAGGGAGACGGAGAAGGAGTTGTTTTCTGATAAAGCTTTAGGCACATAGTTTAAGTTAACGAGACATGGCAAGAGCAGGTGGGTGATTTGATGTTCACACACTGTAATGGGCCAAAGGCTAATTACTATTCACTGTACAATGAACATAAAAGTAGCAATTATGCTTTCATCCTAGTGGATGTGATATATTAAAAGCTATCAGCTTCACCTTCTGTAATAACAGCTTTTGTCTGTTCATACCAGAAAGCACAAAAATAAGATGGATATGGAAAGGGGGCTATGAGACTTTATTATTATACAAGAACAAATATTGGAGTCTCACTGTCCCTCCTTCTGTGCTCAAGACACAAAGGACAGATGAAGCCTGGTAGCTTAGAAACATCATTTGTCAATATGATGCTTTTCTTCTTTGGCTGTGAAATGCTGCCAAATTAACTGTTCACATACAGATTTTCCCTTCCAACTCTTCAACTCACCTGTGAACCACAGATAAATACTGAGTTCACAAAGGGAAAGTCTCAACCACCAAGTTCAAATTGTCAGAGTTAGGAACACATTTGAGAAGTGCTGGCAGGCTGAGCTGAGTGTCCATCTTTGCCAAAAGCCTCAACAAACGGGGTTAATTGATCTTCTCATTATGTAAGGAAGGACAGCCATGAAAATACTCGTAGAATATACAGAAAAGAAAAAGAGTAAGGTTCAGAGATGGCAATATTGTAGAATAATTCATACTTGATATTTGAATGAAAATCATAAGCATTCTGACAGAAAGAAAATCTCTCTCCCAAACAGAGGGGAAAAGATGATGAATATCTGAACATGAATTGCAGAGGGAACTCTTATTTCCAGCTCAGGGAAATGAAAACCAACCTTGACCTTTACCACAAGAGCCTACCACTTGAAGATTTCACCTATTTAGTGAATTTCTAACCAGACATGAAAGGAGTATTCTATGCAACCTGGACACTGCTCCCATGATGTACTCTGTCTCAGCCTGTTCTGAAATTAACCCTCTACTTTTCACCCAGAGCCTGTCACTGGTTTACAGAGAATCTCCTCTTTGATATACCAGCACCACTGAGACAGACCCGCCAGCTCTTTGTCTTCTCCAACTTGACCTCAGACTTGAGAGCTGTCCCTTGTGAAGCCCTGGCAAGTATAGCCCAGTAGGTCCAGGACCTCCCCATATGCCAGACAGCTAGGTACCCAGCAGATAGTAGAGAGTTGCACATGAAATCCAATTCATTCATGATATGGGAAATACAACGTATTATGGTGATATAATATTTCACCAATGAACACAGTGAAGCGCTTTTCATTTAGCCCAAGCTGGAATTACCCAAATATATGAAGGTAATTTAACAGAAAAGGAGTCTTATATTTGGTATTAAAAGATGTCAGCCTAGGGCTTCCCTGGTGGCGCAGTGGTTGAGAGTCCGCCTGCCGATGCAGGGGACACGGGTTCGTGCCCCGGTCCGGGAATATCCCACATGCCGCGGAGCGGCTGAGCCCGTCAGCCATGGCCACTGAGCCTGCGCGTCCGGAGCCTGTGCTCCGCAACGGGAGAGGCCACAACAGTGAGAGGCCCGCGTACCGCAAAAAAAAAAAAAAAAAGATGTCAGCCTAGATCAAGGACTTTACCCAGATTATTTCTGTCTTTCCTTAAGTCCAATAGCAGTTTACAGAGGGAGATGCAGTTTAACATTTCTTACTCTCAAAAGCTTCCAGGATTTCAGAATAGTTCCTTAGAAACTTGGGCTTGGCTTAAGAGGTAATAGCGGTAGAGCACTAGGAAAGTTTTGATCTGTGCCAGGAAAACATCAGTGCCAATGATATCTGACCCACGTGGAACTTGTTTGGGTTCTGCCCAGCAACCTTCATTGCTAAGATGTGTCCCAAACCATTATGCAGCTGCCAATGTGCCCAAGCCCCAAGTCTATCCTCAGAATGAATAAAGCTGGGAAATAAGAAGACACTAGAAGCTTCCAGAGATATTCCTAAACCCCACTATTTTCATTTTGTCACATGCAAGACAAGTGGAGAGGGCTGTGAATACATCTATAGTACAAATTACATCCCAATGTTCTAATGCATTCTACTCTGTGGGTGTTTCAAACCAATATTGATTTTATTTAGAGCAAAAAGAATTATTTGATGACAAAATTTAAATTTATACTACATAAAAATTCATTTCTTTAGAAAAGCTTTACTTCCAGATATATTACAAACTTCTCTGCAGCTACAGACTTCCTTAACTCCTTAATGGCAATGATCAAAATCTCAAACGTAGTTAATGACTTCTTTACATTCTTCAAACAATGACTTCCCTCATCAAGATAAAGCTGAAGACCACCCAATGTCTCCTGACTTCCCTGGTCTAATTACATTGCATGGTTTTTCTTTAATCTTACTGCTTTAAAATTTGTCTGAAGCAAGCTGTACTACATTTGCGTTCCCATCACTCTTAGCTTGCATCCTGATTTTATGTACCCTTGTCTGCTCAAGGAGATTACTGAGATTACTGATGTGTTTTTAATGTAAATATTCTCCCTTTGTCGAGAAAAGGGAAAATTACAAAGATGTCAAGTAATATTGATTGGAAATAAGCCTTTCTCACCTCAGCTAATGCTGAATCTCTGTCACTTAGTAAATAAACTGGTATCAGAGTAGGATTAATGTCAACGATCCACTGAAGGTTGCTAGTTTGAGGCAAAACAATAAAGCAAACACTACAAAATACCAATGACTCTTCTGGGTGTTGGTTTTTCTTACTTTCCATGGGATTCATAGATCCAAATTCTGTCTTTCTGGTATTAACATAGCTATGGATCATTAAGATACAAACACTGGTAACTTAAAAAAAAAACAAACAATTATCTGAAAATTGGGCCTGACCCAGGCCGTAATGCTGAGCCTCATAATTTCAGTTTATCCCCAGAAACTTAAAGGCCATCATTATCAACAAAAAGCTAGTGAGGGCAGGGCAGGAATAAAGATGTAGACATAGAGAATGGACTTGAGGATACGGGATGGGAGGGGGAAGCTGGAACGAAGTGAGAGAGTGGCATGGACATATATACACTACCAAACGTAAAATAGACAGCTAGTGGGAAGCAGCTGCAGAGCACAGGGAGATCAGCTCGGTGCTCTGTGACCACCTGGAAGGGTGGGATAGAGAGGGTGGGAGGGGATATGGGGATATATGTATGCATATGGCTGATTCACTTTGTTGTACAACACAAACTAACACAGTATTGTGAAGCAATTATACTCCAGTAAAGATCTATTTTTTAAAAAAAGCTAGTGAGGGGCAGGCAGACATTAGTGTGAAAATATACAGTGAGTCAGAACGAAAGGCAAGGGGAAATACATCCCAAACTAGGAGTCAGCAAAGCATCAGAGACCATTATATGTGGTCTGCAAAGCCCAAAATATTTACTATCTGGCCCCTGCCCACCCCGTTCTAAACTCTCAAACCCAAACATGGAAATCAGCTTATGTACTTGAAAGGGCTGCAGGGAACTGGGGACATTCTGCAGAGCCAAGCCTGCTTGCCTGGGTGTGTACATGTGCCTTAGTGAGGAAGGTCTTTCAAAAGCAGACATTGAGATGAGAGTTTGTGTGTAAATGACTTTTTAAGGAATGCTCCCAGAAAAAGCCAGTAAGAGAGGTGGAAGCAGGAAAGGGAAGGGAAAGAAGCAAAGCAAATGTGAGATTTCAGGCCAAGCCCCAGTCTTAGCCTGATCCTGCAGGGAGCTCAGAAGTAGAGATTATACCTCACAGTCGGTCTCACCTCCAGGCAAAGGAGGTGGGCTTCCATACACACGCAC
This sequence comes from Physeter macrocephalus, assembly GCF_002837175.3. Classification (NCBI taxonomy): domain Eukaryota; kingdom Metazoa; phylum Chordata; class Mammalia; order Artiodactyla; family Physeteridae; genus Physeter; species Physeter macrocephalus. The sequence goes on from NC_041232.1 coordinate 73,960,579, forward strand.
CAGTCCTTGGTGGGGAGGGGGTGGAGACACAAACTTCCAGGTACTCTCTGCTCTCTGAGTGTGCAGGCAAAGCAACCTTGTTACACCAAGGGCAGGACTCTGATCAGACAGTCACAGGTGTGAGTCACTTGAAGGAAAGCACACAGAAGTTGAACAATGGGCACGGAAGTCCACAGAACGTTAAAAGGGACTGAAGAGAAGTGGGTGGAGCACAGCCTATCCAATGCCAGGTGCGCACGCACTAGCACCTGCTAGGGACGTGGCATGCAGGATTCAGTGTTGAGCGGCAAATGACTATCTCAATGAATAACCTTATCAGACTCCTCTAGGGGGCTCTGCTCCACCTTGTCTTAAGCATGAAGCAAAATGACAAAAATAATAATAATGATTAATATTTAATGAGCACTGTCAAAATATTCTGAACTCTTTGGATATATCCTTTTATCTGATCCTCATAAAAACCCTGCAAAGCTGGTGTCATGTCCCTTTTTAGGGATGAGGGACATAGGGCTCAAAAGGGTTAGCTAAATGACCCAAAGATACTCAGATGGGAAGCAGTAGAGATGAAATTTGGACCCAAGTCTGTCTTACTCTAAAGCCCTTAGGCTTCCCACTCTCCTACCTCTTGAGCTGCTAAAAAATGGAGAATATGCCATTCCCTAGTACAGCCAAAAACAAATCTCAACAAATAAGGACCTTTGTGACACAGTACTTGTGAAAATCTCAGAGAATGAAAGCATAGAGAGGGGGCAAGGAAAAGAGAGAGAGAATGAGAAAGAGAGAGCTGGTTTAAGCATCTCACTGAAGAGGGTGCCTGGGCTTAAAGGGCAACTAGGATGGGATGACTCTACTCTGATTCAGGTTTTACAAACTATTTTTAACAAACAAATTTATTTCTTAAATAATTCAGTTTGTAGATTTGTACCAGATCCTAAGGGAAAAGGCCTGTGTGTATTTTAAAGCTGTGGTTCTCAAACATTAACGTACTCCCGAATTATGTCAGAAGCAGATTGAAATGCATGCTCTCAGACCCAGGTCTCTGAGATTCTGCTTCAGTATGTCCAGGTAAGGCCCAGGAACCTGAATTTCTTACAGGAAATTTGAAGCAGATGGTCCATAAATTGCATTTTGAGAAACACTGTTTCAGAATAATGGGCAAAATAACAAAAAGAACCCACTCTACCCAGGATTCTCTGCCTGACCTGATATTATGATAATTTCATAGATAAAGAGAAAGATGATAGATAGATAGATAGATAGATAGATAGATAGATAGATAGATAGACAGATAGATAGAGAATCCATCCAAGCTGACCAGCTAGGTATGGTAAGAGTTTTCACTTACAGATAAGTTAGCCATATGTGACATCTCTGAATGAAATCTAATTATGATCTATAGCTGAAAATTAAAGTTGTTAATTTCTGATATCAAGTGCAATGGACTAAATCCAGATATATTTTTGAATATAAATATGTGCACCAATTCAGTGTAATTTTTTTCAGAAATTCCAAAATGAGTAGGAGGAAGAACAACTTGGTGTGCTGGCCAAGTTCTACTCTGGGGTAATTAAAATCTGCCTACTTAAAATTCTTTTTGTAAATTTCAGTAGCTATATGCTTCTTCCTCACTTCCTGTTCTCAACGGCAGTAGAGTGGTGCCGTTGTTAGCTGACTACCCCAGGTGACACTCTCTGCCGCAAATGCTGGGGTGACCGTGTGTAAATCCAAATGTGACTTAGATAAGCCATTAATATCAACGTAAAATATAGAAATAATATTCAGTTAACATGTCCATGTTTGGCTTTGATTCCAGAGCCTTTGAAAAATGTATTTCTAATATTATATTTGGATCTTGTAAGGCTAGCTTGATATAGCCAAGTAAACTCATACTAAATTAATATACATGATTTATTGAGAGTGCATCTCATTAACTAGATAAATAGCAACTTGTCATAGAAAGGGCAATCTTGTGCTGGTACTTTTTTTCTTCCCAGATGATTCCAGTGTGGCCTTAGAATGTTTATTCAGAAAAAGAGGCTTATGTCCCTTCTCCTTCTAAGGACTTTCAAATACTTTGCACACAATAATGACTGACTCTGACAATGCTCTTAATAAAACTTAAGTGGATGAGGGCAGTGGGCAAAATGAATGGAGAGGGAGAGAGAGAGAGAGAAAGAGAGAGAGAGAGAGAGAGAGAGAGACAAACTACCACACAGTCCAAATGAAGAGGAAAGCAAAGCATGCCACCAGATGACAAGTGGGGTAACAGTCACTGCAGCCATTAGAAGCAAAAGCATTCACTATATTCTGATACTGTATTTCTGTCTAAATATGGTGATAAAGCCTCTTTTGACTGGCTTTCGTTTTTGTGGTGCAGTAAGGAAAGCTGTTGGGCAGGAGGAGACCCTAGAGACGAAACAGAAGGCAAGATACCACGGGGACTAAATGGGTCTGGCGAAACACAGAAATCAAACAAAGGCAATAGATTTAGCCTGCTGATTTTGAAATGCTACAGAAAACTATCTTGCCTTCTAGAATGGAAATTCACAAAAGACAGAAGCAGAGTTTGCTTTCAGTAGTTCAACTTACTCCACCTTTTTTTTGCGGTACGCAGGCCTCTCACCGCTGTGGCCTCTCCCGTTGCGGAGCACAGGCTCCGGACGCGCAGGCTCAGCGGCCACGGCTCACGGGCCCAGCCGCTCCGCGGCACGTGGGATCTTTCCAGACCGGGGCACGAACCCGTGTCCGCTGCACCAGCAGGCGGACTCCCAACCCCTGCGCCACCAGGGAAGCCCCCTTATTCCACCTTTTAGCAACAGGCTTATTGCAACCAACTGTAAGAAAGCAGCCTATTGCTCCCCTGAGCTCTCAAGTAAACTTAAGCTTTTCAGATATCTGAGCCAAGGGTATTTTTTAAGCAGCTTTGACGTTTAAAAATATAAGCACACTTAATATCAAAACAGAGTTCTCTTATCTAGATGTAGGTAAACATAAGACCAAAGGGAAGTATAAGTTTAGAACCCAAAGGACACAAAACAAAAATAACATCAAAATATGAAAGACTAGAAAACATCTTTAAATATCTCATTTTATTCCTATTTGCAGAGTTTTGCAGTTTAGAGAAATTAATATTTTTATAAGAAAGAATACCACCGAATTCTAGCAAATCAAAAGTGTTTAGAAAATAGAAAGGTTGAATAGAGGATTTCAGGTTGAGAAATATGCAGCTTTTTACTTGAGAATGCTCAGTAATGTCTTGGTTGATTGAAATTGCTAATCAAGGCAAAAGATGTATGATTCAAGCAATTACAGAGCAAATGTAGTTTCTTATTTTCAAGACACACAGTGTATGCCTAAACAGGATTTTAATAAATGTTTTTAAATATTCACACCTTAGATGTTTTCAATTATTTACTGTTTCCTCTTCCTTCCTTTCTTTTTTCCCTTTATCGCTATTACATGACTAGTGTCCCAAATTTTCTATTACTCCTAGCACATATTAGGGTAACCAAGAAGTCTTTGTTGTGTGAGTAAATGAATGGTGAATGAAGGGATGGTGGATGATAGGATAAGTAACTAAACACATGAGCTGTCAAATAAGCAAAGAAATGAGTGATATCTTGGGCGAGGTCACCTGAGAGCCAATGAATATAAAACAAACTCTCCACTTGACTTTGATAAAAGCTTTGCTATTGAAGGTTATGTCTTTGCCAAAGCTGGCAAACTGGATGAAACAGTTCTGTGCTGGTGACTGAGGTCAGAGCCACACACCACAGATAGACTCTGAAAGAGTAAGATAGAAGTTCATGAATGGACACTGAGGAATCTCACCAAGCCTCTCACCTGCATGGATGGACGAGGAAGTACCTCCAGGCAAACCGGGATTTTCCTTAAGAAACAGTTCTAGGTCCACTCTGCTTCCTGAATGAATAATCAATAAGCCCTCAAAATTTGGAACACGCTCAGATAATTTTAGTTTGAAAAGTGTACCACATCTCATAACCCCACATAATTGTGGAAGCAACAGTGAAAGCACAAATTAGAGTCAGATTATTAGCTTCCTTCCCCACATCATGGGTTGCTATTGAAGATTTGAAGACATGGTTTTTAAGTGTTCCCAGATTCTAATGATTATGCACCACCACAAAGCAAGTACCCTTACCGCAAATTTCTTTCTCTCCCTCTCTCTCTCCCTCCATATATATATAATGTTTTTAGTAATCAGTCAAAAGATGTGTCATTGCAATTTTTAAACTGTGCTTTGTAAATTAAAGTGTTCAGTAAACAAACAGTAGTACAAATCCACCAATGGCCTTGAGTCTTGTCATGTCTCTCTATAACCCCTAGGTTCAAATGGACACTCAGAAGCTACTGAACGTTAACAGTAAGAGACTGCATCTTCAGCTGCCAGAGGCCCCTCGTATCTGAACCCTAGGTTTAGTTCACATTTTACATACTATGCTATATGGTTGCCTTTGGGTTTCTGCAACATGAGGCTGTGCCTCTCTGAAAGAGGAAACAGATATTTTACGACGTGTTGCTGAAGAAAGTCAAACCCAGTTGTACCTCCCAAGGTAATCAACACAGTTAAAGAGAGAATGGAGTGGAGGGAGTGAGGGAAGAAAGTTAAATTCTACAAATCCATGTATAGGTTAGACCTTGCACCAATCACTTTACTATAACTCTCCTACTCCTAGAGACACCCCTATTGTTGGGAGTTTGTCCCAATACAAAAGCCTTCTCAACAACTGAAAAAAAAAAATCCATCATTCACTATCTGTGAGCAGATTAATTCAGCCCAGATATGAGTCTTCATGAGGTATACCTGAGTTCTCATTAGGAATCTTTTTCACAGGGAAATAACATCTCATCATATATAACTTTGTGGAAATGAGAGTACATGGAGTTACTTGGTATGCAAAGGTGACACTAACCTACTGTCATGAAGGGGTGATTTGTGGCAGACACTTCTCCTTGCACTTCAATTCTCCTAATTACTACAAATTCTGCAGGAGCCTAAAATGACTAGTCTAGATTTTCAGTCCAACGCTATTACGGTCTATTCATCAACCTGTTACTGCAATCGTTATATGTGGGAAAATATTATCCCTGTATGGGTTCCATGTTCCTGTGTTACCTAAGTAACAAATCCAATGGATAACTTCTTTCCTTTTCAAGTGACATTTGCTTTACATAATATTCAAATGTAAAAGTGATGCCACTGCAGAAATAAATAATTTCATAATTAGGACATGTTTTCATTTTCACTAAAACAAATTTCAATCCTGGAATTTTATGTAAAGGTTCTTAAAATATTATGAAAGAGTTACTTTTACAGTTACTAAAAAGAATGAAAATTAATAAAATAAATTTAACAAATGCCAACAATTTTGCTTAAACTTTTAGGCTATCAGAAATGCTTTTTGCTTCTGTAAAACTGGCTATTTTATAACATTTAACATTCAAATAAAGACATATAATTCTCATTGGACTACAGTAAAATTTTTCTGAAAATACTTTTGGAATCCAATATCACCTCAGATGAGTTACTGAAGATTAATGTTACCACTGAGAATTCTAAAATAAATTACCACAAAAAATCAAATTAGTGTAAATGTCTTTTATCCTTGAGATAGTCTAGCTAGCCACATAATTTTTTCCTGTTTTAAAATGCAATAATAATTAAAGCTCAGTAGAGTTCCCTAGTTTCCAAAATTGATTCTTCAAAGAATGCTGTAAAGGTTTAATATTACTGGCAATAGAGAGAGCAACTGATGGTATTATTTTTATTAGTTCCTTTATAAAATAAGTGTTACAGTTTTACAAATTCAATATATACGTGGGCCTGTTGACTTCAGAATGTCTTTTCTGGTAGAAGGTGATCACTTATTACTTGTATCCAACGGCCAAACAAAGTAAACCGTTATCCAATTATTTGCTTAATTTAGAAGGACCCAACTCAAAAACAGTGGAACAGTATTGCAAAAGAATGATTGTTAAACTCTTAACTTCAAGGATGATGGTGTAATATTTCTCTACAGAAAGTGCAGCATAGAACAGTGGTCATGAGTGGATCGAGAAACCAGACTTGAACTGGAATCTCATCATGACCGCTGATAAGACATTACCTTTAAAAAGTTGACCCTTTAAAAAGTTATTTAACCTCTCTTGGCCTTAGTTTCATTATTGTAACATGGGATAATAACAGAATCTGCTCCATAGAGTTGCAAGGATTAAATCAATTAACACATGTTATGCTCTTAGAACAGCATCTTGTGATCAACAAATGTCAGCAAATGTCCACACTCTTAAATATAAAAAAAAAAAAAAAATTCCTTTCTACTTTAATGCATCTGACTCAAAAACTTAGAATAGAAACTACTTCACATATAAAATCTCTGACTTTATTTTAAGTGTATGCAAAACTCTTGCCCAATATTCAGTAGGAACCAAGCAAAAATGACTCAATTCGAAAAATACTCTGAGGCTGTTCCCAGGTCCCAGTAACCAGGATCATGCCAAATACATTATGTGTAAGATTCAGTCTTGTACCGCATTGTAGTAATTGAGCTCCTGTCTTATTCCTCCAAGTCTGAGTTCTTGCCTTCATTTAGGTCCAGAACCCTCTATCCTCTCAGGCCTCCCGCAAGGAGAGCCTACCGCTGATTAGTCCTAGCTCACTTTCAATTCTTTTCTGATACTCTCTGCTTATTTCTCCTGGCATGAATTCATGGCTTCAACCATCAAATATTTATTTGGCACGTATGATATTAAAGGCACTGATTTAGACTCAGTGATATGAAAAGGAAGAAGCTGACACATAGAGTCAGTCTCTTCCTATGGGGCTTTGCCCTCTTAATTAGATACCTACTCTGCTCTACCACCAGATCTTCCTACTCTAACTGGCTGCATGGACCCCTTCTTTGCTTGCTTCTGTGATCTGTCTTAATAAATCTGTCATACTGATCTGCTGCAATTCCTCCAAGAAGCCAAAGCCCCCTCTGATGCCCAAGAAGACCAGCAACAGACTCTGTGGGAAGTCAGTGTACATGAGAGGACAAATATGGCCTTCTACTCTACATCTAGGCTATTCAGACTTCCTGGAGTTAAGGACCAGGGCATTGCCTGCTTAAACATGAATGGAATCCACCCACTGGCCTGCTGGCACCAAACTGCTTTAAATGGATCCACTGTTTCCCCTCCACTATGCAGAACTGGATACTGCTCATGATGGCACCTTCACCCATCTGCCTTCCCCTGAATCCAAGCCCAATGAGGCCACCTTGATTCAAAGGTCATGACTATAATTCAGGATCTTGTGTACCCACAAAGATGTGTCTGATGAAGTTGGTGACCTCTGCCCTGAGCCCAGCTCTGCAGAAACACAGGGATTCAGAAGAAGGGCCCCAGATAAAAAGAAACCCATCCATTTTTGCAGTCAAGCAATGATCTTTTCCTTTAGGAAGTCCCTGTCTTCCAAGGCACATACAATTCAGCAGAGGAATGCTGCGTATCCCACAGAGAGTGGGCATGGAGGGGAGGTGCACCCTGAGGAAAACCAGCTTTTACTGGAGGCACAGCAATGTGCAGGGCAATGTAACTGATGTGATTCATACTTAACCTCATTTAATCCTTGCAACACTTTGAATTACATAGATCAAGCCACACGTTACTGATGAAACAGACACAGAGAAGTATGCAGTTTGGCTAAGGCCGCACAGACCCTGAGGGGCACAGCTGAGACTCTCTTTCCACAATATAAGACCACCTCCTGGGAAGAGCACACCCACAGAGCCTCTGTGGGGTCACTTTTTGTTACAAGGATGAGCCAGGTGCTAAATGAAGCCAGAGGTAGCTTTGATAGTTGCATTAAAAGAAACAACTAGGAGCTTCCGGGCAACAGAGACATTCCAGAGTCATTATCAGCTTCCACCTGAGCCTGCCAGTAATCATGACCCAAACTGGTCCTATCTGACCAGAAGGAACAAAACTAATAGGAGCTGAGTAACTCCCAGGTGCCCCTCTGCTCCTCAATGAATGCACACAAGTCTTAGAACCTTTTTCCTCTCCATCTCAGGAGCAACACTGGCCTTTGATTCATGTTCCAAACTAGTACCTCTTCAACTTGATGTGTGCATTTATCAATTTAACCATCAGCAAATGTTTTAAGCTGTGAGAGAGGTTCTTGGGCTCTAGAGATGAGATGAACAAGACTAGGTTCCTAACCCCCAAATGCTGATGTTCCAGAGATGGAAACAAGAAGTCGAACAGCTAAGCTCAGCATCATTTGAAAGGTGTTATAAAAGAGGTATGGGAAGAGGGTTTTGGTGAGATCCCAGAAGGAGGAAGAGGGTTGAGTTGGGGAAGGTTTCACTGAGAAGGTAACATTCAAGCTCTCTGTGAAGGATGAGTGATGCACAGGATCATTCATCTGGGTCTTTTGATGGAGTTTACAATCCTGGTGATCTGAGATAAATCCCAAGCAAAGCAGCAAATTTTTCTTTATGAATGTTTATAACATACATTTTATCTTGAGCTGAATGGAGTAGCTAGTGTTTTTCTTCTGGCATTTTTCATGAGCATTCAATCCATTTTTATCCCGAACTCTGCAATATACTCACCAAACCCTATAACTCCAGCTAAAGGAGCATTTTGAATATCAGCCTCAACAACCCACACAAATCTAATCTAGGCTCCAGCTTGGCACACTACTTCTTCACTCCAGAGCATATTTATTCCCACAGAGTTTCCAACTTTAAAAACAAAAACAACCAAACCTAGTTAGGACATTTTTATGTAGCAAACTCAAATGAAAAGTGTCTTTCATCTTGCTTTGAAACTTAAAAACAGACTAGCAAATATTTCCTGGCTAAAAGATAAGTATTCCAAGTGTCAGGACAACAAATGCAAAAGCTTTGATACTAAAACCTATCTGATTAATACTAAGAGTCCTTAAGAGGCTCTTGGTATAGTAGCTGTGGGGTATGTACTATCTGTAGGTCCTGGAGGTAGAAGCCAGACTTCAGAGTGCTAAAGACTGAATGATAACATTTTCAAATCACCATGGAGCTTTCCTGGAAGGCAAGGTAAATTCTTCCTTGAAGAGAATATATGCAAATTTAGCTAGCTTCCAAACAGAAAGATGAGCTGCAGAGTTTTATACCATTTGGAGGTTATATTTGCCCAGTGGGAAGACCAGTTAAAGGAGAATTACAGTAGTTTAGGCTTGAAAAAAAAACTTAAAAAAGGAAAGCAATGAATCAATGCTCTTAGATTTTGAGCAGCGCTTTTAGGCTTAATGTTACAGTACATTATTTTTCCCCCAGAAGAAAAGAAATATTTTAGATTATATTATTATTGTGATCCATAAATAAGAATATGGCACTGAGATATTTTCATCTGACACTGATGCTACCAGCAATTATAGTTTTTCATCGCAGCAGAAGTGTGCTACTATAAGAGCTTGTAAGAAAAAGCAGGCATGAATAATATTAATTTATTTGTGTTTTGATTAAGTCTATTTTAAAGTGAAAAAATAAGAAAAATAATCTAGTCAATAATGATCCTGAAGTCTACATAATGTTCTGTCTAATTAAAGACAACAATATTTATGCTATTTGATGTATTAACATGTGTCATGTGGTAGGTGATATTCCCATTACCAGATTAAAAGTACTCTAGAACTGGCAGGGTCTTGATGTTTTTGTTGTTGTTGGGTTCGTTTGTTTGTCTGTTTTTATTTTTACTTGGTAGCATCTGATTGGAAAGGAACAAATGAAAAAGGAAAAAAACTTGATGGATCAACAAAATTCATAGTTAGTACCTATGGGGTCTGACTTGACATTGGGGGCAAAGGCTCTGATCAAGCCAGAGATTTTCAAGTAAAGCCAAATTCAGTTTAGTTTTTCAAATTTTAAGGATTGTTCTTGTTCCTTTGCTTAGCATCCTGGTTGCCTGATTGTAAAGTAAGGAACCAATTTTTACAGACATTGAAGAGGCTGACGTAAAACCGAACTGAACTCTTATCTGGAAATCAATTCCACATGGATCAGGCAGTTTGGCTTTCAGGGTTTGTGCAAAGTTAATGTCAGTAGCATTAAGTATGCTCTGTAACTAGCCTGTTCAAGATCCAGAAACTTCCATATCTAGATCACTCAATATGCCTCTGCAGATCATTTTTATCAATTCTCCAAAGAAATAAATGCTACTAGGTATCAGAAGGGTGATTCACCCTCCATAATGTAAATTTGATCAGTCTTTGAATCTATTTCAATAATTGGCAGATATTATTTCAAGAAAGAGAGATACTAATGGAGGCATGTGCACATGCCTAAAAGTACAGAAAGAAGAGAGGAGAGTAGGCAAAGTCAGATTAGAAGAGTTTATTCTCATGGTAACCATCACTGATGTCAGCTACAAAAATGTAGGGTCATCCAGAAGTAAAAGCAACACCAAAAAGCATTACCCTTGCCAAAGCAGCTCCCTGGTTTACTGCATGCACTGTGGATGAAATAAACCTCTTTAGACAAAGAAGAATGTAAGAATTCCATTCTAAAAACATGGTTTGAAACTAAAATATCTATCCCAGGTCTCAAATGTACTATGTCCCTGCTCTATTCAGCTATGAATCCCCAGTGTCTAGCTTATGCTAGTAGACAAAAGATAAATGTTTATGAATAAATGAGTGTACTGAAATAGTCCAGATGTGTCTAATTATCTGAAAGCAAACAAGAGTTATACAATTAGAAAACAACTTACATGGCAGGGGGGATGAATTGGGAGATTGGGATTGACATGTATACACTAATATGTATAAAATAGATAATTAATAAGAACCTGCTGTATAAAAAATAAATAAATAAAATAAAACTTTTTTAAAAACATAAATAAAAAAAAAAGAAAATGGCTTAGAAAACCCTAGGATGTTTTTATTCCCAGTTGTCTTTACTTTATCCTGTGGCCCTTCTTTTATGTTTGAACTGCTCTAAGTCTGTAATCCCCCCTTCTGAAAAACAGGGTGAGTCCATTGTATCAGGGATACCCGTGACAACAGCAATAACAGCAACAGCCCACACAGGTTCTGTTACCTACTAACCAGACCCAGAACCCTGAGACAGGCATTCCAGTAGACAGACAGCACAACTGCAAATATGGCTGGATACTAAGATATTAAAGCTCTAAAAGAACTTTATTTTTTTAAAAAGGCTTTTAACTATTTTAACAATATATTTAATGTATTTATGTTGTTTATTTGGTTTGATTTCCTTGCACAACCGCTAAGAATGAGGTCCCCCAAAGAGCATATCCAATGACTCTGGAGATGCTAGCATCCCCACAGGCTCACTTCCTACACATACAATACGTCTTTCCCCTTGAGGTCTTGATATTTTCTCATGACTCTATCGCAAAGTAAATTCTGCTCTTAGGACTCAGAGATACTTCCCACTTACCCACTTTAGAAGACTCTCTCCCTTCCTCTCTCACTCCCTCCAAAGAATGTCTCTCTCTAAGTTGTACAGCATCACTTCTTCAAAGAGATTTGGCTTCTAAAAAAATAAGTGTATCTCTTGATTTCAGTCAGTTCCTTCTTTCTTTAAACTTCTACTGACTAACACCCACTTTAAGCTTCCCCTGAGTGAAGGAATTACAAGGTCTGGATACCTGCTTGTAAAAATAGGAAGGAGAAATGTGGTGAGAAAATAATAAATAAATAAATATCTTAGTAACCGTCATAGCTTGTCTACTTGTATTATCTCTAAAACAACACCCTAGCTCCTGTTCACCAAAATCTTCCTTCCATTCATTCATTAATAAGAATTTATTAAGTACTTCCTATGTACTCAGCACTGGGAAGTATTCCGTATGTGCATAAAGCCAACTTGGTACCTGCTATCTAGACTTTCCTATCTAGTGAGAGACAGAGACAAGTGAACTCGCAAAGGGAAGACAGTATAAAAGTGCTGTGACTGAAAATATACAGGGAATTCTCAGAGCCACAGAGGAGACAGTGACACCCAGGCATGGCAACTAGAGCCAAAGAAAGCTTCCCAAAGGAAGTGACATCTAAGAGTACCCTGAAGGAAGAATGAGGGTCAGCCATGGAAAGAAAGGAGAAAAGAGAGAGCAAAGGAGGGAGAGGGAATGAAGAAAGGAGGATTTTAGGCTTTAAAAATAGCCTGTGCACAAGTTCAGAAGTAAAGAAATAGGAGCCAACGATTTAGAAACCAGTTCAATATGTCTGGAGAAGAGAAACTAGGAGATATGGCTAGAGAGGTAGCAGTTGTCAAATCAAGGAGGGCCTTCAGCCAAGTTAAAGGGCTTGGGCATCCTACTGAGGGCATCCTACTAGCTATGGTGTGAAAGATATCTTGGCAGAGGCAAAAGTAGAATCAGGGAGTCGAGCATGGAGGCAGTTACAGTTGTCCAGGTGAGAGACGGTGGAGCATAACCTACAGTAGTGACATTACAGGTGGCAGGAAGGAACAGAAAGGAGAGGAATTTGAGAGATATAGAAGAGATAAGTGACATAACTGGGAGCCTGGAAGTTTGGGTAAAGGGGAGAGAAGTTAGGATTCATCCATCAAATTAATAAATATTTACTGATCACCTACTATGTGCCAGACACTGTTCTATGTGCCAAGAATACAAGGGTAACCAGCAGAGTCATATTTCCTCACTAAGGTACAAGTATTGCAAGATTCACATACTAAACCAGTAACCACAAATAAATTTATAATTAAAACTCATGTCAAGAGCTCTGAAGGAAAATTAAAGAATATAATAAGAGGTCATAATGGGGGATGGATTTAAACTAGAAGATTTAGAGAAGACCTCTCTGAAGGGTAACCTTTTAACTGATGCTGAAAAATGAAGCACAGTGACAAAAGGGAAGAAGAATAACCAAGGCAGAAGAAATAACATGGAGAGAAGCAACAGTATTGAGAGATATTCAAGAGGAGAATCAATAAACCTGATGATGGATTGGACGTGGGACTGAGGGAGGACGCCCAGGGGATGATTTCCAGCTTTCAGGCATGAATAATGATTAGATAATGATGAGCTCCAACCAATCTCTTTCTTCATAACAAACTTCCTAAGTGCCAGTCATCAAGCACTGCTCCTGCTTGAGACCGTTTCTGCCCTGTGATGCAGCCCCCTGTCCTCAACAGGCTGGCCATTCTAAGAGTCAGGAAAAAATGGGTACAGGACCTTTTTGTCCTCACATGGGGAACTCATCCTTTGTCTTTTCAGCTTTCCTCCTGAGTTTGACCACATCACCTTCCTTGAGTTTCTACAAACACGAGGATTGACGAATTCAACCCAGATCTACACACTCCTAAGCCCTACTTAGGAATGATTCTGACTAATTGGTAATGGCCAATAAGGTATTAGCCTTTTCAGATCAATGATTCACACTTCACAGGGAATATTCCATGCCTTAACCTACTGATTTTCACACATTTTAAACAGTGGAATTCTTTTATCAAACTTACAAACTTATTCTTACAAAGAAGCTCAACCTAGAGAACAGATGAAAAGGAAGCTGTTCTGGCGGAAGCTTCGAAGAAGGGTCCTGGGCCTCGTCCACCCTGCTCTTATCCACCCCCCTCTCCAAAGTTATCCCTGGAACTTTGAGGTTTTGCCTCAATTCAAAGTTAAGTTGGGAAAACAGCAGGAAAGTCTGAGATCGAGTAAGAAACAGACATTCTCAAATCCTAACATGAAAGGTAGAAAGGAATAAAAGATAAGTAAACCCTATGATTCCTATGACCCTTTTCTCTTTATGAAAATAATGTCTTAAATATACATTATGCTTTTATATGCTAAATGACAAACAAAATAGGATATAAACCAGGGTCTTGGCCAGATGCAGAGGGCACTCAGATTAGGTAATCTAAGGAAAGTTTAATAAACGTATACAAAGGTGTGAGGGGCCACAAGGGATAGCAGGGAATCCCATTAGGAACAGATCTAAGTTACCATCCCCAGGCTGTGAGGAGAGACCCCTGATAGGAACAGGGTCCTTGGTCAGCATGGGGAGCCCCTCAGGGTGAGAGCTGAGTTAAAATGCCCCAACCTCACTCAGACTTCCCTGCTGTAACCAGAGGCCAGAAGACAAGGAAGCCTGAGGCAGACCCTCAGAGCTGGCGAGAAAAGGGAGAAAGCAGATATGAAACCATAAACAGGAAACGCACAGTACAGGCAGTTGGCTTGATTTGTAGGTAAGTGAATATTTTAATGTAATTTTCAAACTTGGAATACAGGAAAATACAAGATCACTTAGCAGGTGACATAAGATGGCAATTTATATGGTGCTAAATTCAGAAGAATGACGTAAACTCAAAATAATACCTTTGACATTGCAGACAATGATTTGAGTTTTTAAATATTTCTCTCCACGGTGTCTAGGAAAAATTTGTCTGACCTTTAGTTAAAGACTGTCTCAGGCAGATGATTGATTGTATCTGCCCTGAAAAGTGATCATCCTAAAGATGGTTTCATGGCACAACTGCTACAAAGAAGCTTTTTTGTCAGGTTTTTCTTCAAGCGATTTGGTAAAAATACTCAGGTGACAGCAACATGGCTAAATGCCTCCAAAATTCCCCCCTCCAAATTTTGAAAGCCTTAGCACTTAGGCTGCTCTGTGAATGTCTTTATATAGCCATTATCTTCGGGGGCCAGCACGTATATACATATGTACAGTTGACCCTTGAATGATGCAGAGGTTAGGGTCACCCACCTTTCCATGCAGTCGAAAATTTGCCTGCAAGTTAGAGTTGGCCTTCCCCGTACTCAGTTCCTCCATATCTGAGGATTCAGCCAACCTCGGACTGTGTAGTACTGTAGTATTTACTACTGAAAAAAAAATCCGGGTATATGTGGACCCTTGCAGTTCAAAATTGTTTTGTTCCAAAGGGTCAAGAGTAATTGGCATGCTGACCAGGCACATGGTGGATACGATTAAAATACCACTTATTTTTTTCTTTCCCAAACTTCCTTTGACCTTGCTCCGTGGGATGATCCTCCCCAGTCCTGGATGAAAACTCCAGGGTCCAGGGTTCTTGACTCATCCGTAGGTTGGAGGCAGGCTTACCACCCCTTTTAAGGAGAGAGCTGTTATCAGAGTCTGCATTCTTTCTCTACTCATTTGCCCCCTACTCACCAGTGTTGAGACTGGGAGAGGGGGAAACAAGGAAGAAATGGAACAGGAGACCCTTACTGGCTGAGAACGGCTTCTGCAGTAAAGGGATTTTGAGCTCTCCTACTGCAACAGCCATTTGAGGCTCACTCTCCCTCCCGTGGAAGCTTTCAAGGGATTCTTGAGAGGGTCCCAGCTAGGACCCTCTGGCCAAGGCTCTTCTGTCCTGCCATCGGGTCTGCTGTGCTAATGCGCTCTCACTGCCGGTGTCCCCGCACGTCATAGCGCTCCTGGTGAGGGCCCACGGAGGCTGCAGCAGCCTAGCTCTCCTCCCACACACCCACGGGGCGCCTTCAGGAAACACTTCCCTGGTGGGAGGTAGTTAATCCCCAGTCAGCCCTCTTCCCCCTCCCTCTCCCTCTCCCCTTCTCCTGCTTCCTCCCCTTATTTTCTCCCCGCTAATGCACCACGTGCCATGTTGCTCTTACTTTCTCAAACGTGAGTCAAGCACCAGACCTCAAACTCCAGGAAACTGGGCTTTGCAAGGGGTCCCTCCCTGCTCCCCACTCGAAATAGGAGGCAGCACTGTTCCAAGATAGTAATAATTCCCCAAGAAGATCCAGTCAAGGAACCCTCTTCTGTACTCTCTCCACCCAGAAGTGTCTCCTCGTGGATTTAGAGCCATCTCAGCAGTTCTCAGTCTTGGAGTTGCCACTCCACTTCCACACTTAACATCTATTCTATGTAGGTGCCTTGGACAAAATGTAAAGATTAACATCCTATTATGCATTCACATGGACATTCATGCTCACATCTATATTCTATTTTACACTTTATACTTTTATAGCTTTAGGGTTTAGGTAGTTCAATTCTGGGGCTCCTCAAACTACTAAACTCACTGTCTGATGGAGGCTTTTGCAGAGTAAATGGGAGCAAAACTAAAACCTGTCAACCTATTTATCCATCATTGTCTACCAAAGGAATTTAAAGAGGGCTACAAATAACACAATAACAACTTTTTAGTGGGTGAAATTAGGAGAAGATAAGCATTAGCTGTTTTCATATAGTCCTTTTGAGTTTGGATTGCATTATAGTTAATGACTTGAACATAAATAATTAAATAAGTGATTATTCTGTACCATTGGTTCTTTAGCATGTTTAAGAATCAGACGGAGGCTTTTAAACTTAAGATTCCCAGGGATCTTTCCAAACATCTATATTTTAATAAGGTGATTCTACTGCATTAAGTTCAAAGAACACATTTGAGAAACTCTTCTATGTACCCTGGTCAAGGACAGAAATAGAGTTGTAGGTGCCTGTGGGCATGACATGCAGATATTGTGCTTCTAATATACCTACAAGAAGCCCTCTTCCATGCCTCTGTCAGTATCCTGACTACTCAATCAAGAAGGTTATTTAATGCTTAAATCATAAAAATCTATACTTTTCATTAATTTGAAATATTTTTTATAGGATTTTTTATAGGATTTTTTTTATAGGATTTTTATAGGATTAAGCCATTTTTTGAGTATGATTCTGCTGATAGATATTCTAAAAGACCATTCTTTCCTAAACCACACCCCTAGTGCATTTCCTCAATTCCCAGTTCTGCTTCCTTTAAAGTGGAGTCAGAATCTAAACACAAAATGAATGCAAAATCCTTCTGGATTTTTATTATCTCCTTCTGGTAAATATGGTTATATTGTACACACCTAGTTTTACAGTAATATATTTTAGCTACTAACCCCATGCCTCTACAAAACATTTGACTTAGTTTTCATGAAGGCAAAACCCCAAATCCCTACTTCTTTTTTGAATTCATATGACATGGGTTGATATAAATGCAATTAAGTTAAGGTACTGCAATAACAAGAACACTGGCACAAACAAGTTTGGGAAAGAAAACCACTGACTCTTGAAACGAGTCAGTTCCTGAGGGAAACAGCAGTTCAGGGTTGGACTACAGCAGGGCTGGCAAACCATTTCCTAAAGGGCTACATAGTAAATATTTGTCTCAGCTATTCAACTCTGCCTTGTAGCACAAAAGCAGCTGTAGGCTATAAGTAAACAAGTGAGTGTGGCTGTATTTCAATAAAACTTTATTCACAAAAACAAACAGCTGGCTCACAGACAAGAGTTTGCCCACCCCTGGACTATAGCAGTGGTTCTCAAATATTAGCATGCATTAAAATCAATTGGAATTTTTGATTCAGTAGGTACAGCAAGACTTTTGCAAAGCCTAAGAATTTGTATTTCTAACAAATCCCTAGATGCTGCTGATACTGCTGGTCGAAGGACCACACCTTGGGAAAC
The DNA here is from genome assembly GCF_002837175.3 of Physeter macrocephalus. NCBI lineage: Eukaryota > Metazoa > Chordata > Mammalia > Artiodactyla > Physeteridae > Physeter > Physeter macrocephalus. Next base: position 73,978,031 of record NC_041232.1, read on the forward strand.
ACCAGACTAGAGTTTAACTTACTACCTCTGGGTGTCCAGTATGCTGTGAGCAATGGTCGATATATTTAATGAAGGTGTTTATCCCAGGTTCCCTTGAAAATTGAGCCTGAGGAAAAACATATTAGCTAATGCTTTGGGGAATGAAGAGGTAAAACCCAAAAATAAGGGGAAAAAGCAGTAATAGAGGAAATGAGAAAGCAAAAACATGGGGATGTGTTACGGTGCTGGCCACAGTCTCAGGACAAACACAGCTGGTTGCTCAATCGCGCCAGCTGTCTCCACAAAGCCTGTATAACTACTATTTCTTGAAACAGCCCTTGATGAGGACGAAGGGCAAGAAATAGATCTGCTGGCTTCTTTCCTTCTTCCATATCTTATTGGTCAACAGCAGGTCCAGCTTGTGTTCCTTGCTCCTCTGTGCAGCTGCAGACGTAACTGGAGGGGCCCCGTGTCCTCTCCCACCACTGATCAGGGACAGGGGATGCCTTTTTATACCATCTCAGCCTGTACCTTAAAACCTCTGCCTCTTCTCACCCATTAAATGTAGGTATTCCCAAAATGTTATCTACACTTTGTAAAGGTGTTTTTTCAGTGATGCCATCCATTCTCATGACTTCAAGCAGCACTGCTCTGTGAATTATTCAAATGACTATCTGTAGCCCTGATAACTTTCCCGAGTATATTAGCCAGAGCAAACCTCAGCATTTTGTCAGGCCCACATCAGTTCTAAGGGAAACTGCCCTTGATGTTTAGGAGGTTATATTTTATGTCACATGAGCTTGCCACCTCTAGTCACAGCTGATGGAACAAAGGGCAGCACCTGACCCAAAGCAATCAATCCTTGGGCTGGTGGTGGCCTATGCCTTGTCCTGATAGAAAAGATGGGGTAATCAAGCAGATTCCTCCAAGGAATGTGAATATCAGATGCCCTGAAGCTGAGCAGTGGGCATCAGCTGTTGAAACTGAAAGGATCCAAAGAGATAAAGTCAAGATTACATCAACCCAAAAAGCAAACTGAAGCGATGAAGGGAAAAGAAATGATGAGCAAGAAGAAAAAAAACCTGGCAATGCAGAAAGGAGAGGAGAGCAGAAGTACAGAGATGGGGAGAACAGTCTGGAGCACTTGGCCCAGTACCCACGAAGGCCAGTCATACCCCGTACACCATATGTGACTATTAGCTTTGCTTCCCTATGGTCACAGTCTCTATACTTATCCAAACGGCTTTCACTACTCTCCAGCAGGACAGCCGTCAGAACGCATCATTCCCTAAATATAAATTGCCTCATGCTTTTGCTCATATGGTTTCCTCTGCCAGTGGTATCTTCCACCAAAACCCAAATACCATCAATTGAAATTCTCCCCATCCTGATTAATGATTCTCCCTTCACTGTAACAACAGGAAGTAACTCCTCTCTGCCTCCCCTATGTTTTCAGAAAATGGTTCTTATCAGGCACATAAATCTCAAACATATTTATAACTTATATTTCTTAAAAACTGTAACATCCTTCAGGGCACAGACAAAATCTAAACAATTTTGACCAGCATGATGTCTCACACAATAGATTTTCAATTAATATTTGCTAAATATTTTATTAAGTAATTATATTAATTATTCTAATTCTTTTAGATATTAATTATATTCCTCCATACATCCCCAATACTATCCCATTTGATCATATTACTTATAAGGTAACATGATTTGTCAGCACTGCTCTTTAGCACTTTAAATGTATTATCTTATTTAGACCTCGTGATATAAGTATTATTACTGTACCATCCTCATTTCTTTGGCAAGGAAACTGAAGCACTAAGAGTTTAAATAACCTGGACAAGATAACACAGGAGCCCTGGGATTTGAGCCCAAGAAGCCAGGCACCAGCGTCTATACCTGTAGACACTATGCCATCATGCCAGGTAGTAACCTAGGCTGCAATGAACAAAATATGGTCTTAGTTCACTTGAGAATTGGGTCTGGTGTGAAACAGGGTACATTACTAACAGAGAGAAGACCCACAAGCCTAAATCAGATGAAATCTTTCAAATTTCAGCCTAAGTGCCAATAACCTGGTGATACATGCATGATACAGAAAGCAAAGACACAGATTAGAAGAGGCCCTGAGTCATAATTCTCCAGTTCCATACACAGAGGCGAGGGGAGCCCCACTGACCAGCTGCCCCCTAAAACCCAGTTCTTCTGGGGCTAGAGCAGTAGGAAACAATGTCTGAGTGGAGTAGATAACTGCAAAGTGTTTACTTTTTTTTCTTGTCAATAAGGATCAGAATATTATATCCAAATTTCCAACACCTTTTCATGTTTCCTTGGAAACAGTCCAGCCTAGGGAGGACTCAGGAGCAGCTGCGGACAGCAAATCACCTGGCACAGAGCTGTGTGCATAGAAATCTCTCCCACCACCCACCCACCACACCTACTCCGTCTTGGAGGGAGGATGGATACCCACACAGGTATGACCATGAGCTCATCCTTCATTTTCTCCAAGTGCCGTGTTGACAATGCTGGAAACACCATCCAGCTGGTCAGCATGCTGTCAGAGTTCAGGCTCTGGAGTTGCCATTCTTGGGGTCAATCATAACTCTGCCCTTTACCAGCTCTTTAATCTGAAGTACACCATTTTATCCTTTCTGGCACTCAGTTTACATACCTATAAAATGCGGATAATAATCATACCTTTTTTAGTTGTGGGGACTGGACTTATACTAGTTAAATAATTCATTTTGTAGAGCTCTTTTTTGGGACAGAAGAGGCTAATACGTGACAGCTATTTATTAAGTATCTAAAATGTCCAAGCTAACTCTGGTTGCATAAATTTGAACTTGTTCAACTCCTCAAACTTAGATTATTTATGAGTAAAATAGAGATGACATCCACTGCTTATGGTGTAGGGAAACGTTAAATGAAATCACATAAGTAAAACTATATTACTTGTTATTTGGTAGGCACTAAATTAATGTTAACTGACCCTAAATTCTTCTACGCGTTTGCTCACAGACAAGACCTCCATGAAATTAGTCTACTCCTACCAATCTTTGTATCAAGTCTCCAGTTTTGTACAGAAAATAAAAGTGTTTTGAATGAGTTTTCCTATTCTTGAGAAGCCTCCCAAAACAATTACTGCAATCTATGCAATAGGCTAGTCGAAAAAACTACTGATCACTAAGTTTTTACAAATATTTTGAGTCATTTGAGTCATAACTCAGTGCTACCAAAACTTTTTAAAATATCATCTGGCTAGATATTTCGTCTTATGTGTAGGTCTCAAACAAAGAATTTAGAACAAAAACTTTGAAGCAAAAGAAACTGAACAGTTAACAACTGGAGACTTGAAGACGGAGGAAAAATATCAGTGTTTGCTAACCAAGCGATACATCATTCTGCACAAAACTTCAGTTTGTCCTCAGAAAATAAGGAAAAAAATTATCACCATATTAGATTTTTAGACTCTGTTCATATTTAAACAAGCCCCACAATGTCCATCGATCTGCATTTAGACAAGGGCCAGCATCTGGGCGGAAATGAAGAGTCATGGAATAGTAAATTATATTTCCAAATTGCAAAACCTCTGTTCTTTGGGGCTCCAAACGAATACAATGAGCAATTACATGCCCATCAGATGCTAAGATAATGGTAGTTTACCAGAAATCATGGGGAGTAACTATTTCGTTGAATAAGATCAGACTCAGAAATTTATAAATGAAGAAGGATAGAGATCAAGTCTTTGATGAAGAAATAAAAGAATACCATAAAAATCCTAAACCATTTAAAATATTTACGAATTTTTAGCTCTCTCTACAGGTACTTCAAGGTCATTTGAACAAAAACTAAAATAATGAAACTACAGCCTCAGTGTAAGAGCTTTATAGTATAAAACAGGATTTAAACATAGGAACAACGATACCAAGACAGGAAGGTCATATTAAAACCCTACATAAAGGACAGCAGGGAAGTTGTGAGGGGAGAAGGAAGTGTGAAGTGTGGGAATTAATAACTATGCTTTTTCTCAGCCTCAAAGGCTCTGGCCTCAAAGTTAATTAGAAGATATAAAAATATAAAAATTCTTTGTGTATGGAACACACAGAGGCAAGATCAAAGCCTCCCGTGGGTCAGAAACAAAATCATTACAAACTGAATTTCTGGGCCGTGGTGCCTCCCGTCTTCCCAGCACAGAACCTCCTGTCACTGTCCACACCTTTGAACTCTTCCTTTAATATTCTCTTCAGGTGGAGAGCTCCCTTTTTCACCTTGGCCTCTGCATATGAGCAGCAACTTGTTTCAAAACTCAGAGTCAATGGTGATTTTTGCATTGGCAGATATGCTAGAAGCCATAACTCTGCACTGATCAAAATGCCTTGATGCTCCCCTCAGCTTGACTAAACCTCAGACAGGTTTCTTCCTGAATACAGGCCCCTGACCTCCCTTTTCTTACACCATTTACTTAAAAAAAAAAAAACCTGTAAACGCAAATTCTTTCTCTGCTCCTTTGAAATGTAGATAAATCTTCTTCCAGCCTCCTGCCCGTTTTATAACCCAGGAATTTCTTTTTCAAGGACCTGGAGGAGCATCTCTTTGAAATGTCATCATTAAGAACAGACAGCACCCCCGTCTCCCAGTCTCTGTGGGAGGGGAGAAGCCTAATTTGAACAAGAGACAATTAGCCAACACAGATGGACTAATAGCACTGACCAAACTTCCTTCTAATGCCCTCCAGCAGTTTTCCAGTAGCTCACCTCAGAGCTTAAAAACCCTCTCACTTTTTGTTTCAGCAGAGTTGAGTTCACTCTCTCTCCCCTATTGCAATAGTCTAGAATAAAGTCTTCCTTGCCTGTTTAACTCTGGTGCAATTTTTCTTTGACATTGTACAGGATTTCTAATGAATCATTTTGAGGGCTTTTGTCCTATTAAAAGATTCCACAATTAAGTAAAACAAAAAATATTTAAAATATATATGCAATAACATATTTCATGACAAAATTTTAAGAGACAATTACTTTAATAAATGTTTGAGAAAACTTACAATCATAGTGTAGCAGAGATGGTCAGTTGTCTATCAGAGAATAAAACAGTGTCCTGTCTGGAAAGCCAAGGGGTAGAGAAATTTTAGAAAGATAGAGTGGTCAACAGGGTCACATGTACAGAACTGTCCAGTAAGATAAGGCAGAAAATAACTGCTGGGTGATCTTTGCAAAAGCAATTGCAGTTAAATGGTGCCATTGAATATAACGCAGAAGAAAAAAGAAAGGAAAAAGAGGAATAAGCCTACATCCCAGGAAAACTAATGAGTTAATGATAAATCTAGTGTTTTTCGGTCCCAAGCGTCTGAAGGATAGTGCCCAGAATATGACCCACTCGTGGGTAAGCATAGCACACATTTCCAAATGTAGCACCTAATAATCAAAGTGCAATACTTTGTACTCTGCCTGCCAAGAATGTGTGCAAAGGACAGAGGTAACAAAACAATTGGTAAAACAGCTGAACGGGATGGGACTGGACATATCAAGAAAGGAACAGTGGCTTGGGTTATAGTGAAATTTTAACATGTAACAGAGGAAAAAGGAAACTACTCAACTTTGTTGCTTACAAAGAGATTGATCTTCAGTGTGATACCATGGAACAGACATTGGCAAGAGAGAAATGAAGCTCATATTTGGTGAAGAGCTTGTTAGAGAATAGCTGAGAGTCAAATTCCTCTCGCCATGGAGCGACCCAACAGGAACCCACTGACTCTCTTATGGAGAGTACAAACGAACATTCTTGAAAAGTCACTAAAAGGAAAAGTTGTGGAGAACACAAAGGTCTAATTTCAGAAAATGAGCAGACTTCAAAACATCACTCCACAAAGTAGTTTTTAAATACAAATAAATAAAGTTACCTTTACAGTGGAGAAACTTGGTGGACACCACCTTAACCAGAAAATCAAATTAAAATCACCAACAATGGGATAAATGATCATCACATGTCCCCTGATGTAATGCACTGAGCAGAACACATCCCCTACGTGGTATTTCTGCCAAAAATGTTTAACCAGAATCTGATCATGAGGAAATGATCAGATGAACCCAAATTGAGAAACATTCTAAAAAATAACTGGATTGAACTCTTCAAAAATTTTCAATGTTGCAAAAGGTGCAAAAGGCAGGGAAACTTCCAGATTAGAGGAGACTAAAGAGGCATGAGAACTAAATGCAACATATCAGCCTCATTTGGATCTTGCTCTGAAGAACATCATTGTGATGATGGGGGAGACTTGAATATGAATTGTGTATTAGATAGTATGTTGATGACAAATTTCTTGAGAGTGATAAACATAATTATAAAAAAGGTGCTTTGTGACTCTTCCTCATTCTCAGTTCTGCAAAAATTATACATATGTATATTATAGAGCATAATCTTAAGCAAGATTCTATTTAAAAATTAGTAAGAGTTTAGAAAAAGAAATCGTGTTTACTACAAGCCAGCTGCATGTTTACTAAATTAAGTTAGACTAATTTTTGAGAGCTTAGAAGACAAGATATTTCAGGGAAATGTAATAGGATTTATTTTTTCTTTTCAAAATTCAAAAAAAGCAATTAATGTCGATCTCGATATCATGTAGACAAACTAAAGAAATGTGAATTGAATGGTCCTATGGCAAAGTGAATTCAATCTTATCTAAATGGGCATAATTCAGAGGGTTGACATCAGCCTGGAGGGAGCTCTCCAGTATTAAGATAAAGGATGCTAGCCATCAATTGGATAAGAACATGAATGGCACGCAAACGAAATTTGTTAGTGACATTGGCAAATATTCTCAGTGACACAGACACGAATCCCAAATATCCTGATGGACTAAATGCGTCAAAACCAACAACATGATAGTTAATGAAAATTATTTGAAGTCCCATTATTATCATTAGTCATTATACGCATTTTGAACCTCTCTCAGGAACTGGGAATAGAAAGGTAAACAAAAAGGTCATAAACTCTTAATCTTGCATGAAAATTATGGATTTAAAATAATTTTGAGTGAGATAAGTTCATGAAGGTGGAAGCACAGAGCCCTGGAAGTATGGATTAGGGAGACCTAACATAGACAGAATATCAGGAAAGGCTGCCCACTTGGCAATGTATACATGGAAGACACTAGGGTGTGCTGCAAATAACCAGTCAAATGGGAAGGCGTCACGATAGAGGGGTGAGGGGAATTGGAGCAGGAAAAAGAAGACTACACCAGCCTGGCAGAGGGAACAATCGTGTAAAAGCCCTACACAGATGTGGCCATGGCACAGTAACCAGCTGAGAGAAATCCAGTGTGGCTAGAGCACAGAGAGCAAGGGAACAGCCCCAAAGACATGGAAGAAACAATCCTAACAGATGCATGAGTCGAAAAGGGTTACAGATCTAACTGACTCTCATTTCAATATGATTCAATAATGCAATGTAGTTCTTCAAAGGATACAATATCCAAGACAAGGGTGGTGAGGTCCTAGACTGTTCATTGCCAATCACACCCAACTTTAAATTTGTGCTTCACTCAAACAAATTCAGAGCAATCTGTATGTTGGAGCCAATGCAAATCCCGACAAAGCACTGAAGGAATTGGAAATAGGTCACCTAAAGAGAAGAAAAGGAAAGATTCCAGGAGGCATGATAACCATCTTCAAATATCTGAAGAGCCATCATATGAAACAGAAAAAATAGCTGGTATGTATTTACCAAGAGTTAATGAATGGGCATCAGAACAATGCATATTTAATTCAATCTTAGTTAGACTTTACTAATAGATCCTGGCTGGAGCTGGAATGGCTGTCTGGAGAAAATGCTGAACCTCCCAGGCAAACTGATAAATAGGCAAAAAATTTATAGAGAGAAACCAAATCCTTGAACTAAATAATTAATAGGTCTTCTTCTAATCCTGATATTCCATAATTCTATGACAGTGCCATTTCCATTATATGGGCAACATATTAAAGAGCTATTCAGAATATTCTAGTAGGAAGAATTTGAATAGGACCAAGCTGATGAATTTATAAAAATAAAACCTATATCCAACATCTGTTCACAAAATTAAGACTGAATCTTAAACGTAACTTAAAAAAAATAAAACCTCGGGCTTCCCTTGTGGCGCAGTGGTTAAGAATCCACCTGCCAATGCAGGGGACACGGGTTCGAGCCCTGGTCCGGGAAGGTCCCACATGCCGCAGAGCAACTAAGCCCGTGCACCACAACTACCGAGCCTGAGCTCTAGAATGCATGAGCCACAACTACTGAAGCCCACGTGCCACAACTACTGAAGCCTGCGCACCTAGAGCCCGTGCTCCGCAACAAGAGAAGCCAATGCAATGAGAAGCCCAAGCACTGCAAAGAGTAGTCCCGGCTCGCCGCAACCAGAGAAAAACCCACAAGCAGCAATGAAGACCCAACGCAGCCAAAAACAATAAATAAATTAAATTAAATAATAAATAAATAAATAAATAAATAAAAATAAAATCTCAAAATGTAAAATAAAGGCAAACGTCATTTTTGAGATGAAGGCAGCTGAATCATTAAGAACTTGGACTTTGGAGTAGACCTGTGAGGCCCTGGGAAAATTCTTCAGCCTTTCTGCTTCTTAGTTCCTTATATACATAATAAAGATAATTTAAAAAAAAAATACCTGGCTTATAGGATTATTGTGAGAGTTAGTGAGTCAACAAATTTAAAGTGCTCAAAACAGTGTCTGACACACAGTTAACCCTATAGAAATATTTGACATCTGTGATCAATCTTAGTAGTTAGATGAGAGATTCTGGAGTCAGACAAGAGTTTACAAAACTTTGCGAGGAAGGGCTGGAGGAGCATGCTCTGGACCGAGTTTCAGAAGAGACACCAGTAGGACAATACCATACCACTGGTCCTCCGTGGGAGCTGCTGTCTCTGCCACAATTTGGAATCAAGTGAATCAGGAAGCCACTGTCCCAACTACTAATCCCATGCCATTTCTGCTAGGATCTAGAAATCCAAAGCTGCTACCACAACTGTAGGCTTTCAGAACACATCACCAGACAATGGATGCTATACACTCTACCTCTCTACAACCACCCTGTTATCACTGTTACACAACAACAAATGCCTCCACCGCAGACCCTGCAGAAGCAAAAGCATGTGGACTTCACCTCATGTCTGGATTCCAAATAGTATGGAGGCACATCAGTTCACACACAAACCTGAGTTGTAAGGAAGTCTGAGAAATGTAGAATAAACTTTTCAGCTATAGCAGCAATTTAACATTTCTAAAAGGGAGAGAAAATGAAAATAAAAGTGCTAATCTATAATATCTATCATCATATTTCTTATCACTAGGATAAGAATTAAATAGGATATAATCCATATGCAGTACTTAGCCCTGAGTTTGGCAGACAGTAATCCCTCAGTAAATTACTAGTTGACTTCCATTATAAACATGGCTGAACAAGAATTATCTTTCCACATCTTTTCCTAAAAATCAAGAAAAAAAAACAACTTAAAATTCTATTTTCAGTAAAACTAAAAGAAATTCATAATCTACTGACTCATAAACATACATAAACCCTTCCAAAATTAGCAGAAATAAAACAAAAGTCACACAGGATGTCAGGCAGAAAGGAAATGCTAAGAGTGCTGACAGGGCACAATGATACAAATCCTATAAAGTATTGGGAAAAAATAAAAAAAAACAAAACCTCCTTAAAGGGAAACCACTGAAGCACAAAGGCTATATACACGGTTTTTAAAAATGGGTGCGGAAGTAGAGGTGAGAAAGCTGACAAAATGAAGTCTCCTGGATGAGTTCTATTTTACTTTGAGAAACAGGGAAGAAGGCACCCCCAGTGATTCACTTTCGGGAACCACAGTTGTAGAAAGCAGTCCCCCTCTGTGAGCAGGGCAGAAGGGAGCCTTTGGAAGGCTACCACGCACACATACCCACACCCACCCACCTCACCCCACACACACAGGGAGAAGTCCTAAACATAAAGACAGTTCAGGAAAATTCAACTCATTCAATGAGTAATATATTAAATCAACATGAAAATACTATAAGTAAAAAACATGAAGGAAAAAAAGTAAATTTTACCATTAGATAAAGAATATTTAACCAGAAAATGTAGTCAAAAAAGCAGATTAAAATGAAAACTAAATAATTTAACAAGAATTCAAAAAAATAACAAAGCAATCACCTGTTATGGGCTGAATTGCGTCTCCCTTAGCCCCCGCCAAATTCATACATAGAAGACCGAATTCCCAGTACCTCAGAATGTTACTGTACCTGGAGATAAGATCTTTAAAGTGGTAAAGCTAAATGAGGTCACTGGGGCGGGCCCTAATCCAATATGATGTCCTTATAAAAAGAAGATATAAAGACACAGACAACACAGAGGAAAGACAAGTGAAGACAGAGGGGGTAGATAGCCATCTATAAACTAAGGAAAGAGGCCTCAGAAGAAATCAACACCTTGATCTCAGATTTCTAGCCTGCAGAAATGTGAGGAAATAAATTTCAATTGTTTAAACCCCTCAGTCTGTGGCACTTTGTTATGACAGCCCCAGCAAACTAACACATCACCTCTATGAAGAAAGATCACAAAGCAGAAATGCAAAACTCAGGTAAAAGAGTTACTTTTTAGGCAACAGAAGAAATTAAAATGTGAGCTGATAGAATTCAGGAAATAAGTAGAAGGGAAGGGAAAAGCCATCAGTGGAATAACCAAAAATCACTGAAGAAATAAACGCTGTGGAAAACACTGTTAGGGACTTAAAGGACAGAAATAATAGAGTGAAAAAATGCACAGGAAATAAAGAAAACGTTTCAAAGGCCTAGAGCAAAAACGATCATGGAAAGTAATCAAAGCAAATGCAAAATATGCATAATTGGAGATGCTAAAGAATAATACTGAAACAATTCAATAGAATAAATATTTAAGCACACAATTCAAGAAGAGTTTCCTGAATCTGCATACCAAAGGGTCCATCATGTGCCTGTCAGTATGGTTAACAACAAGACACATCCTGGTAAAGTTACTGTAGTATAAAGATAAAAACAGAATCTCAGAACAGCCAGGCATAAAGATTAAGTTGTTTACAAAGGGAAAAGTCACAAAGTGATCTCAAATGTCTCTACAGAAATATACAGTCCCAGAAGTGGGGCAATATGAAAAATATATTCAAGAAAAGAAAGTGTAAGTCAAGGATTAAGTATGCAACCACTCATGGTAGCTTCAGATGCAAAGCTACAAACATTTGAACATGCAAGTATGCAAGGAGTATGATACTCATAGGTTCTTCTCCAGTACGCTGCTGGAAAACCAACTTTAGCCAACGAAGAAATACCTTGGGGAAGAAAAGGTAAAAGGACTGGCAGTGAGAATTGAACATAATTAATTATAAAACTAAGAACAGAACAAATGTGAAGATCAAGGTAATAAAAGAAATTGAAAATATTATATCTCCCCACAGTGTAGGAATCATACAACTATTTGGAGAAGAAAGAGGTTAAAAGGTAGGATGTACAGGAAGATTATTATTTCACCTGTAGAGTTAATAGTCAAAGGATTTCAATAATATCATTAAAGTGATAAAATATAATCATAAGTTAGCAATAATACAAATGTAAACAATAAGAAAATACTAATAATTAAAATTGAGTTGTAAAAAAGAGAGAAAGAAAATGGTAAAGGAAACATGGTTATATGCTGTAGAAATCAATAGAGATTGACTAAAGAAATATAAGACTAAGGCTATAATTATATAATAATTTAATTATAAAGACAACCACTAGGACAAAAATATAACCTTCTCTAAATTCCATTTCAAAAAAACATACACACACACACAAACTAATATACCAACAGGGAACACAGTTAAGACTTTAAAAACATTACAAAAACAGAAGATATTACATAAAATAATACAACAATACTAAGATCAAATACAACTTATGTGTCAAATCAGTAAATGTCAACAAGTTTAATTCTCTTAATAAAAAGGAAAAAAACCTTTTAACACTAGATCACACAGGAACACCCAACTCTTGATTTTTATAAAAGATAAATTAAAACAAAGTGAGACAGAAAGATTGAAAAAAAAACAGCAGGCAAAAGTATACTAGGAGATGAACTTCCAGTTGTGTCAGGGTGAAGAGGTCAGCAAATCATCTTCACACACACACACACACACACACACACACACACACACAGTGCAAAGCTGGTCAAAATTGTCCAAAGCAACTATTACGGGGCTCTGGAGATAGACCTAAAGCAGACAGCACATTATAAAGTACTTAATCTTGAAGAACCACTAAAGCTTCCTATAAGAACAGAAAGAGGTCTATGGCCTTGTTGCCTGGGGTTAGTCACGTACCCAACCCCCAACTCAGTAGACAGGAGTGGTAGTCTTACCAGAGTAGGGATCGCTGGAAAACCAGCCACCCAAAAGGGAGCAATCTTTGTTTGGATTGCGGATGGGGGGAAGGGGTGACACATGGCTTTCTCACTAAAAATGATGGCCTCAGCAGGAAGCGATCAGGAAAAAACTACTTCTTTTCTAGCCTGAGATTGTGGTTACAGATGGGGTTAAGTGCTAAAAACGAGGGAGCTTCTAAACGGCTTTGAAAGCTCTCCATACATCCTTGGATTGCAAGACACATGCATGTGGTGGGGAATCCCAAGAAAGCCCAGTGGAAAAGAAAAAACCGAGACTTAAAACTGGCTGAATTTTGTACTTCCAACCTCAGCGGAGGGTTGAAGCCTTACAGGCTCAAAGTGTTTGAGCCCAACCTCTGCCCAAGTCTTTCACTGACCACTAAGCTATGAAGACATAGGAACAACCCTCATGAAGTTTAGCTAAAAAATACAAACAAAAATAGATAAACTGACCAGAGACTTTAGTGGCTACACACAATGGGGAAAACAAGATTCCACAGATTAAGTCCAGGTAATTTACCAAAAACATTATTTAAAAAAAAAATCAGACTCCAGAGTTGTTACATAACATTAATTTAAATGTCCAGGATTCATTCAACCAAAAATTACAAGGCATGCAAAGAAACAAGAAAATGTGACCCATCCTCAGGGAAAACACATCATTTAATAAAAATTGACTCCAAGTGGACTGAGAGGTTGGATGCACCAGACAAAAAATTTCAAAGTATCTATTACAAATATGTTTGAAGAATTAAAATATGATTCCACAAAGAAGGAATCTCAATAGAGAAATAGAACCCATATTTTAAAAATGGAAATTTCAGGGTTGAAAAGTAGAATAACCCAAATGAAAAATTCACTATATGGGATCAATAGCAGATTGGAGATCAGAGAATAAAGCATGAGTGAACAACAGAATAATAAAAATTTCCCAGTCCAAAGAACAGAAAGGAAAAACACTGAAGGAAAATGAACAAAGCCTCAGAGAACTGAAGATCAAGATTAAGCATCCCAACAAAGATGCAATGGGAAACCCAGAAATAGAAAAGAGATTAAAGGAACAGAAAAAATACTTGAAAAGACGATGGCCTTAAACTTCTCAAATTTGATAGAAAACATTAATCTACACATCCAAGAAGGTCAACAAAATCCATGTAAGATAAACCCAAACACAGCCACACCTAGACACATCATAATCAAACTGATGTGAGCCAAAGACAAAAAAAAATCTTGAAAGCAGGAAGAGAAAATCAACCTGTCATGTAAAGGGAAGAACAACATGAATAATGGCTGACTTCCATCAGACAGTATGGGACCAGAAGGCAGAGAGACCACATAATTGAAGTGCTAAAGGAGGAAAATCTATCAGCCACGAATTCTATCTCCAGCAAAACTAACCTTGAAAAATGAATGTGAAATGATGACATTCCCAGAACAAAATAAAAATAATGTGAGATTTGTTGCAAGCAGAACTGCCCTACAAGATATACTAAAGGAAATACACCAGGCTTAGAGGAAATAATACCAGATAATAACTCCTGTCCACAAGAAGCAATGAAGAGCACTGGAAATGGCATATATGTGAGTAAATACAAAAGAACAACCAGGAGAAAGCCAGGAGAAACCTTAGCACCTGAATATTTGACGAGATTGAACCTGCAAGCTTCCCCAAGAGCTACCTGAAGAGGCCAGTAATTCAACCCAGAAATGTTAAGGGAGTTAATGTCCATGAGAGCACATCCCAACCAATGGGAAATGTGAGACAGAAGGAAGCAGGAAATAAATACCTCACCTGTCTGCCCCCCTCACAAGGACTGTTCTGAGATCTATAGCTGTAAATGCTGCCTCTCTTACCAGCCCTGAAGAGCCAGTTGTGTTTTGAGGAAGCTTGTCTTACTTAGTAACACACCTCCTTGTATTTCTGCTGCTTCCTTCCCCACTTCACTTCCCTGTTTCCCTCATTTTTTTTTAACTTCTGTACCCTTCCCTCTCCTTCCTCCTTTTCTCCCTATTCTCTTCCCTCTCCTCTTTTTTTTTTTTTTTTTTTTTTTTTTTTTTTTTTTTTTTTGTGGTATGCGGGCCTCCCTCTGTTGTGGCCTCTCCCGTTGCGGAGCACAGGCTCCGGACGCGCAGGCTCAGCGGCCACGGCTCACGGGCCCAGCCGCTCCGCGGCATGTGGGATCCTCCCAGACCGGGGCGCGAACCCGGTTCCCCTGCATCGGCAGGCGGACGCGCAACCACTGCGCCACCAGGGAAGCCCGGTTTCCCTCATTTTTGCTTCTCTAGAATGACAACCCCCTCCCAATAAAGTCTCTTTTTTACCTAAATCTAAGAGAGCTGGCCCTAGAAAGAGTGGCCCTAAAAAAATCCAACACTCAGGATGGGATTTGGAGGGCTGAATTTGCAAGCTGTCTGGAAATAATAAGGAGCCATCTCTGGAAGTTAATGTGGTAATAATAATTATTATTACTATTAGTTGTTATTATCCCATACCATGCTTTCTCACTTAACAATGTCTTTTAAATATCTTCAATATTAATATATAGGGAACTTTCTCATGCTAGTTTTTTGTTTCATTTTATTAACAGGAGTTAATTTCAAAATAACCAGAGTTTTTATTTGTTTATCTATTTATTTATTTATTCATCCATCTAACAAACATTTACTGATTTCCCCCACTGTGTGCCAGGCACTGTGCTTAATATGAGAACTACCCAAATGGAAAAAAAAAAACAACTGCCTCCTGAAAAAAAAAAATGTCCTTATCTTCAAGGACCTAACAGCATAGTAAGGTCCTAACTAGGACTCTCCAATGGGATGACTGAAGCAATGATAATAATTCCTGGCATTCAATGGCACCACAATCTCTAAAGTTTAACCTGTGGTTAATTGGGATGAGGTACAGGTGGAAAGTGAGGCACTGGGCTACTAGGGGGTTGCTGCTCTTAATGGGTTGTCATGATAATGACAAGGATTGTGGAGAGAGAGTGCTCTCTGCTTTTAAAGGAATTGGAATCTTTGCCCAAAAAAAAGAAAAAGAAAAAAAGAACCACAATAGGTCCAGCAGTGCAAATAGTACAGACAATAAAAACGGAAAATAATAACAACATCGGAAAAAAAAGCCTCTTCCAACACACATACACACACATGTGTGCACAATAATAGGGGTTAGCTGATTCTAACACCAGGCAGTAACTCTGCCCATACATTTCAAGCCTCAAATGGATCACAGCCTTCACTTCAGATTTCCATAACCTGCCACAGAGGAAAGAGAAGATTACTTAGAGTGCTCAGTACCACTACACGTTGTCCTGGCCTTCCAGGACCATGGAGAGCAGATAAATTATTTAACTGGGTGGGTGTCTGGACCTACACACACACACACACACACACACACACACACACACACACACACACACACACAAACACACGTACACAATGGAAGTTCACCTGGGATTACAAGGGTGATAGTCAATATGTAACAACTCATAGCAATCAAAACTCTCACCACCTACAAAGTGCTTCCCAGATGAAAATTAACTTCACTGTTAATGTACTTCCTGCCTCAAGTTAACCTCTAAAAATCTCTTAGATTCCCAATAGTCAGCGTTACAGAAACTCTTGTCCAACCGGAAGGAGTGGGCTGAGAGTCAGGGTCAGGATCGGAGCAGGGGGAAGAAAGGGAAGTCCAAGCTGAGATCCCCCTGCTCCTCTTTCCTCCTTGAGCACTGCCTCTTCTGTAATTATGTTCCTCCTCTTTCCTTCAGCTCTAGGCATCATCCATTTCCCTAAGTGATGCCTTCAGTTCTCATTTTACTTTTGCTTCCCTTATTCTTCTTCACCTCAAAGCTCTCACAGTCGGCTAAACAGGATTGTCCATGGAAAAGTTCCCTACCCAGACTGTCCTAGATTTATTTAATGACGGAATCCAGGTATAAATATGCCAATTAAATTATGAGCAGAGGAGTGAAAGAGAAAATGGCTTTGGCCTAGAGGAGTAGAAAACAGATCCAGAAATTTTGCAAGGATGGTCTTTGTAGATTTAAGAGCTATATTTATTTACTTATTTTGTTTTTTTGGTTTTTTATTTTTATTTTTTTATTTTTAATTAATTTTTATTGGAGTATAGTCACTTTACAATGTTGTATAAGCTTCTACTGCACAGCAAAATGAATCAGCCATAAAGAGCTATATTTATATGAACCTCAAAGTTATTTCCTAAATAGTTCCACAGGTCGTAACAAGCACTCTAAAAAATGAAGTAGCTGTTTTCTCATAGAAGAGCTATAACTTCCCAATATGGCTCTGGCTTCAGTTATTTATGTATTTAACCTGGGCTCTCTATAAATATTTGCTGAATGGTAAATGACTGGGTGAATGCTTGCAGTTTTGATTAGACAGATTATAGTAGTTGGTTCTTTCATGGCAGTTGAAAGAGATAACAATGTCGTTTTGAGTTATTTTAAGACTACATCACTGAAATTACTAATAGAGGAGTCTTCAAATATGATGTGTCAGAAGATTCCATGGAAGAATTGGGGTTAACTACTTTATTGAGGGCTTCCGCATCAGCTCTGGGTATGGCTGATGCTTAAAAATCAGAAAAGCAAAGGTGTGGACGGTTCTAGCCCTACTGTAGCCTCCATGACAATTCATACATACAACTTCCTCCTGGCTCCCCAAATAAACATACCTTATTCCTGAGCCTACTGGGCTGGCCATTTTTCTCCTTTTTTCGGTTTTCTCTCCTCAAATGCGTAGTTTACTTATTTCATTGTGAAAGTCTGAATCTTCTCTACCTTCTATCTTCTTAGGATCTTTGCTCTGCTCTAAGTCAGTCAAACATCTGTCCATCCTAATGGGGTTTTCTTTTTATTATGCATTAATTGCATTAATGGCCCAAAGCTATGGGGTTTTGCTTAGGCCTCTGGCAGCTAGTCTTTCCCACGTAAGCTCCGGTGTGACTCCATGGTCAACAGGACTATTGGAAGCAAGACGTCCCTCTAACATAGTAAGAGGGCAATAACTGCATAGCACATGGATTCAAATGTCACACCATTAAACATGTAAAAATTCTGAGGAAAACACATACATCTAAACAAAAATTAAGAATGGATGGGACTTCCCTGCTGGCGCAGTGGTTAAGAATCTGCCTGCTAATGCAGGGGACATGGGTTCGAGCCCTGGTCCAGGAAGATCCCACATGCCGCGGAGCAACCAAGCCCGTGCACCGCAACTACTGAGCCTGCGCTCTGGAGCCCATGAGCCACAACTGCTGAAGCCCATAGGACTAGAGCCCGTGCTCCACAACAAGAGAAGCCACCGCAATGAGAAGCCCACACACCGCAACAAAGAGTAGCCCCCGCTCGCCGCAACTAGAGAAAGCCCATGCGTAGCAACAAAGACCCAACGCAGCCAAAAATAAATAAATTTTTTAAATTTTTTAAATTAAATAAAACTATTAAAAAAAGAGAATGGATTATAAAGCCTCATGCTAACAGTATAAAGTTTTACTTTTTGGGAAAATATCTGTAGATAAAATGTCTGTTGACAATAGACCCTGCCTTAGAAAACTTCAGTCTGCCAATGATCTACCAAAGATCTCTAACTTTTTTTTTCTATTTGACATCCATCACCACTCATAGTCATAAAAAAAATTTTTATTATAATAAGGATTTTTAAGATCTACTCTCTTAGCAACTTTCAAATATGCAATACGGTATTATTAACTATAGTCATCATGCTGTACCTTACATCCCCAACGACTTATAACTGGAACTTTGTACCTTTTGACCCCCTTCACCAGCGCACACGAGGAAGACAGAGATATGTAGCTCTCCAATGTTAACAGGACACCCGATATTTAGACTGAGAAAGAGCAGTAGGTTGTGTAGTAGGTAAGCATGCAAGCCTAGACCCAGAACAAGGGTTTGAATCCTAGCTCTGCCACTTACTTGGTGAAGTCGCTTAATTCTCTATGCCTCAGCTTCTCCAGCCATAAAATGGAGATAATAATAGCACCTACTTAAAAAGTGTTTTTGTGCCATGTAAATGAGTTAATACATGTACGGCACCTAGAACAGAGTATGGCACTCAATAATTATGGGAATCTGGTTCCATTTAACAAACACTTATAAAGTATGTACTACAGAGCAGGCTCTGTGTGTTAGGAAATGGAAATATAATAATAAACAAGACACAACGTCTGTTCTCCAAAAGCTTGTAGTCTCATGGCTCCATAGGAGACCATTCTCATGTATTAAAATACCTAAACACCTGGCAATATGTCACAAACTCTATGACTATTCTCTAGGATAATCTGACCATGAAAAAAGGTGAGCTGAGAGACTTTTCACAGAAAATCTTGAAAGCAAATGGGAAGATTGCAGTTATTATTTGGGGCCATCAATGAACTATATAATATTTCATTTAGACCAAAATGGTTTTCACCTGAGTCACTTGGAGAATTTTTCTAAGTCCCTGCTTCCTGAGGCAGGTATGAACCAAGCTCAGGGATTTAAATGCTACTTCTTTCCACTGCTGCCAAGCTCTCATTGCACCTAAACTTGTAAAAAACAGAATGTGATTGATATGTCAACCCAAAATTTGTGCAGGTATTGAAAAAAACAGAGATAAAATTTCATATAATCTAGGCTCAATGGGAAAAATCCCTAGATTCAGACACAGATTCCTGTCTAACATAGTTATAGAAATAAAATTGCTAAGTTAAATTAGAGAGGATGACATGATTGAAACCTCTGAATCCAGCACTTCCCTCCTTGAAATTATAAAATTGTAATTATAAAAATGAAACTGACTCAAATCCATTTATCTTCAGAGATTGGTTTACACATCTCTTCATAACAGGCATACCAAATGATTACAGCAACTGAAGTTGAGACAAGGTAATATTAAATAGTCCTCCCAGCTGAAATCTCCAGAGAGCTGAAAGAAATCTTGACCCTTTTCCATTTCTTTCAAATGTAATAGTGTCCAAACTTGCTAAATGAGCCATAAACATTAGTATCTGAGGACCAGGTTAAAGAGAACACAAAATTTTAAAGAGAATAAATAAATTTGATATGACATGTTAGAAAGTCTCTTTCGTGGGAACTGTAAAAGCACATCCTCCTGCAGGACCAAGTCAGTGAGATGTTGTAACTGTGACGCTGCCACCAGTTCCAACCTGCTCGAACATTTCCTATGGGAATTCAGTCAGCAGTAGAAATAGAGTCTGTAGCATAAAGGGAGAGTGTGGTGGCCTTAGGAGCAGAGAGGAAGGTGCACCTACCTCTCCAACACAAAGGGATGGGAATCAAGAGAAACACTTCCGGGAACTGGGGATGAAGGAAGGACACCTGTTACTCCCAGGCTGAACACTTGGCAGCACTGCCGAAGCCGGCTATCCCTCCCAGCTCTCTCATCACAGCAGAATGCAGCATCTGGGTTCTTGAACAAACTTGCATGGACCCTCTGGAGACTGGGCATATTTGAACACAGAGACACATGGATCCCCTTGTCTGGGAAATTTTGAAGTGAGGCAACAACCCATAACAACAAAACAGGAGCAGCATGCCTGACATGCCACAGTGTGTTGTATACAAGTACATATTATTATCATTTTTGTAGGTGGAAAGTTATTCAACGCAATAGGAAAAAAAAATGGGTTTCTCACGAGAATAAAGCAGTAGGCTTCACAAAGTGGGTCCAAATTCTCCTGGGGGGTAGCTCAACCCTGAAGTGAGGAAGGCTAGGGGAGGCCTTATGGCATACTTAAACTGCGTCACATCGAGGTGTGACTACCACTCATCTAACCCTAGCATGAGAGACCCAACATTTTTGGATACAAAACACTAACAGTACTCAGGCCATTAGTACACAATGGCAGCAACATACATTTTGGGTTAAACAAAACTAACCCACTAGACAGAAAGTGTTTTAAGGGAGAGAGATGCCAGTCTAGACATCATAGGACAGCTGAATTCACTTTTAATGAGGTGCTCCTCATTATTCAGAGGAAAAATATGGATGCATTCTCTCCCATGAGGAAGGCAAGGAATGGGAATCAGCCTGAAGATGACAAGGCTTTAGTGAAGGGGGTCAGGCTAACTCAACAAATAACGCTGGATGATGCTAGGACCCAGCATTGAGAAAGGGCTGGTATCCTGACCCACTAGAACCTCTTAACTGTTTCAATACAGATTGAGCCTGAAGTAGCCATGAGGCAATGGCCCTCCATTCAGCTGCTGAGATTTAAGGGGTACACTTAGAGGAGCTTACGGATCTCCAAACCTAGGGAAGTTCTCTGGGGCAACTGTCATTTACATGGATGCACGCTCACTGCTCTAACCCCAAGAATAGATCAGAATAAGATATCTCCCACGGCACACTTAGCAGGGACAGGAAATATTCTGAGTAACACTCGTGTCCTCTCCACAGGAGGGAGCTGAGTCCGGCTATACAAGAGCACAAAATGGAAACGTGTCTCAGTACAGGACTTTGAACAGAGGTGCGGTAACTGGCTTTGTCCCCAGCTGACCTGGAACCCAGAAGTAACCAAACCATGGCCAGTTTTAATGATTCCTGCCCATGATAACATCTGGTATATGGGCAAGGGCCAATCTGTTGGGAAGACACAGAAAATATCTCTGTAATTCTTACTGACTTATTCTGTAATAAAACTAAATTGTACCATAACTATATTGCATTATGGTGTAATACTGGCATTAACAGTAAGATTCAACTGCCTTATGTAAATAAGTTATATAATAATTCTCATATTGATGATCAAATATACGGGAAGATGGAGTTAAAGCCTCTTCAGAATGTAATACTGACGGAAAATGACTGAGGAAGAACTGGAAGCTAAGCCTCTGCTGATTTCTTTGCTAACTAGTTCTGCACAAGTTTATTACAAGGTACAAGGAACCAAATTAGTACAAATATATGAAAATGTATGTCATGCCTACACGGGATGAATTGGTTGCTTCTTTAAGTTTATCCCTACCCACACTGGATCCTCCAAATGTTAGGT
The DNA here is from genome assembly GCF_002837175.3 of Physeter macrocephalus. Lineage (NCBI taxonomy): Eukaryota > Metazoa > Chordata > Mammalia > Artiodactyla > Physeteridae > Physeter > Physeter macrocephalus. The sequence goes on from NC_041232.1 coordinate 73,999,496, forward strand.
ATATTTATGCCAACAACTATTGCTATATCTGTTACATAAATGCTATCTAAATGTAGGTGCTCAGAAAAATATGAATACTTTAGGAACAGATCCTAGGTCAAGGGCTACGGGTCTGGAATTTGTGGGAAAGAGATAAAGTCAGCAGAGCTGGGTTACTCAAACCCTGCATTCCCAAGAAACCTGCATTCCCAAGAAATGCCTACTTCAGGATGGGCCCTTGGCCAGCTCCTGAGAATTAAGCTCTGAGCCTTTGGAATATTCTGCCTGATAAGAGTGCTTTTTTTTTTTTTTTTTTTTTTTTTTG
>NC_041232.1:73999869-74042066 GCF_002837175.3 Physeter macrocephalus
GCGCAGGCTCAGCGGCCATGGCTCACGGGCCCAGCCGCTCCGCGGCATGTGGGATCCTCCCGGACCGGGGCGCGAACCCGGTTCCCCTGCATCGGCAGGTGGACGCGCAACCACTGCGCCACCAGGGAAGCCCCAAGAGTGCTTTTGTATGTCTGAAGCCTTGGGTCACCCAGTACCCATTTGCTCAGATGGTTTATGCTAACAGTGTGCTTTATGGTGAATGCCTATTTTTGCTCTGGGAGGCTGGAGTTCAAGTAGTTGAGGTCAGTCATGCCTATGTACTAAACCCCGATAAAAACTCTGGACACCAAGGTGCAGGTGCACTTCCCTTGTGGGTACACTTTTCATGTGCTATCACACATCACTGCTGGGAGAATTAAGCACATCCATGTGATTTCCCTGGGAGAGGATACCTGGAAGCTTGCACCTGGTTTCTTCTGTATTTTGCCACATGTGCTTTCTTCCCTTTGCTTGTTTTAATCTGCATCCTTTCACTGTAATAAACTACATAAACTACAACCATGAGTATAATCACTTATTCTGATCCCTGTAAGTTCTTCTAGTGAAGCATGAAGCTTGAGAGTGGTCTTGGGGTCTCCCAACGTAAGGAGTAAGTAGGGAACAAAGGCTACGCAGCGGAGGTAGAATGTGAGCGGATACGTGAAAGATGGGTAGATATCCTAAGGAAGAACAGATAATGCAAAACAAGAGGCAAGTTGGACATGTAGAAAGTCCTCTACTGCAATTACGAATCTTGGAAGAAAATAAAGAATTTCATTTCACCTAGAAGTCTGTCTTATGGCTTCCTGGGACTCTCTTTATGACTACTTTCTAACCCTGGCAACAAATAATACAAAACTACATTTTTTATTTTCTAAATTATGTTCCGTAAGTTTGGAAGCTCATGATGAACAACGCTCCAGTTCATTCATCCTCCCTAAAACAGCACTGAAACTTATTTCTATTTTGAATGTTGATAAGTTGTGAATTTTGTCTTTCATGGAATCTTGTTCTTTTATTTTTACAGATTAAACCCATAAACACGGGCCTCTGTTGACTGTCACTTTTTTTGAGAAAATTCACAAACTGTGCCACATGATAGAACATGTACTATAAAAAGTTCTCCCACATTAGCTGTCACCAAAAGCATCTGCATTCCTTTTGTTTGGCCAAGGCTTTTTGCCAAGCAGCTAAAAATGTTCTATCGTGGACACTTGATTTCCTCATAACGCTTCTAGTTCATAGCTATGAAAAAGCTGTGTAAATTATTTCCATTACCTGATCCAAATTTTCCTGATGCTCTCATCATACCAAGTTCTACACCACAGAAAAAGCCTCCTTTGAGTGTTTCTTATCACCTCTGCCATTCGTCTTTTCTCTGACTGCCTCCTAGTTTGAAGAGATTCTTTCTTGGCTCTCTAGCTCCCCGGTCTAATACTCTGAGCTGTCAAAATGAAGACCTTCCAGAGATATTTCAGAAGTTTGTTTTTTTTTCTCTGAAACATCTGGCTAACTTCCCATAGATATTTTTCTTCTGCATTATATATGGAAAAATATAAAATAGGAGTGAAGGGGGAAAGTAACACTATAGTAGGTAATCAATAGAAGAGTACTTCTCTCGAGAGAGTGCTGAGCTCAACCGATTCTGATTTGCTTTCTATTTAAAATGTACCTCTCAAGGACCTAACAGTTCTCTTGAGTTCACAAAAGTAACAAGACTCGGAGGAACATAAGCCAGCTGGCTAAACAACAGACTGGAAACTCCAGAGCTATTAGTTCTCTTTCTTGTATTAAAATATTATAATCTGGCTCAAGTCCAACAACCTCCTTCTGCTTTTGTGTCCCCAGGTGTGAGATGGTGCCAGGACTAATAACCTATCTCACTGGGTTGCTTGAAAGATTATTAATAAGGGAAATTTCAAAGTGTTCTCCCAGCATAAAGCATTATACGAATGCTAAGTAAAAACACATGAATGATTTTAAAATACCATGGTGAAAGTGTGCTGTAGTAGAGACTCTCACATTTTGTGTTTACACTAGCAAGAATGATAATGTTGGCATATAGTCTTCGTGAAAGAGTCAGCCTAGGGCTTGTCTTGAATCTTCAAGCAAAGCAGTATGCCGTGGGTACTCTCAACTACAATCCGTCTCTCAGCCCAGCAGATACATTAAATTTATGTACGAATTAGTTGAAATGGAGTTAATTTTACCTGAGATTTTGCCTAATTGTGTGATTTGCCCTGTTCTTTAGGCACCTGGCACCTGACAGATTCTAATTTTAATATTCTAAAATCATTAGGAAGATTGCGTTACGCTTCAATTCCAAATGCCTTTAATCACTTGGTATAATCTGTCTCAACAATTTATTTTCTGTTTTTAATAATTTTTGACTCTAAGGAATGAGGGAGAAGTAGCTTCTTTGCCCAACGTTTATCCAGAGCTTCTTTCATGAGAAAGATACGAAACTTGAAATGAAGCAAGCATAAGCAACTGTAGAAAACAAGAATCTGCCTCAAAAAAGGAATAAATAAAACCTAGTGAAAAAATAGGATCAGATAATCTCTGTACAAGTCAAATTCTCCTTTAATGCCTCCTTCATAGTTTCTGGAACTTCACAAGTTCAGAAGGAATTTGGTTCTGAACTATGTCTTTACAGGGCATTGGGAATGATGCTCTCTTCAATCACACTCTTTAGAGTCCCTAAAATGACTCCATTCCATTCAGGGCTCAGTCTCCAAACTGCACCGCTGAGGGCCTCAGCTGTGGTAGATAATCATGCGAACAATGTAAATGTAAAATTAAAAAGCAGCAAAGTGTCTGCACTCTTCCTGCTCTCTCTGCAGCTCCACCTCCTCCAAAAGGGGACATGTTCCGCTCATGCATCATTTACAACTCGCTGCCAGGATTCCAGAAAGTCAATAAAAGCTCCCAACCCAAAGGTGAAAAAAGGGAAACCGAATTCCCTCTAGTCTGTACACACGCACCGGTGTGCACACACACACAGTATAAACGGATTTGTTTAAACATGAATATCTATAAACAAAAATTGAAATTTAGTAAGAGAAGCAAGAATCTGAGCCAAAAGTGTAAGATTAACTATTACATTTCTGTTGAGGTTGGGGTACAGGAAGGATCCCATGGGGAAGAGGACACGGGTAGTAAGAAGAAAAAGGAGACAGTCGGTGGGAGGCCTGTGAGCTCTTCACCCTGGATATAGTGCATCTGCCCAGAAAAGTTTGATTACACCTAAAAGCACAACTTAGCACTAATACAGAGTTCAATCCATTTTTGATATTTGGCTGCAGACAGCTTTCAAGCTCCAGCAGCCCCTCTTCCACTTCTGCTCTACATCTAGGTAAGCTGGTAGGAAAGCCCAGGCGCTCCTTCTTTGGTGCCGGCAAAAAGTTCAAACATGCCAGCCCCAGCCCATGTGAGGGAAACGTCACCTCAATCCCTGCCCCCGACCACAATTAAAGCCAAGCCAATCTCCTTTCCCTACTCTCTCACCCCATTTTCAGACCTGTTTGCAACCTCGCCTGTGCTCCCCAGAAAGCCTCAGTGTGTGAGTCAGAGACCACTGCATACCCCACTGGTGCACGTGTGGCGTCATCAGTTACAACACCCGAACCAAATCTGGGGTGAATGGAAGAGTACACCCCGTCTCTGTGGGGGACCAGAACAAGCACCATCTAAGCTACGCGCGGTCGTTATTAGTTGGGTGAACTATTAGTAGTGTGAACTGAGGTTCGAGTCGCTTCTACTTCCACTATGCAGTCCGGCATTTTATGTGTCAAGGAAAAACCCATAACTCATCTTCCACAGCATCGTCCACGTGAAAGTGGTTATAACCCTTTTGGTCAGAAGTGACTGTGGGAATGAGGACCCTGACCCTCATCTGTCCGTGGGGATAGCACAAGTCCTTCAGCTCAAGCCTCCACTCAGATGTCTAAAGCCTACCGGGCAGCCCAGCACTTTGGTACCAACTCCCCACGCTGTAAGAACACAGGGAATAATGCAGACAATAAAAGATTTGTGTTTTAAAAGAAAAGTTTTAAATAAAATTTAAAACTAAGAAGTATTTTATCATATCATTCCACATCACAACCTACCATATAATATTTTCTGTACCAATTATTACATTATTTTTAAAGACTTGATGGACCTTGAGTAAACAGAGATCATGTAGAGCTATTGAAAATCAAGGAAAATGGGCTTTTATGAAAATCTCAATCTGTATAAAATCTAATAAAAGCAGAAAAAACTGAAAAAGACCCAAGAGGAGATACTTATGAGACACACAGTAGTGCCTCCTGGACCTCCAGCTAAGAGTGTGTACAAAGAGGGGACAATAAAAAGGCAGAGAGAAATTGGAAGGGCTGACCCCAGTGCTGTCTGTCCCCTCCTTGTGGAGGGCAGAGTTGCAGAAGTTACTGCCTTTTTTGAAAACCTGAGGTAATGGTGGTACTGAGTACATAAATCAGGATAGTAACACAGCTCACGGAGTTATAAGCATCATACAACTTTATGCACTGAAAGTGCTTCCTAAACCTGAACACTGCATAATTAAAAGTTCATTGTGACTGTGTCCATCTTTCCTACATCCTACACGAACCTCTTCAGAAGTCATGATAACTCAAGTCATAAGGGAAGTTTGGCTTGGTACAACTTCTTTTTACTACCTTTTCATTTGTCTTCTTGAATCCCTGTGCATGTTTGCAACAAGCAGATAAATGGAGCTACGGACGATAAGTACAAAGTTTAAGGGCATCAATTTTAGCTAGCCATCAGGAAAGACTTTCTAATTAGAGGTGCTCTACAAGGAAATGGGCTTTCTCAGCAAAGGATTGAGCTTCCAGTCCCTGGAAATGCTCAAGTAGAAGCCATCTGCCGTGGGGCTGTAAACAGCATTTCTGCCCTGGGAGAAGGATTGGAATACTTGACTTGTGAGGTCCCCTTCCACTTCCATAATGTGACGACTGCTTGATCATGCGGAGAGAAAAACATGCTGTGAACTTGAAAATTATTTTGTCCTCTTAAAAAAATTTTTGCAAAGCAAAAACTAACACACTATTGTAAAGCAATTATACTGCAATAAAGATGTTAAAAAAATATTTTTTTTGCATCTCTTTTCCAAAATGACATTTCTAAGGAATGTGACGCTGATGGTCCCCTAGAGGAACATAAAGACAACTACCCACCCTTGATTTCTCCTCTCTAAAACATAATTTCTGATTAAGAGCTGGGGGTGGAGGGATGGTGGGGAAAACAAGGTAGTTAATAAGCCTTACAGCACAGCCAGCATCATCAATCCACCAACAGCTACATACTGAGTAGCTATTATGTTGCAGGCATGGCAGGAGATAAGAGATGTATCAAAGGTCCCTGGCTTCAATGTCCTAAAAATGTGTGGACAAATCAGACATTAAAAAGCAAATGATTATGAATAAATAAAAAGGTTGCAAACTAACTGCCAGGGACTAGGTCCAACTTGCATGCCTCATTCGGTCAACATACTGTTTTTAAAATTTTTAAATTAGAATGCCATTAGGCAGGATATGTACCTCACAATCACCATGTCACCACTCTTCCTCATATTACACAGGCCTAATTCACACATTTACATCAAATTCCTGACCCCTACAGGCAGTTGCATTTTTCACCTCCTAATGTACAATATAAATGATTAATAGCAGAAATATCATAAAATGGTATGTATATGGTTACTTTTAAGTAAATGTCACAAACATGAAACACTAGAGGGGTTTAGAAGAGGAGAGCAGAAAGAAGAGGTAACGAATGACAGGAGTACAAGTTCGAGGAGGGGAAGCATGAATCATAATGGAGAAGATGTGTTGAGAACATGGAGACTAGAAGGAAGAGGTGAGGGTGAGAATTAAGATTTGATCAAATTGCAGAAGGGTTTGAAAGCCAGGTCATATTAATCAGAAATCTTGACTGAAAGTGACAGAAACCCAAACCAAAATAGCTTTCTCAAAAACAGAAATTTACTTTTTAAAAAAAACTAGAGGGCTTCCCTGGTGGCGCAGTGGTTGAGAGTCCGCCTGCCGATGCAGGGGACGCGGGTTCGTGCCCCGGTCCGGGAAGATCCCACATGCCGCGGAGCGGCTGCTCCGCAACCGGAGAGGCCACAACGGTGCAAGGCCCGCGTACCGCAAAAAAAAAAAAAAAAAAAAAAAAAAAAAAAAAAAACTAGAAATTTATTGGCTTCCCCAATTGATAAGGGTAAAGTTAAATTCAGATATGGCTGGATCCAAGAACTCAAAGATATCAGCCCTTTTTCTCTCGTTCCTTTTCACTCTTCTCACTCTAGCAATCACTTCTGATGTTTTCTAAGTATTGGGTTTTTTCTGTCTTATTGCAGATGGGCTATGACCAGGAGGCCAGGGATCTTGGCCTTTCAGGAGACTCGACTTCTCCAGTTTCACAACCCAGGAAAAAGAAAGAAACTCTCCAAAAATTCATTTATGGGCTCAAGGGAAGGACTCTGAGTCTGGGAAAATGGGTTCATGGATCATACGCTAACTATTGTGGTCAGAGGAAAGCAAGTCTAATAACAATAATGATGTATGTGCACTGGACAGTCATAATAAAGGAAGGTGCTGAAATGGCTCACCCAGGTGCTCTCAGGCTGTGGAAACCCACTGGAGGTTTTAAACCTCAAAACCACATGACCAAAATACTCTCTTAAGAAGTTTACATGATGAATTGGAGGGAGAGGAAAAGGAATATGGAGAAGTGAGTTAGGAGTCTCATCCAGGACCAAGGACATAAAGTTCAACTGAAATAGAGGACAATTAAAAATAGACAGATGCAAGAATTATTTAGGAATAAAAATTAATAGAATAGGACTTCCCCAGTGGCTCAGTGGTTAAGAATCCGCCTGCCAATGCAGGGGACACGGGTTCGAGCCCTGGTCCAGGAAGATCCCACATGTCGCAGAGCAACTAAGCCCATGCGCCACAACTACTGAGCCTGCACTCTAGAGCCCGTGAGCCGCAACTACTGAGCCCGCGTGCCACAATTACTGAAGCCCGTCTGCCTAGAGCCCATGCTCCGCAACAAGAGAAGCCACCGCGATGAGAAGCCCGCACACCACGACGAAGAGTAGCCCCCGCTCACCGCAACTAGAGAAAGTCCACACGCAGCAAGGAACACCCAACGCAGGCAAAAACAACTAAATAAATAAAATAAACTTCCATTAAAAAATATTTTTAAAAATTAATAGAATAAGGAAAATGATCGGATATGGGAGAGAGGTTTCAATTACAATTAATTTAATAAATATTCATAAGTGTCAGTTCTGTTTTAGATACTGGTTATACAGCAGACAAGACGTCTGCATCATACAGCCTGCACTCCTCTGAGGAATATGGAGGTGGAACATATAAACTGAGTAATAAGTAATATAATTTCAGTTCCTAATAAATGCTCTGAAGAAAAACAAAAATGTGTAGGTGGCATAAAGAGTGGTGAGTGGAAGGTGCTATTTTAGATAAGGTAGTCTGAGGTGGTCTTTAAAGGAGGTGACACTTATGCAGAAAGCTGAACTGTGAGAAGGAAGCAGCCACATAAGAACCTGGAAGAGAAGTGTTCAGGGAGAGGGACCAGCAAGTGAAAGGACTCCAGGACAGGAATCAGCTTGACTGAGAGCCAGAAAGAAGAGTGGACAAGGGGAGAATGAGAGGAGAAGAGATCAGCATCGGACAAGGGCCAGATTTGGTAGGGTCTCCCAAGCCATGGAAAGGAGATAGGATTTTATTCTAATTGCTGTGGGATTTAGAGCAAGAGACATGATTTCATTTGGGCTTTACATAGACCACCCAGGCTGGGCCGTAGGCAAGAGTGAAGCAAGTTACCGTGGTGGCCCAGACGAGGACATGGTGGCTTAGGCTGGGATGCTGGCAACGGAGATGGTGCTAGACAGTCAAAGAGATTCAACATGTTGTGCCTGAGTGAAATACAGCATTATTATGAAGAGAAAACTAGAAATGGTTGAAGAATTATTTTCACACTTAAACCTGAATACATCTAGTACTCAGGCTATGTCTAAACCATTGGGTGATACTCCCTGTTCAAGAGCAAAGGCTCACGAGTGCTTCCTTCCAACTACAAAGAGGGGGGAAACATGTGCTTAAGAACTGCTTTTGACTAAAAGTTTTAACCAACAGTGGAAGACTATTGACAAGAGCTATTTCTGATATGGGAAAAGCCCTAAAGGACGCCCCAAAGAAAAAGAAAGGATGAGAAAGGAATATAAAAAATAAATCAAAATGAAACTTTTAAAAGAATATTATTTCAGAGGAATTCTCGAAAACGTCACAGGAAAAAAAATGAGCTCCTTTGGCCTCTGGCTTTCATGAATTTTGTACAACAAAAAAGGCACGATTCCCTACCTCTTCTTCACTTTCTTCTTTCTATTAAATTTTTGGTGGTTTTTCAGAACAAAAAAATATTACAGAGTCATTTCTGTATATAAAGAGTAAATGTCTACAGATTTTCTGGAGGGGATTTTTGGCAGAATGTATAAAATAAAACATACTTATATGCTTTATTCATTCTACTAGTTAATTATAGAAATTTGTCCTTATATAAACATAAATATGTAAAAATATTTATGTAAAAAGGTATTAATTACATATATATTTTACCTGAGATATATATATTTAGTTAAGAATCTGAAATAATCTAAATAAATAATGACAGGGGATTGGTATCAACACCATAGGTTAGTTTTCTGTATCCTTGTTGTGTTGGATTATAAACACATATGGGCAGGAGAGGAATCTGGAGAAATCTAACAGAAAGGCCCTTCCGGAGTTTCACCGGGTTAGGAGTCTCACGGAAAAGGAAAATTTTTCATCTGGTACCTAGTTTATGACCTAGAGTGGGGTCACTGAATTGTGAAATTCTGGCTTTGTCAAAAGAAGTCCCTTGATCATTTGTTACTTCAGACCTCAAATTCCAGTACTGAAAGGCAAATAGCCAATAAAAAAAGAAAGAACCAGAAAATAAATTTAAAAATCCTGTGGAGCAACAGGTTCATCATTTTGGATTGAAGCCAGCAGATTAGCACCTTGAGAATGAAGATGTAGCAGTTCTGTCACCGTATCTGTTTACATTTTGATCTTGGAATCATCTGTATTTTGCAAAGCTGCTTTTCTCAGGCATTCTTTGGCCCTACCAGATATCTATTGCTGTTTTGGTCCGTGACATGTCTAAAAGTTTTTAATCTCAGCCTCTATTAGGTTTAAAGAAGGGACCCCAGGGGCCACAACAAAGAGGGTGCAAAGAACTAGTTGTCCCTGACTGCCTCAGTTTTATACTGAAAGAGAGAGAGAGAGACAGAGAGAGAGACAGAGGCGTGTAAAAATGAACAAGAACATTTTACAGTTACATCAGTGGCTGTCTGCGACACCAGCATCCTGTCTCCTTTGGGCCACCTCTGAATTATTTTTCACAATTAATGGGAGAACTGAAGAAACAAATGGCAGAAAATTTAAACCGCAGGTGCTAACCCTGAATACAATGCTTAAGGCAGAGAATTTAATCTGATGGCTTCATGTCCTGAACCAAAATAGAAAGAAAACACCATGTGTTTATATTTTAATGATTTTCATTTTTAATTAGTGACTTCAAAGATTTTTAACAAACCTGAGTTTGGCCCCTCAAATACCATATAACATTAATTAGAGTCCAAATTTCTCCAGTATTTTAAAGAATGCGTTCAGGGCTTATTTCCCTCTGATTGACAAACATCTTAGTACCCTGTGACAAAACCCACTTTAGAACTTTTAAAAACACAAATGTGTTATAAATAAGATTTACATTTTGGTGACTCCGGTTTAAGATTTATTTAAAAGGTAACCACGTCCTCTTGGTTATGATGACATTTGTACCTCACTCATTTGCCAAAATGCTCCAGAGAGATCATTTATGTTTAACAAAACACAGTTGGTGCAATCAAAGCTGCATTTTAATGTCCTCATTTGCAGGATTTTCTCATGACATTGGCCTCTGCTTCGGACACTGAGAAAAAAGAAACACTCCACATCCTATTTTTTTTCTGTTTCTTCTGACATTTAGTAGTGTGCCATGATTTCAAAATACGACTTTTCATTTCTTTATACATGATGGTGTAGGCTCTTGTCTGGAGACTTTTTACATCAGTGAGTTTCCCAGTCAAGAAAGAGTAAGAGGAAACTAACACTGCCATGGGAGTAGCCTCTGGGTCTGTCTAGGTGTTTGAAGGGAAATTTCCATCTTAATGACAGAAATGTATCCAATTCTTACACTAACAGGAAGACTGGTGTAAAAGATCCAAGTTCAGTGGGAACACAATCGTCATGTAAGCTGTGTGAACAATTGTCACCAACATGATTGGTACACCACCAATGACCTCATTGGCTGAATAAACAATTACCCAAAGGTCATGTTGCTCCCACAGAATCATGATGGTCAAAACAATGAAAGTAATAGCCCAATGTGGTAACAGTTTGACACTGAAACTCCCATAGCACGGCTTGAGAGAATTTAGTTTGAGAAATACAGTGGTGACTGACTGTGGCCATTAGCTTTTTCCTGCTGTGTGAGATTAATTTGTGACTGAGATTTATTAGCCTAAACGAGGCTGGGGTTGATGAGATTTTGCTGATATACTGCGTAGAACACACATCAACTCAAAGAGAATAGATGAAAAATTAAAATGATAAAGTTGCATTGCTAGCTTGTTGCTGAAGTAATTGAAGTGGCTTGTGTTGTGCTGTGCTGTGATGGGTAGAAATAAAATATGTGCAAAGTTATCTAGATCATCCTTCTGAAGAAAGGAACTACAAAATATTTTCCCTCTCTATTAACGTGTTAAGGAAATCTCCCAATTCTTTTCTGACAGTGATATTGAAGCAAAATGAAAATGAAACCCATTCAGAATAAGCTCCAGAAGTGAAGCCAGCTATTATCCATGGAAATAGGCATAAGGGTTAGCGTAGATAATTGAAATACGAGCATAATGTAAAAACAGCGTTTTGTCTGTTAGGTGAAACCACAACTCCATATAATTTCTTTTTAACAGAACTGATATAGAAAAATGAATTCAATTTTTTTAACCCACCAACTTTCCCTCTGATGGAGATTCTAATTATCAGTGAAATGCCTAAAAAATACATACAGACCAGAATATTAAAAAAGGAATAAAAAAAGCAAGGGCCATGACATTCATAAAGCACTAGAATATCAGCTCCACAAACACAGGGATCTGTAGCTCACAGACATGTTCCACGTGCCTGGGGTTGTACTGGCACATGAAAGGTGTCCAGTGGGTCTTTGCTGAATGAATTAACAAAGTGCACACTCTTCCACTGCTGAGAACTGACCAGTTAGTGTGGATAAGACCACAAAAATTTCTTCACTTTTGAGAATCATCTGGCCAATAAATGCGTCACATGGAAATCTGGTGCTCTATGGAGTGTCCACCAGAACAGGACCCTGGATGGTGGACCACAACCCAAGTCTAGTGGGCATGGACTTTCCTTGAAGGCAGTGTGACTGGAGAAGTGACAATTGCCCCCCACCCGCCACCTCCAGAGTTGCAGGGCTTTCAGAGTTGGGAGACCTTCGCCCTCTGAAGCCCATGATGATATTCCAGGACTGTTCTACACCACCTCGATTGTTTAGTTCTTCAGTTACTCACAGATGTAACATTGACCAGGTATTACAGGTCCTTCACAGAACTGAGCAAATGAGAGTCTAGACATCACTGTCTTCTCCACCCTTTTTTTAACCTAGTATTCTCATGCAAGTGAAACAAGGTTCCTATCAGCAAGAGGCCATAAGAGGGCAAAAAAAAGCACAAAAAAAATTTTCAGGGAGATTTATAAAAGCTAACATGCTTCACTTTAGTGAGTGAAGGCAGGAACTGAGTGCATGTATGAGAATCCAGCTTTTGGAGGAGGCATGGGAAAGGTCTTTCTTGTACCAATGGGAATAATTTCCTCCCACTTCAGACTGCCCTCCACATGACCGTGGCAGCAAACCAGCAGTCTCTATCCTCAAAGTGCGTTTACCTTCAATGCCCCAGGGAAAATTGTGACCTTAATCCTGAGAAGACTCTATCACCGTTTTAGTACCTATTTATTTCAGTTCTCCTCACAGGAGCCTGTGTTCCAAAGTGCACCCCGAACATTCTTCCCATTTCCTGAATGAAGACTCAGCTGGCATTATGGCCGTGCTCTCTCCCAAGACAGCCCCGATGACAACAGGGGATACCTAAGACCCTTCTCTGCCTCAGTCTCTAGAAGGGCATCAAAGTCTCAAACTGCCCAAGACTAAAGAAGCTTGTCACCAACAGAGGAATGGCTAAGAGTGCCGGTTCTGGAAATTTATTAGCTGCGTGACCTTGGGCAAGTCACCTAATTATCGTGAGGCTTATTCTGTTCATATGTTAAGTGGAAATACAACAGGAACCCTTCTGAAGGTTTTTGTGGTGATTAATTGTAAGATACTTGGCACAAATAAAGTACTGATACATGCTACAACTTGGATGAGCCTTGAAAACATTATGCTAAGTGAAAGACACCAGTCATAAAGACCACACACTCAGATTCCATTCATATGAAGGTGCATTATAGATAAATCTGTACAGACAGAAAGTAGATTAGTGGTTGCTCAGGGCTGGTGGTTGGGATGGAGGGAGAGGATGGGATAGCTAAAGGGTACAGGATTTCTTTTGAGGTGATAAAAATGTTCTAAAATTGACTGTGGTGATGGTTGCACATATCCATGAAGAAACTAAAAACTGTTGAATTCTACACTTTAAATGGGAGAATTGTAAGTATATGAGTTATATTTCAATAAAGCTGTTTCTAAAAAGATACTTAGCACAGTGCCCGCCACATATCTAATATTTGAAAAAGTCAGTCATTATCATTTATTAATTCACTCAACAGATATTTATTAAGTTTCTAACATAACTCTGCACTTCTAATATAACTCTGTTCTTGTTCTTGTTCTTCTTATCATTCGTATACCATTTTTACATTTGAAACTTTGCATGTGTGTGAAACATGCCAAGGTTTTAATAATGCAGGAAAAGGCCATAATGTTATTTTGTCTAAACTGCTTCCTTGAAAAGGTAAAATTAATTTAGATGAATAAAATGTTTTAGATGTAAAGTTTTTACCTGAGAAGTAGTCACTGAAATCCTGGAACCTTATAGGCACCTTGAGAATACCAACAAATAATGTCTTAATCTATTCTAAACTAGAGTTAATTTATTTATAGTCAACTTAGAAAGTTTTCTAAATGAGAAATACATAATTTAGTGACAGCAGAGCAGTTCTGTTTCTGTAGATTTTAGCATTTCATATTTAAAAACGCAGAAATAAAATTTTGCATTGAATGGTTTAAGCCCAATAACAAACAAAATCCAAAAGCCATATTTGAATCTCAGAAGACATGAGACAATTATTCGAAGTAGCTCTACAAATGCCACCATCCTACTATATTTCCCATGACTTTCATAAAATAATCAAATCCTGCTTCCTCTTGCCCTTCTCTCCACCCGCAATCACTCTCACGTCCATCTTCCACCAAAGACTGCAGGTAACGGGTAAAATTTGTAACCAAAAAAATTAAAGAAAAGAGAAGGGAAAAAAGGGCTCTAAAAATCTATGTCCAAATGGGAATTCTTTTACAAAAAACATTTGGATGTGCTTCGGCAAGTGCAGAGATTTAAATGGTGCTGGGTTATTGCCAAGGTGGCACACAGTCCTGCTCAAAGCTGGTTGTTTTAACCATAACTGGGGCCCTGAGCACAAAAGAGAACAAAGAAGCAAACTAAAAAGTCAAAGCAGCCAGCCGCCAGATCGCCCCCTGTGAATCCTAACTCTATTTTTTATTTCAGATCAGATAGGCTGCTCACTAGAGCGCTCCCTCAACTTTCTAGTAAATTCTCAGAAGCCAGGGCCAAATGGAAAGCATTGAAGGCACCTGTAAAACCCAATTTCTCCCAGAGATTCACTGATACCTTGGCAGCTGCAGTCGGAACCCAGACGAAAAAGTAAGTCTGTGCTGGTGAAAGATTTTTATGTTAAAATACTGCTCTCCGGGTGTCCTTGCTTTTTCCATAAACACTCCATGGGTTTGTCCCTTCACACTGTTTTCAAACCACCAAGAGCCACTGAAACAAGGAGGAAAATTGCCCTAAAAATATAGTTTTCCAGGCAGTATTTTTTCCTTATGGACATATTCAGGATTCCTTCCCAAGCAGATTCTGAAGCCAAACAAAGTAAAGAAATTGAAAAGACTAAAAGAGTAGGAATTAACTCAAGGTCTATGGACAAACGTCCATGGGGATCACACTCATTTCTTTCTCCTTGAACACATGGCGAACTTACTTTGTCTGCTATATTAATAACACAGTAAATTTAAACCATTAAAAAATTTTAAGTTCTTTATAGAAGAAAACTGATGGTTTCATTTTCATAGATAGACCAGTCTATATAAAACAAAATAATAATATAATAATAATAATAATAATCAGAGTGAGTTTTTCCTTCTATTAAGACAAATTTTTTTGATAAATTTCCCGTGTTACTGATATAACTATGTCCTTGTAAACAGAACTACATTTATCTTAATACACTTATTTGTCAGGAATTCTTTTTTTAATTGAAGTATAGTTGATGTATAATATTATATAAATTACAGGTGTACAATATAGTGATTCACAATTTTTAAAGATAATACTCCATTTATAGTTATTATTAAATATTTGCTATATTCCCCGTGTTGTACAATATTCTTGACAAATGCCTTCTTCCTATGGTTTTAGCCTTATGATAGCTTGCTAGCTCAACCCTAAGTTTCTTGAGGAAAGTGACTGCTTTTTATTACTATTTATTTTTATTCCTCTTCCCTCACACAGTATCTGGCACATAGTATGCTTCAGAAATTGCTTCTGAAATAAGTGAATTATCATCTGAGTTACTGATGTATACTTGGCATCATTTTAGAGATCTATGATCAGTTAAGGCAACTTCTCTCATAAAACGTCAGCTTAAACCATTACAAACTTTCATAGATTGATGCCCAAATTATGACTGAGAAGGAAACTTTACTATGCTTCCCCTTTCACTAGGTTTTGACAGTTGCTGGGAAAGAGGAAAGTTATTCATGGTCATTTTATTCCATTTCAGCAAAATATCTCCTGTGACTTTGGGGGATTATAATGTGATGACACTATCTTAGCTGGTCTATTAACTTCCCTCAAAATTGTACTTGCCCACTATTTCCCATTTTATTCCCAGGTCCAGAACCCCACCGTCAAAGGAACCCAGAACAGGGTAGATAGATATGCAAATACAGGCCCTCCCTCTTTGCTTGCAATCGAAGCTGCTGGCAGTGAGCCTGGAATGAGTGAAATGCGTGCCCAGGGCTCCTGACAATTGCCCACACTCTCTCTTTCTCTTTCACATGCTTCATTCTTTGCTTTCTGTTAAGGATATGTATTGACTTTGTGGAACCACTGCAGTGAGCTGTAAATGATGCATATAGTGAAAAATCCTTGCCTAGCACTCTGAAAGAGAACACAGCAACGCAGGGCAATCGTTGCTGGGCAGTGATGGGTGTTGGAATATCACATTCATCAGTTTCACCGGCAAGACAGATGTACTGATTGTCAATATTTCAAGGTTGTGCAGTAAAAAATATTAACTAATATGTTAATCATATTCATTATTTGCTGTTTCTCCTGTCCCTATCATGGTAATCCTTTATTCTTTAAAGATTGGTGACTCTTTTGTCTGAATGCCCCAAATCCCACATCCTGAAAAGATGCACAAAGGGGTTTTGAGTGACTTCTCTTTTGGAGGAATTATATTAAAATTTTGATTTCCACGGAGCTCTGTAGTTATTGCTACCATCCTTGTATTTCAACACTGAACTTCGGGTTATTGAAAAGACAATTTTTCTTCCAGTTTCTCTTTCTTTCTATTTCTCTCTTAAAAACAAACAAAATAGGGCTTCCCTGGTGGCACAGTGGTTGAGAGTCCGCCTGCCGAGGCAGGGGACACGGGTTCGTGCCCCGGTCCGGGAGGATCCCACATGCCGCGGAGCGGCTGGGCCCGTGAGCCATGGCCGCTGAGCCCGTGCGTCTGGAGCCTGTGCTCCGCAACGGGAGAGGCCACAACAGTGAGAGGCCCGTGTAACGAAAAAACAAAACAAAACAAAACAAAACAAAACAAAGCACCAAAATAAACAGGACTCGGCCTTTTCCGACAATGCCGGGAAGTACAATCTGAGTGACAAAGTCCAACTGAAATAGGCACCTGATGGTGACAGAGAATCTGCATGGCAAAGCCTGGTTTGAATGAGACTGGAGGTGCTCCCCAGGGCCCCGAGGCTCCTGCCCCATCCTTCACACCAACGGTGGAGGAACGTGCCGTCGCTGGATTTCATTTTCTCCGGGATGACCACACATAGTGCCCTGGCACGCTGAGCGTGCACTTCCTGCGGGAGCCTGACTCGCATCCACCAGCTGGTGTGTTAAGAGACGACCCCCGTTACCGAACAGCCCTGAGACAAGAACGTCAGGTGCAGCCAACAACCGCTGCAGGGTCACAGCCCAGGACTCTTGCAGCTAGCTCTTCGTCCTGCAGTCTGGTGAGCTGGAGCTCTGCAGGCTTGGGAAGAAGAGCTGGCTTTGTGATAAAAGCCTGCAGGTGCACATGCCAGCTCACCTCTGATGGAGCAGGCTATCTAGTTGTCCCCCACGCTAGACAGAACTCACAGACGTACCTGAGACGTGTCTTCCTGGAGACAGTATCTTCCTGTGATGCTCCAGTTTTCAATTACTTACTCTTCTCATGAACAGTCTGTCCAAACTGCAGCCCATTATTTGTTCTTAATTGACATTACTATTCACTATATTAAGAAACAAACTTTCTAGAGGGCTTTTTTTGGGGCATAATCCAACCACTAGAGCACATTTCCAAGTGAAGACAAAAATATTCTCTATATGATACCTAAAGATTTGGCCAGTTCCAATGGGGAAAAAAATTAGTGGACTATGGTCTGGGGGTCGTCGAAATGAAATAACTGGTTGACAGGATTTTGTTGTTGTTTGTTACTTTGGCTTGACATAGAGTATGAGTTATAGAAATGGTCACTCATTTTTTTCTATTTATGTCTAACTTTGACAGGTTTCCTGGAGTCTCCTGAATGGCATGCTGCATCTCCAGCCATCCTAGAGCATGCCTGAGTCTTCACAGAAACCTAATTAAAAGTGTGGTTAGAACAACCTTACTTTTAACATATCTAATCGTAGAAATGTTATCATGTGGAGATCCATACAGGATGACTAGGATCCTTTTACATCCAAATATCAGAGGATTCCTTGTGTTTATAATTTTTTAAATTTAAATAACTCCCTCAATTTCCTATCACTGGATAAATTATAAAAATAATTCATATATAATTTACAGATTTATATTTTTTCCAAAACTGTATTTCTAGAAATATGCTGTATCAATTTCTTACAAACTCAGTATGCTTATGTTCCATGTAAGTCACCGCTTGTTTTACCGGCACTCTTCTATTTCTTTTACCATCTTACTAGTACTTCTGGAGTCTAATAAACCACTCATAGTCTTCCACGTTTAAGCTATACCAAGTTAAAGGGATGTTACCACCTCAAATGTTGTTTTCACGTATTGTACTTTCCCTTGAAAAAGAACCTTCTTTTGGTCACTCTACATGCCTCTTCTTTCCCTGATAATCTTGCCCGCTTGACTTGAAAATATTTTGCTGTGTGATACGTGGGGAGATGGGGTGTTGTTGTCGCTTCCTCCTGACACTTTTCCTAGGTGAACGGAATCTCCTCAGGAGCATTACGTTGGCTTCCTGCAGAAACCTGCTGTATAAAACACCTTCTATGACATCAATACTCTGCCCTAGTTTTTCTATTTCCTGAAGCTTTTAAAGGATGATTTGAATGTTCTCACTCTAAACCCCTCAATTTCTGTCTTATAAGTACTAACCTTCTTTGACACTTCCTTGTGAAACTTTGCTGGTTTTCCCTGTAAGAAATTCAGCCTTTATCTCCCCGTTGCATCATCTCCCTCGCCACATCCCTCTAGTTGCCTGTCTCTTCCTGCTTTCCAAAACATTTGTTCTCCTGCAGACATTCCTTTACGCAGGCAGGTAAAACAAGAAGCGGGCCCCCCAGTTATCACATTTCACTCCCCTAACAGAGAATCGTACAAAATCCAGTAGCAACTCATCACTACTTGCAGCCTGTAGCAAAATGTCATTAAATTTGCCCAGATTTCCCATAGGGCTCAACATAAAATTTTCAACAAACAAAATTAAATATGTGTTCTCTAATAATTGCTTGTGAATGTCCAATATTTTTTCTACATCTTTATTTCAATTTCTATTTAATTTTGCCTCTTATATCACTCTAAACTGCATACCCAAACTCTTACTATCCTTGCCCTGGTTGAAAGAATTTTCAATACTTTCCATTTTCTTACATTTTTAGGATTTATCTCTTTGTCTGAGGATCACACAGCCAGTTTTCCTGGCATAATTCTTACATTTCATATACTGACTCTTCTTTTTTCCTATTACTAATGGGACGTATGTTAATATGGGATTTAGGCTACCCAATACTTCTTTTCCACCTTTACAATCCATCAACCTTAAAGGAGATAACTGGTTATCTCCCTGGCTTTTGCCTCTGAAAAAAAATCCAAAATCCAGAATATGACAAGGGCTATAACACACCTCTCATTCTTGTAATTTTTTTTCCTCTCTGCCACTGAGAGTAAAGATGGATGCCTTTCACTTCTGTGTAGACTCTTCATACATTACAGTAACTTGGCTGGGACCCACAGCTTTGAATGATCTTAAAGAAAAACTGTGTTTGCTGGATCCAAAAGTTGTTCTCAGTCTAAACCTAATAGAATTCCTTCCTTTGGCACCTTCCCTTGTTTTTTTCCCTAAGACCAACATCAGTCATCTGTCTGCTGCCACATAAACAAGATCTGGAGAAGTGCTTAGAAACTTGTTTAACACTCTTTGGTATTGCCAAGCTTTACAGGAGACAGAATTCTCCCACAAATTCTGGGTAATCAGCATTGGAAATATCCATGAAATCACATTTTACTACCTGCCTTATCCTCCTTCTCTCTACAGATCATCTCACTTCCCTCCCGTGTGCCATGAAGAACTTTGAATGTTTGTTCTTCCCAGCTTCAAAAATGCAGGAAAAAACCATCTAAATTAGAATTGTTTGCCATTCCTAAGAACTTGATCATATTGCTAACTTGGAGCTGAGAGTAAATGATATTTCAAAAGACACTGTCAATAATGTTCTTTGCAGAACTGTTTCAATGGCAGGAAACTAACTGACTTCCTTTAAAACATTCATACACACACACACACACACACACACACACACACACACACACACACCCCTCCATACACTCAGACCCTCTTAGAACATTCTCTCTTGGTGATTATGCCTGTCCTCTAAGCCTAGAGTATCTGGGCTTGACTTTATGAAGTAAGCTGGGTTTACCCAGTGAAAACAGTGGGATGATGAGGAAAATCCCCAAAAGCGGGTGTCTCTCAAGGAAATGGAGTCAGGACAACAAGGTCCAGCTGACCCTCCTCTTATGGAGACTCTACCTCTTCCCCACTCTCAGAGCTTGAAGGTTTCTTTGCCATGAACTGCTTTACTTCTTTGGTCTTTCTTCCATCATTTCTCCACCACCTTTAATCTCAGAGTGTAGCTCCTCCTGCTCTGGAAACGGTTCTTAAAAGTACTTCATTATTCACATTACTAACTCTTTCAGCACCATTTAATCTATTTGTTTTCCTCTCCAGTCAAGCACCCCCTTCTCTTCTTGCAAATCAGATGGATTTGCCATTGCTTGACTTCTTTTCTTTCTCCATCAACTTCATCCTATATATAAATCTTCCTTTATTGCTCTTTGATTCCTGTTATTCATTCATGATCAATTTCTTCATTGCTTTCCTATACAAATAAATTTCTTCTTTGAAAGCCTTTAGTCTCATCCTGTCTTATAAACATTCTGTCTCTCTTGCTGAATTAAGACACGTTCCACCCTTCTATGACTTTTAAAATAGAATTTCGGCTTATATTTTTAAATTTTAACATGTTCTAAAGTGAACTTATTCTTCCACCACAGATATTAACTAAATTTTCCAGATTCTTCAAATTAATTTGACTTTTATCTTTAAAATATAAGGAAAAATGCAGTATTCATTCAGAGGTTAGGAAATGTTTTTCAAAAACCCTTTATTTACTACCTATATCTAGTAGATACTGTACTAGATATTTGAGATATTCAGATGATGGAAAGACCTACTGTCCACACCCTACTGTGAAGCTAGATGTACAAAGAAACAACTGCATCCAGTGAAACACGATGGACCAGAGAGGTGGACCCAAGAGGTCTCCATTAGTAGGAAGTGATCAAAGAGGTCTCAAAAGAAGAGGAAGTGAAGTGCTGAAGATGGAGCTGAAGTTTGCCAATCAGCTAGCCACAGAGAGAGTGGGAAAGTGGACAAGAGCGGGCCATCGGTGACTTAACTCTAACCCCAACCCTAACCAGCCCATTCCTAGCCATAAACTTAATGCTACTGGCAAGCGTCACCAAACCACACGCCTAATTTCCTAGCGCGCAGGAACGCGCAGGCTGAGCGCTGCCTTTACCCCGCACCTGGCTAGCTCAGCCTCCAGCAGCTGCCCACCTTCCTGAATCACCTGCCTTACAGTTTCTGTAAAGGCATGCATGACTTTTCTTAGGTTCCTAAGGCTTCCCCCCTCTTCTTCTGTTTCTCCTCTCCTTTATTCTTATCTCGGGGATTAGGGTCCCATGTCCTACAGATTAATCACGCTCATTGTCTTGGGTCTCCCACTCCCAGCTCATGACTGCCAAAGGTCTCCTTCCCTTTCTCCCATTGCTGACCTGTCCTTTCTGGAGCAGTGGATCCTCAGCTCCTTTGTTCAGCAGGAACTCTCTTACTGGCACTGTCCTTGACAGCTCTTCTGGCTCATCTTTATGGTATTCACTGCCCTTCCATGACTCTCTTCCCTCCCCATCAACCCTGCATTTTTTTTCCCGTATTTTCTGTGGCCCCTAGTACTATCTCGCCTTCCACCTCTAGGTGGCGCTGTTGCATCGGTAAGGGCAGGTGGCACGAGCTCTGTCCTTTGCGGTTTCATTCCGGACTGCCCTCAGCTGCAGATAACACGCTTCTTCCTCACAAAGACTACACCATCTATATAAAGAGATCATTGCTGTGCCCTTGTTCGCCACACCTGAAAGACTTCTGCTAACAGTCTATTTACTGGAATAATTTCTTAAACTGCACCCATAATCCATTTGTCTTTGGACTCTGGTAAAATTAGTTAACCTCGCTAAGCCTCGCTTTCCTCATCTATGGGGATAAGAGTAGTAGACACCTTAAACTGTGATGATACAATTTAAATGATATAATGTATACAAATGTTAGGCACCATCTCTGTGCCATAGTAAACAAGCAATAAATGCTAGATATTATTATCATTGGTGTCATCGTCACATCATCAGCTCTGTCATATACAAACTGTAGTCCTTCTTTGTTCTTTAAGTGAAAAATTCCTGGAATGTCATTCTAATTCCCTCTTCCCTGAGGTTTGATTCTCTATCCCCAAATACTCTTTTTCTTTTCCAAAAATATCACCATCCCAAAAGAAGCCTCAATTGCTTCAATCTCACTGTTTTATTTCTGGAAAGAATGGTGAGAATTTTTAGTCCTAAACATGCTAAGTAAAATCACAACAAATTTCTCCTGAGTCCTGTCCCTTTTTCTCCTATAAGATCTCCAGAATAAATCCATATTCTCTATTGATCTAAAGCTCACATCAAACTTTTTATTGGGAAAAATCTGGTTTATTGAAAAATATTTCCCTTGGGTTCATCCTAATTGAGCTGATAGTCAGGATGCACAGCCATATAACCTCTTGTTGGACGGCTGTTCCCGCCCCTTGTTAAAAGAGTCCTTGCAACAAATGTACCTTTGATGCCATGTTTACGGTGCTCTCTTCCTCTTGCACAAACTTCCCAGATTTTCTTTACCTCTCTATTTATTCTATTCCTTTCTACCTATAATACATGAGAGGCAAAACAGACAAAGCATCCATTAGGAGTGCAATCATTCCCTTCCTTTTCCTCCTCATTCTCTTATTCCTCACCCTTCCTCACCCTCACCCAGCTCTTCCACATTCTGCTGTCTCCTCCTCTTCAAGTTCCCACTGTAATGGACTCTAACCTAGCTAAAAAGTCAGATCCAAAAGGCTCTGTTCCAAAACAGGGCACTCATGCAGATAACTGACCCCACGAAGTTGTAAGAACAGGACCCACCGCAAGCTCTAACTGCCTTCATCTACTCCTTAGGCCACTTTTGCAATTTTAGTAATATCTACAACCTCTTTCTGGTACATCTCTCACAGCTGAAACTGTTTTGAGCTCCTGACCACACTGGGAGGTAGTTTTATCAGATGTTAGATTTATAGATGAGAAAATGCAATCAAAAGAAAAGAAGAACTTTGCCTAAGTTCCATCTGATAATAGAAACAGCAATAAATTCATGATCCCACCACTTTTCCGATAAGAAAAAAGGGGCCCTTTTCAAATATTCTCAGTGGGGTGGCTCAGTGCATGCTGCCCTCGTGTGAAAAACATTCAATTTCCATTCTTTTGTCTCTCTCCCCTCTGTGTATCCCACACTGACAAAGCCTGCTCCTCCCTGCAAGGGCAAGAATCAGACTGATTGGTTCTATAAAGTTGATTTGGTTCATGAATCCACATGAAAAGGAGAAATACCCTATATTCACATGGAGAGGAAAAATGGTGTGACTGGTCAAGTTCTTTCAACCCTCTCTACCTCAGTTTTCTCAATAATAAAATGAGAGGGCTGAGTTCGACTGTCTCCAAGACCCCTTGTATTGGAACATTCTGCGATATTATTATTTTAACAATGATACAAATGATACTGAAGACAATACTTCAATCTCCTCTCTTGACAAACATGATATTAAGTGGGATTTATCCTAGGGATGCAAGGATTCTTCAGTGTATGCAAATCAATCAATGTGATACACCACATTAACAAATTAAGGAATAAAAACCATATGATCATCTCAATAGATGCAGAAAAACTTTTCACAAAATTCAACACCCATTTATGATAAAAATTCTCCAGAAGATGGGCATAGAGGGAACCTATCTCAACATAATAAAGGCCATATAAGACAAACCCACAGCAAGCATCATACTCAATGGTGAAAAACTGAAAGCATTTCCACTAAGATCAGGAACAGGGCTTCCCTGGTGGCGCAGTGGTTGAGAGTCCACCTGCCGATGCAGGCGACACAGGTTTGTGCCCAGGGGTCCAGGAAGATCCCACATGTCGCGGAGCGGCTAGGCCTGTGAGCCATGGCCGCTGAGCTTGCGCGTCCGGAGCCTGTGCTCCGCAACGGGAGAGGCCACAACAGTGAGAGGCCCATGTACCGCAAAAAAAAAAAAAAAAAAAAGATCAGGAACAAGACTAGGATGTCCACTCTCACCACTCTTACTCAACATAGTTTTGGAAGTCCTAGCCAGCAATCAGAGAAGAAAAAGAAACAAAAGGAATACAAACTGGAAAAGAAGAAGTAAAACTGTCACTGTTTGCAGATGACATGATACTATACACAGAAAATCCTCAAGATGCCTCCAGAAAACTACTAGAACTAATCAACGAATTTGGTAAAGGTGCAGGATACAAAATTAATGCACAGAAATCTCTAGCATTCCCATCCACCAACAACAAAAAATCAGAAGGAGCAATTAAGGAAACACTCCCATTTACCACTGCAACAAAAAGAATAAAATACCTAGGAATAAACCTGCCAAAGGAGGTGAAAGACTTGTACTCAGAAAACTATAAAACACTGATGAAAGAAATCAAAGATGACATAAACAGATGGAGAAATATAACATGTTCTTGGATGGGAAGAATCAATACTGTGAAAATGACTATACCACCCAAAACAATCTACAGATTCAATGCAATCCCTATCAAACTAGGGATTTGATAGGGATTGCATTGAATCTGTAGATTGTTTCTGTTCGAATTCTTCACAGAATTAGAACAAAAAATTTTACAATTCGTATGGAAACACAAAAGACCCTGAACAGCCAAAGCAATCTTGAGAAACAAAAAAAGGAGCTGGAGGAATCAGGCTCCATGACTTCAGACTGTACTACAAGGTCATCAAAACAGTATGGTACTGGCACAGAAACAGAAATATACATCAATGGTACAGGATAGAATGCCCAGAGATAAACCCACACACATATGAGCACCTAATTTATGACAAAGGTGGCAAGAACATACAATGGAGAAAAGATAGCGTCTTCAATAAGTGGTACTCGGAAAACTGGACAGTTACAGGTAAAAGAATGAAATTAGAACACTACCTAACACCATACACAAAAATAAACTCCAAATGGATTAAAGACTTAAATGTAAGACCAGACACTATAAAACTCTTAAGAGGAAAACATAGGAAAAACACTCTTTGACACACACCACAGCAAGATCTTTTTTGACCCACCTCCTAGAGTAATGGAAATAAAAACAAAAATAAACAAATGGGACTTAATTAAACTTAAAAGCTTTTGCACAGCAAAGGAAACCATAAACAAGACAAAAAGACAACCCTCAGAAAGGGAGAAAATATTTGCAAATGAAACAACAGTCAAAGGATTAAGCTCCAAAATATACAAACAGCTCATGGAGCCCAATAATCAAAAAAACAAACAATCCAGTTAAAAAATGGGTGGAAGACCTAAATAGACTTTTCACCAAGGAAGACATACAGATGGTCAAGAGGTGCATGAAAAGATGCTCAACATCACTAATTATTAGAGGAATGCAAATCAAAACTACAATGAGGTATCACCTCACACCAGTTAGAATGGGCATCATCAGAAAATCTACAAACAACAAATGCTGGAAAAGGTGTGGTGAAAAGGGAACCCTCCTGCACTGTTGGTGGGAAGTAAATTGATACAACTATGGAGAACAGTATGGAGGTTCCTTAAAAAACTAAAAAAGAACTACCATATGACCCAGCAATCCCACTACTGGGCATATACCCTGAGAAAACCGTAATTCAAAAAGAGACATGTACCACAATGTTCACTGCAGCACTATTTACAATAGCCAGAACATGGAACCAACCTAAATGTCCATTGACAGATGAATAGATAAAGATAAATATTTTTCATAAATAGTTAAATATTACTCAGCCATAAAAAGAAAAGAAATTGAGTTATTTGTAGTGAGGTGGATGGACATAGAGTGAAGTCATACAGAGTGAAGTAAGTCAGAAAGAGAAAAACAAATACCATACACGAATGCATATATATGGAATCTAAAAAAAAGGTTCTGATGAACCTAGTTGCAGGGCAGGAATAAAGAGGTAGACATAGAAAATGGACTTGAGGACGCAGGGGGTGGGAGGGCGAAGCTGGGGCGAAGTGAGAGGAGCATCGACATATATACATTACCGAATGTGAAATAGCTGGCTGGTGGGAAGCAGCAGCATAGCACAGGGAGATTGGCTTGGTGCTTTGCAGTGACCTAGAGGGGTAGGATAAGGAGGATGGGGGGGCTGGGGCTCAAGAGGGAGGGGATAGAGAGACATGTATATGCATATGGCTGATTCGCTTTGCTGTGCAACAGAAGCTAACACAGTATTGTGAAGCAATTATACTCCAATAAAGATCTATTAAAAAAAAAAGAATGACACAGCCCGAAGACGTGATATAAACTGATTAGAACCAAATGGGTCCAAGATGGCGGACAAGTCGACTTCCACTAGACCTTGAGCCTCAGTAGACGCTCACTGTAACACATCAGCAAGCTAAATGACATGCCCACAGGCACCACGACAGTTCCAAGACACCATAAGGATTAAAACGTGGGCAGTGGTCCAATTCCGGGAAATCCCCGCCCCTTCCTGAAATAGCTGGAATACTCCTCCCACTCATTAGCCTATAAAAACTGACAACCCCATACCCTGGTGCCTTTTCTCCCCTCTGAGGTGGCCCACACTCTTATCTGTGGAGTGTGTTTCTCTCTAAATAAATCCATTTCTTACCTACCAAAAAAAAAAAAAGCATAGAAACACATGCCTAACTCTTTTATTAATAATAGTGGGTCATCTTTAATGTATGCTTACTATAGTGGGTCATCTTTAATGTACGCTTACTATGTGTCAAATTGTGTGTTAAACAATTTTTATGGGTTATCTAATTTAATCCTCATAAGAACCCTATGTAATTCTATTTATGCCCACTTTACAGATGAGGAAATGTAGGCACAACAAGATTAAATAACTTGCTCAAGGTCACGGGCAAGTAGCCAAGCCAAGGTTCAAACTCAAACAGTGAGACTTCAGGGTCAGCCACCACATTCCACTGCTTTCACTTTCTTAATGCTTTTCAATGAAAGAAAAATATGTAATTAGTGACGATTAATTTTTTCAGATACAGCACTAAGCCTCTAATTTAACTCATGTACAACTTTGCCTTTAGTAGGTTATCAATAAGCACTTTTAGACCTGTTTCTTGCAATTATTTGTTGCATAAGGACTTCAGAATAATGTCAAGAATAACAAATAGTTTTTACTTACAAAGGGGCTGGCAAATTGAGTTTCCTTCGTCTGTAAAACCTCTCCACATAAAATTCGTCATCCTATTTTATACCTTATTTTTAGGCTGCTTTATGTTCTCTTAACATTTGGTGCAGTTGAATATCAAAAATCACAGCAATTCTATGTCTGGGGAGTTACTTACCAGAGGCTCATATTCAAATATTAATTTATAGTCCATGCTAATTTTAGGAATTAGTGCTTTTTTAAATAACATGCACCTTGCCAGCTTTTAAAGGATTTGTTATGAATAAGGAGTGATCATTATGCATATGTGTCACGCTGAGTGTCCATGTGAGTTGAACAGTGAATATATTTTAAACATTTTTTTCTGCCATTTACTCTCTTCTTTGAAAAAGCATCAAAACTAAATGATAGGCCAAACCCATATGTTGCTAAAACACAGAAATCCCCACTCAGTTACTGAAAATGTACATTTTTTTATATGAAGATACAATGTTTAATACTATTACTACTATCATTTTTGAATTATTAAATCATCTCACATGACACTTGCAATACAAATAACAATAACGAAAGTAAAAAAGAAATCAAACACGTTCTTCCAAAAGACATGCCACTTGCAAGAGGACTATAAAAATGAAAAATTTTAAATGATTGCTTTGTTTCAGCAAAGCACAATCTGGGTGTCTCAGACAAGGTTATAAACACACACTATGATTCTTGTGCATTCATGCAGTGTTTCACAATGGGAGATGCTAGCGGCCCTTCTAGGAGTACTATCTGAGGGCCTGCACAGAAAGCTTAATTTAAAACCACCAGCCTCTTCATTGTACACAGAATGACATAATCAAAGGACATACACTCTGCCTTCACACCGCTAAAGCTGTCACGAATATTATATTCAGGCCAAGATTTGGGATTTTATAACAAAACACATTTCTGTAGTTGAATCTAGGACATTACACAAACCATAACTCATGTAGTCTGGGACATCATGTACCCTAATATTTAATAATAAATCCAATATAGTAAGCATGCTGGTTATCCTTCTGTTATTAGTTTTCTATTGATGCTATGACAAATTACCACAAGTTTAGGGACTTAAAACAGCACCAATTTATTATCTTACAGTTCTGGAGGTCAGAAGTCTCATGTGTCACTGGGATAAAAATCAAGGTGTCAGCAGAGCTGTGTTCTCTGCAGGATCTCAGGGAAAATGTTTCCTTGCCTTTTTCAGCTTCTGGAGTCTACTCCCATTCCTTTGCTCTTGGCCCCTTCCACCATCTTCAAAGCCAGCAATGGCCAGTAGAGTCCCTCATATCACATTACTCTGCCTCTGCCTCTTCCGTCTCCCTTTTCTACTTTTAAGGTCACTTGTGATTACATTGAGCCCATCTGGATAACCCAGGATAATCCCCCTATTAGAATGTCAGCTGTTTAGCACACTGAATTTCCCTTGCCATGTAACCTAACATAGTCACAGGCTCTGGGGATTAGCGCTTGGACATCTTTGAGGGACCTTACTCTGTCCACCACACCTTCTAAAGAATTAAAAGGAAACCTTGATAAAATGTCCTGAAGTTCACATGAGAAGTTTTTTTCAGACCTCAGAGAGGAGACATATTCTAGGCATGAGGTTTTCCAGCTGTGCCAACCATCAGGTCCACCAAATTTTTGCAGCTTCTCAGACATTTCTATAATCAGAAGTCATCTTCAACCCCAGACATGCTCTTTTTTCCAATGCCAATTAATAAGGGACACAGGAGAATTTTTGTAGTTTGCCTACCAAAATCCAGCACTAGCCAGGATCAATATTTTGCAATTCCTCATTTCCTCTGATGCCCCACATCAATTGCTTTTTATTCCATTCAGCAAACAATTAACTAATGTCAACAAAATGCCTGGCACTGTGCTAGGTGCTGAAATATAAATACAAAGAGAAAAAACGCAAACCATGCTCGAGGAGCTCACTGTGTGTATATTGCATATGCATATATGCATGCATGTGTGTACGTGTATATGCAAGTGTGCCTATTTGTGTGCATGTGTATATGTGGTGTGTGCTTATGTGTGCATGTGCGTGTGTGTGAGCGAGAGAGAGTACTGTTGAGTGAGACCGGAGCATCCAGGACAGGCAGAAAAAACCATTATTTCAATGTACTGTTGACACACACACACTATGATTCTTTTCTATCTCTACTTCCCTTTTCCGGTCCTGCTGCCACATGCCTGGTCCAGGCCATTATCACATCTTGCTTCAGCTACTGTGAGTCTCCCGGCTGGTCCCCATCCTTTCAGTCTCCCACCTCCAAAACGTTCCACACTCAAATATAAACACAGCTGTAGCTGTGTCACTCCCTGGCTCAAAAGTGACACCTTCTTCATTGTCTATGGAAAAAGATATACATTTCTCCGCATGCTATCCAAGGCCCTCTGGGATCTACCTGCGCTTCTCATTTTATGTCCTCTTAATGTCATGCGTACTTGGGCTGACCGCAATCACAGCAGTCCCTCAAAATCGTCCTGTGCTTTCCCAGGCCTCTCTCTACCTCTGACCATTGAAGGCCACTCTACCCTTTCCCCATATCCAAATAATATCCATTCTTCAGAACCTAGACCTTCCATGGAACATTCTTCTGTCCCTTCTCCACTGAAAATAATCTCTCTACCTGGGGCTCCGACAGCATTTCATTTTTTATTCTTTAATAAAAACTATCCATTTCCGCCTTAGATCTTTTACTTTGCTAAATATCAAGGCCCCTCTCCCAGATTATAACTTCCTTGAGAGGTTTGAGAGGGGCCACTGGTTTTATGTCTCTTTGGAACATCTACAATAACTGGCACAGCACCTTGTCCATAGCAAGGACACTGTACTCAAGTTTGTCAGATTCAGCGTCATCTTCCAGAATGCTGTCACAAGCACTGAATGTTTCTATGGCTACTTCTCCTTGGAGGTGATGGTCGGCGGGTGCATTTTTCTCTATTATATTCACAAACACGGTGAGACAGACAGGAATTGACAGACATCCACAGTGAGGGAACCAATTTCTTCTGAGAATGACTTAAAGTCACTGATTAACCCACAAATTCGAAGGCCAGAATGAACGTGTATGTTACACAAAAACAAAAGTAAGGTAACGCAGAACCTCAAATGGCCTTGTAAGTCAATCTGGAAGCATCACCTGATTTCTACATCAACGCTACAGAAAATAAAGAACGTATAGAACATATAGAATTAACAGGAATTCCTGATTTTGTGAATGTGCATTTGTGTCCAAAACAACTGTTTCATGATAAATATTTATGGTAAGACAGGCTATGAAGCCACGAAAGTGTTTTTAGCTGTCATTGTCATCAGTTCTACTACATAATTATCATCTCAAATCCAAAAATATCTTGAATGGGTAATACTGAATAATCTAGATCATGAAATTCCATTAGAAGGGTATTAGCTGACTCAAGAGACTAATTATAACGAGGTATTGAGCTGCTTATCCACTCATCTCAATTGTAAAACCATAAACCACGCCGGATGGGCAGTGGCTGCCAATCAGGGTCACGTGGAACAGTGAAAATAGCATCGAACAAGGTTCAGGCGCCCCAGCTCTGTCATTAACTCTGTGACCTTGGGAGTCCTTAATAAAGATCATCCCCTAGGAGAAAAGCAGGTCCCTTCCTTAGAAAAATACAGCTCTACTAGTGGCTGATGCTGCTCATTCATAGAAAACACTCTTAAAACTGCAGAAAGATTGCACACGCACACACATTCACTCACCTTTCCCAGACTAATACCTTCCTGCTTAATGGGCCAGTTTAGTACTACCATTAACCAGATGATTATAATCTGAGCAAGTGTTGTCCATCCATGTCCTAAATAACAGTAGCTGACAAAATTATCAAACTGCTTTCTCACCCATGGAGTTTATCAGACAGAGGTCAAGGCTAAAATTACTGTATTTATTTCCGAGTCTACCTTTTAATAATAATAATAATAAAATCAGTACATGTTGTTTTTAAATTTCCAAATCACCTGCCAATTATTTCATTTAATCCTAATAGCCCAGTAAAGTCAATGGGACACATTTTTGAAAGCAAGCATAACTGCCGTTCGTGGGCTTTCTGAGCACCTCCAACTCAGCTAAATTTGGGGAAACAAAAATGATTAAGACAAGGTTCCTGACTTCAGGTTGCTTTTGGTTAGTGGCAGAGACAAGACATTGTGTTCTAATTATTTCCTTATGCATCTTAGAAGTCCTAAGGGAGTACAAAGGAGGGGATTGTATTTCTACTGGAAAAAAGTGTGTGTGTGTGTGTGTGTGTATGTGTGTGTGTGTGTGTGTGTGTGTGCGCACAGCGGCAGAGGACGGAGGGAGTTGGACAGAGAGAGATGTCAAAGATGGCTTCACTGAGAAGGTGACTTTGTCACTGGATTAACGTCCCTGTTCTATCTGTTCCTAGAAGAAGCTCTGAGTGTTACTGAATCTCTGTGTGCTTGAGATTCCTTCATCGACTAAATATAGATAACAGTGCTGAATTCATAGGGTTACCAGGAGGATGGACTGTTATAGCATATGGGAGAGCAATGTGTAAATATCAAAGCACCCAATATAGACGGTATTATTATTTCCACCTGGCGGAGGCACCAATTAGGTCCACTCCAAAAGTGAATGGCTGGTCCAAGGTTGCTCCACCTCCTCTACCCAGTGCCAGTGTCCCACTTCGGACTTTGGAGGTCCTTCCCTGACACTGCCTGCTGCAACTCTGGAGCACATATAGAAAGCACTCATCCTATTAGCATTTTATGGGCCCTAAAATCATATTAACGTATTCATATAAGTAAACATTCCAACATCTGAAGACTCTTCTGTGAATTTTTGCCTCTAAATCCTAAGGGGATACTCTCCATAAAAGAAGGATCCAACAGAGCATTATAAGGGAGGAATCGTGATAAGGAAAATCTTAAATATTTAATACAGGGAAAAAACAGTATATACTTTTTTTAACAAAGGGTTTTAAACTACCCAAAGTTTCAGAGAATAAAATACGGCAGATCCTCAACTGTTTTAAGTGATTTAACTGTGAACTTCAATAGAAAATATTTGAATAGAAATGTGCCTTGCATTTAACAGATACTCAACAACTGTTGAATTCAGAGATTTAACCCGGTCATTCTTACCCCTAAATTTGTAATAATAAAAAATTTCCCCTCATATAACATCTATAAATCTTGTTTTAAGCCAATCTATTATAGTCCAATTTTCAGTTCTTCAAAGATAAAATTTTATTTAAATCTAATAAAGTCTCATCCATATATATAATTATTCCTCTCTTATTAATAATGTCTGGAAAATCTTAAGTAAAAAAAAATGTATATTTATTGTACACTATGTACCAGACAATGTGTTGAGAGATGGAAATAGTCAGACATTCATGGGAATTTCACAAATAATAGCATTTACTGAATGTATCCATCTGTATTAGTCAGGGATCCCCAGAGAAACAGAACCAGCAGGGGACAGATAATAAGGAATTGACTCATGCAGTTATGGAGGCTGGCAAGTCCAAAATCTGCAGAGCTGATGTCCCAGCTCCAAGCCCGTCAGGCAGGAGAATTCTCTTACTCAGGGGAGGGTCAACCATTTTGTTCTATTCAGGCCTTCAATTGATTGGATGAGGCCCACCCACACTGGGGAGGGCAGTCTGCTTTACTTAGTCAACCAATTTAAATGTTAATCTCATCCAAAAACATCCTCACAGAAACACCCAGTATAACGTTTGACCAGATATTCTAGCACCTTGTGGCCCAATCAAGTTGGCATGTAAAAATAACCATACCATCCCAAAAAACCCTCTTTTTTCCCCCTCTAAATTTGGTAAGAAATTAATCACCAAGGACAAGTCACTTCAACAAAATATCAATTGACTGGTTCTCTTTTTAGGTAAGGAGGCAGTAGAGGCTTCTGGTGACTTGAGGGCTCAAGCATATTAATTAGGCTGCTTTGGGTCAGAATTTGTCTCCACCACTTATGACCTATGTGACCTGGACACACGATTTACCTTTCTGAGCCTCACCTTCCTCATCTATTAAAATGATGGCTTCCCTGGTGGCACAGTGGTTAAGAATCCGCCCGCCAATGAAGGGGACACGGGTTCAAGCCCTGGTGCAGGAAGCTCCCACATGCCGCGGAGCAACTAAGCCCGTGCGCCACAACTACTGAGCCCGTGTGCCTAGAGCTGGTGCTTCACAACAAGAGAAGCCACCGGAATGAGAAGCCCGCGCACCGCAACGAAGAGTAGCCCTGCTCGCCACAACTAGAGAAAGCCCGCGCGCAGCAACGAAGACCCAACGCTGCCAAAATAAATAGATAAATAAATAAAATAAATTTATTAAAAATAAATTTATAAAGTCTTTTTTTTTTTTTTTCTGCAGGCGCTTCCAGCGCTTTATAGTTCTCTCCCGGACAGAAGGACAGACAATGCGGCCCGCACCGTCGGCCCGCATCATTAGTACCTTGGACACGTCACCAGGTCCAACCCAGTCCCTGGTACCCTCCCGGGAGAATTCTGGTCCGGCCTCAGATCAGCACCTCAGACAGCTCCCCGCCCAACCCGCCCCTCCCCCCTCCCCCCTCCCTCCGGAAACAACCAAATAAATTAAAAGAAGTGGGGGTGGAGGGGGAAACAAAAACACCTAAGGATAAGGAAGAGGGGTGCCCCTCCCTCAGAGTAAGAAGAGTTTTCTGTCTTCTCCCACAAAATGGGGAAATAATAGTGTATATTGAACAGAGTAGTTGGGAAGATTAAATGAGGTGACTTGTCCAATGCA
Source organism: Physeter macrocephalus (assembly GCF_002837175.3). NCBI lineage: Eukaryota > Metazoa > Chordata > Mammalia > Artiodactyla > Physeteridae > Physeter > Physeter macrocephalus. The sequence continues at coordinate 74,033,451 of NC_041232.1, forward strand.
TGTCACACACTAAGTAACTGGAAAACATTAGCTGCTCTAACATTAATAATTACTGTTATTACTGTGAGCTCCAATTCTAGGCCTTACTATTAAAATATGGCACAATTGCCTTAGCCAGGATATTTCTTTCTATTGGCATATGTGGGAATTCTATCAGTTACTCATACACACAGTTTTATCAGTTGTTTACATACATAGATCATTTACTAACAATCAACTCAATCAAAATAACTTTCTGTATTTAGAAAATCGGTGATGGGCGGGGGAAGGAAATCTTAAAACACCCGAAGATTATAGAGAGATTCGGATGCAGAAATAGGCAAAGATTCCCCCTCTCCCACTGGCTAAACCCAAGTTGTAATCAATAACTGTGAAGGCCCTGGCATTCCAGCGTAGGAGGCAGGACAAGAGAGAGCTTGTTCCTCCTGCCCACCTTGTCTGCTTGACCCCAGACAGAGAGGCTTGGACTGTAGTTGGGAAGTGCCTTCTAGAATGGCCCTGCCACAGTCACTGTGTGATTTGAGAGGCTCTCTTCATCCAAGTGTGGTCTCAGCTTCCTCCTCTGAAACTTCTGACCTTGAGGTACTTCTGCCCCATTCCTACTTCACCCAAAGGCTTAAAACTATGGTTTTGCTATGAGGACAAAGGAGGGCAATCTGAACATTTGGAGAAAGTCCTAAAAGTAGATAATTGAGGTTTTCCTCTCCATTTGCCGCCTCTCCCCACTCCGATTGAAAAGTATTAGAGTACTCGGCATCCTCAAGGTCAAAGTTAAACCCAGGTTGATACTCATCTCCTTTCCAACCCTGCTTGCCCATCTTTTACTGTTCACATCAACTGCCTCTTCCAGAATTCATAATCTATGCAGAATAAGTCATTTCAAGTTCAGGGGGAGTTTGGGGGGTAGAAGCACCCCCTACGCCTGCTTACCCATTTCCTTTCCCCTCTCTCTCTCTCTTAACATTTCCTTACTCTCTCAGCCAATAGAGGAGTTTAAACATGTAAATGCGGTTCTAAACTGCATTTAAAGAATTAACCCATTTTGCCCCTCACTGGTCTGAACCACAGGGTGCCAACCAGACGCTAATTGCTTTCTTCTGGTGGGGTTCCAGACTGCTCCTAGGAAGGAAGGAGCGCACACTCCTAGCACCAATTGGCTAATTCAATTTACTTCAACGGCATTAGCCTCTGTCAGAATATTCATGAGCAGGGGAATGAGGACCCGCGGCACAGGCAGGCGGCAGCCACTCGGGCTAAGGAAGGCGCGCGGGAGGGGAAGCGGACCGCGCGCTGTGCTCGGGGGACGGTGACCGCGACGAGCGGCTCTTCTCCTCGGCCGGGCGGAGCGCAGGGGACCGCGGCAGGGCGGCGCAGGGCATCGGCGGGGTTGGCGCGCCTGGCCTCGCAGCTCAACTCCTGGCTACTGCGCGGAGACTTTGAGAAAGATCCGAAGGCAGAAAAGCTGTGACACTTTTGACGGAGTGGGTAGGGGGGTGGGGGGGCGGGGGCAGCGCCGAGAGCGGGGACGAAGGGACCCAGCGGGACACGGCTGCCTGCTGGGGAAGGCAGCGATGTGAGCCGGACGTCTGCCCCGGAGGAGTCTGGACCGAACGTCCCCGGAGAATCGCGGGCCTGCCAGGTAAAGCGGAGAGCTCGGGTGGGGCCCCGCGCGTTTGTCCCTGGGCTCCGAGCGCTGGGCTGCGCAGGGCGCCGGAGCCCGTTCTCCCGGGAAGCTGCCCCGGGCGCCGCGCGCGGTCCGGCTCCGCGCCGCTCTCTGCCCGCAACTACCCGCCGCCGCGGCCAGCTTGCGAGCGGGTCTGAGTTGGACTTGCTCGTACTTTAGGGGGAAGGGGATGTGAGGGAGGTGCCTGGGCTGGGGAGCCGTTCTCTGAAAGCTAGAGCGCAGTGGGGCAGCCTGAGGGCGCGGCGCGCTGGCAGCCGGAGCTGAGCGCCCGGGTCACGGGGACCGGAGACCCAGGAGCGCGGCTCTCTGGGGCTCTTGACCCAGCCTTCGCCCTCGCTTGCCCCGGGGCGGCTGCGCCTCTCTCCAGCAGCGGGTGGGAGAAGGCTGGCCGCGTCCCCGGCTCGAGGATGCGCGCCGGGGACGGGGACCAGAGACCTAGGCTCCAGGGAGGATCGGGCGCCCGCGGGGCTGGTCCCAGTCCGCGCCTCGCACGGCACCCACGCCCGAGTTCGTCCGTGGGAGGAGAATGTGGTGGTGACTCCTCGCGTCCCTGCCGCCTGCCGGACATCGCCAACTCCTCGGATTTCCTGTCTCCGGGCCCTGACACTCCCAGGGAAAGCTCTGAATTGCGCGCGAGTTGTTTGGGCTTTGCTCCTTGTAGTTGCTGTGGAGGGACAGCCGGGGGTGAGGGGGCGGCGAGGGGTCAGATGGGGTGAAAGTTGCAGATTTGTAGAGGAAACGCTATCGCGGAGCTGCAACGTGCCCTTAGCAACAGGAAGAGACTGCGGGCTGGACTTACGCCGAAGCAAAAGCCTCTGCCTGGCTATCCACCTCGCGGCGGCGGGGGGGGGGGGGCGCGGGGAGGGTGGAAGCTGGAACCTGGAGGGCAGCCCGGAGGCAGCGCCAGAGCTGTTTTTTCCTGCTAAGACCAGGCAAAGAGTCAAAGGGCTGGCAGCAGAGCGCGGGGGGGTTGGTCGCCTAGTAGATTCGGAGTGTACCGTGCCATTATTATTGCCCTTATCATTACTATTATTAATGCTGTTGTTACTGGCACGAATACCAGGAAGGATTTTTTTCTTCTGATTGTTATAGGTCTCCTGGAAACTAAGTCTGCCCCTCCCCCCCAAAAATGTCCCTTGACCCCACTCTAATCTCTGATGCTCCTCTCCACCAAGGAAAATTACTCCTCAGAGCTGTGGCGGAGCCAGGGACCCAGCTAAGGAATTGGATCTACCTAAGAACAACAGAAACAAAAAGTCGCAACTTCACAATGTGCTTGCACCAACGCTAAAGATGAATGTTCTATTTCTATGGGCTCACCTTCCTCAGCCTCATCTGGCTCCGGAACGGTGGAGGTATTGCCAGTCTTGAACCCATACTTGACCCAGCTTTTTCTTTTCCTGTATTTATACAATCTGTAAATTTATTTTTCTCTTGTCATGACCCTCGCAATCCCACTGGGCATGTTACCTGGCAGGGGCAGACTCCAGTTCCCAACACCCGAGGCAGCCACAAGGGCACCTGCGGTCACCTCCTCTTGGCTTGGCCCTAGTCAGAGCCGCTCCAGGGTGCAGGCTTGGCCAGCTGATGACGCAGAAAACAGGGCAAGAGTGTGGGAGAACAGTGTGTCAGAGTTAAGCCAAGTACAGGAGATGAGGTCAAGCCTCCTTGCTGGCCACATCCCTTCCTGCCAGAGAAAAGAGAGAGACAAATGAAGAGCAAATGGGAAGTATTCTAAATTGGAACCAAGCTCTCAGAGTCTACCTTAGGCTGTTGCCATTGACTTTGGCATGACCTTTTCTTGCCAGTGCTTCTGATTTTCCCTATTTGCCAGTGCACGAGTAGCCATGCCTTTCTAATAGGACAGTTGTGGTGCTGAGATGATCTAATTTTGTATCCCAAAAATGCTTTGAGCATCCTGGGAAAGGACAGTCTATACAATACTCAATTTTAATGTTTTGTGGAAAGTTTGCTACACTGCAGGTTACGGAGATACATTTTTAGCATGTGTGCCATGTGGCAGTGTAAAATTAAAATAGAAAAGGAAAGTACAAACATAAAAATGACAGCATTCTTGACTTTCTTGTGCATACTTGTAGAAAAATTATCTTTCATTTGGGGAAAGTTGCCCGGGAATTTAATCAGTGTTTATACTACTGAAACGCCCCCTTCTACCTTTCTCCCCAGTAAAATTTTATGACCCAGTTCTCACAGGAAAGGCAATGGGAATGTAGTAAGTTCTGGGAGCTGAGAGGCAGGATGGAAGGGTTGTTAGGGGAACCATCACATAGGATTTGGAGACTGGAATGGGAAGAAAGATGCCATCATCCTTGCAGAGCAGGGAAATGTTCTTCTGGAAAAAAACAATTGAGCAGTATAGGGCAATAGACCCAGCACTGGCTGTTGTCTGCTCTCTATTTCAGGACTAGAACTTGATCAGATGTTCCAAAGAGGGCTAACCAAGGTGTTTTGCCCTCCTCCCTTTGGTAAAGGTATTGCCTTGCTCTTATCTTTTGATGGCTATTAACTTCTCTCTCCCTGCCTGTACAGTGCAATAATTTCCCTTGCCTTTTCAAAGAGATTCAGATGTACTCTCTCAGTCCCTTACATATTTGTAAATATTCCCCAAGTTCTGGTGCTTCTCAGAGACGTGCAGCTGTTGGCAAATTTAAGTACATAGCTGGAAGTAATCAAGAGAGCCACTGAAAAGTGGGTATGTTTTCCCCTGGTGGAGAAGTTATTGAATGCCTTTTGAGCTAGAAAATTAGCAGTTTAGAAAAGCAGGAGGGATTTCCTTGACTTCCCTCTACTCATAAACCAGTAGTTGTATTTTTCTTTCCCTCATAGTAGTGAGCACTGTTTGGTTAAGCATTTTCTACAGTTTGGGACTTAAAATGGGGTTCTGCCTGATGGTGTTCTATGGAGAGAGGAAAAATGTAAAGAGATACGGAAGGAAGAGCTGCAGTAGCTAGAACATAAATCAGCCAGAATATATGGGGGGGTGACGAGAATAGGTCTTTTCAACCTTAAAAAAATATTCACTTTGGAAGAAAAAGAAGTCTGATTATTGGCATCCAAGGCTGAAACCAAGGCAGCTGATGCCGAGAGGAGCCAAAGGGCAGTTCTTCTTAGTTTAGAAACAGCAAGACAGCCTCTGCCAAAGATTGCTGTAAACACAGAATAAAGATTTCATTGTGGGCTGGTGTGACTAGAATAATTAGACAGTTAATTGTTCATTCTGATCTGGTGGTGTTGTAATCAGTAGGACAGAGCAGCGAAAATAAGAGCAAGGGAGAAATGGAAAAGCAACACATCACTTTTATCTTCACTTGTTTTACTCTGATGGTATTTAGGAAAATCCTGGTTAGTTCTTTTTTTTTTTTTTTTTTTTAAGTATATTCATATCCCCAGAACACTGAGAACACTGGCGATCTAAGATCCCTTGCTGCCATTTTTCCCGCTCTAGGTTCTACTCTGGTTATGGACAAAATTTCTCATCTTCTAAAATCAGCATGGGAAACTACGGTGGGAATGAGTGCATTAGGTAACTCCAGTGTTAATTAATAGATTTATTATGTGCAAACCTTAGTGTCAGCTCAATCAAAATATATGCAACTAGTACTAGATTTTTGTGCTTCTCCAACACTTTCTTCATAGACATATAAGATTTAAGAAGTAAATATTCCATTTTTGACGTTTAATTATATTCTATTGTGAAATAAATTGCGTAGTGATTAATCTTTCACATTTAATTGAAGAAATAGCCCCCTCTGTATTTTCATACTAATTTAGAGACAAAAGAAAATGTATTTTAAGTGATAAAGGTGATTTTAAGCAGCTGAGCATCTACAGTTATTACAGGCAGTAGACTGTGACTTACTGTTATTTACTAAAAGATGGCACTGTCATAAATCCCTTCTGAAATGACTTCTACAATGAAGAAATGAGCAAGGGAATAGAGAGAATTAAGTACCTGGTGTCTGGGGTGGAGGAAAGAAAGAACCATGTATTCATTAAGTTCAAACCCTCCCTGAATCCCAATATTGACATAGAATATGGAGCAAATTCTCTTTATTTGAATTTTAAAAAGGAACATTTTTAAGTGTCGACATTAAGTATAATTGTTCTGGGAATAAAAGCAGTATGTTACAAAGAAAGCATAATAAATTACATAAGGTCATAAAGTCTCATATAGAGAAATACTTAGTTTCTCCAAGATATATTCATTTTGTCTCAGTTTAAGAGGTACAAAACTGTCCTTACTAACCTTTAGTTTCTTTTATCCATCAATGAATCAAAAGGGATTGCAAAGGAAGAAAACTTACTGAAGTGTTAAAAAAGCATAAGTGGTACAAAATTACACAACTATCGAGTTTTCCGAAGACAAAATTCTACTTTACAAAATGCACTGTCTACAGCAATTAAAAATACAAAATCATATTGCCACATTAAATTATGGAAACAATCCATTTTAAAGAGAAATTTAGCCTTTTCTCATTTAATTGCTATTCATGGTTTGCTAAATAGTTTTTCAGAATAAACTGCCAATCTCCTGCTAACCAGGACTGTCTAGTTAAGAATATTCCTAATTACATATGGATTAACTTAATTTTAGAACCCTAAGAATATTCAAATCAAAGCATCACTCAAGTGCAGTGCAAAACAGAAATGGTCCAATTTGCCTCAAGGTATATATAATTTTTTTTTAAGTTTAAGGACTCATAAAAGAACAAACATTTGGTGTGGGAGTACATCAATGAATAACTACAATAAAAGAGTAAGGGAAGCTATAAACTGTTAGATCTTTTAAATATATGCAAAGTAAAGTTATAGCAATACAGCTCATTTCTTCTTCCAAAGCAGTAAGGGCTGGTCATGCAAATACCATGCAAAGTTCAAATGTCAAAGACATGCACAGCATTGCCTGAAATGGGAGTATTTTTGCTATTTATAAGAATGTTTGACAATCTGATCAAAAGTTTAAAATTTATTCCAACAAATGCCATGACCACGTTAAGAGTAAAGAGGTATCTTATATGGAAGAGATATTTCTTTATAGCTCCATAGTTCCTAGCTGGAATCTTACACATAGTAGATTCTCAATAAATATGTATTGATTTCATTTTTTATAAGGAAAATAAAATTGAATTAATGGAATTTCCAAGATAGATGAATTTATAATACGTCAAATAGGTGAATGGTCTTTGTTGCTTCGAATTCTTTCTCTAAACTGTCAAGATATGCTCGTGACCAGTAGTCATAATTATTGGCAATATTCTGGTCTGGGTAAGAGGGAGGTAAAAAAAGAGGAAAAACTTAAAGGCTTTCCTTTTTTCTAGTTTTACCTAACTACTGAATGTGTTTATGTTTCCCTAAGTTGATAAAAATGCACAGTATCTCTTCATAACAAAGATGGCATTTCAGCAAATGGTTATTATTTACAAGAAGCCAGCACACAGATTCCACCTTTGAAGTACTATTAGACTGATTATGACTAAAAGGCTGCTATGGCAACTAATTAAAGGGTAATTAATAAAATAATAATTTCATTCCAAGGCAATGGCTACCTCTGGTTGTCACAGAAGTTAGTTTGACATATGGCCAAATGGTCAAGCCCAATCATGCAACTGCAGCAGTGTTCAACCTCCCGCAGGAGGACGGAAACCTACAATGAAATTACTTCTGCCCAATATACTTACACTTATCTGTCCCTGCACCTGATTTATAAATAAAATAAGCTATGTTGACCTTCCACCAAAATGAAAAACAGGTGCCCATAAGGAACTGAAATGTCTATAGGTAAATCATCAGGCCGTTTTCTTTTTCTTTTAGGTCTGACCTTAGTTGAATGAACAAGATGGTCTCAGTGTTTTCCTAGAGAACAGAACATAGCGTAGTATGTTGGCATAATTGGGAGCTAACAGTCAAGAGAAAACCAGGCTAGAATTAGCATGAAGATTCAATTACCCCTTGTTCCCAGAGGCAGTTGTTTACCAGGATTGGTGCTAAGGTTGCAGTCAAAATAGGATGGGAAGATGTGCAGTGCAGCTTGTTTGTGACCTAGTAGCTGATATCCTTGGATGGAACCAAACGTTGGTTTCCACTTTCCATCAGTAAATTGAAACAGAGTTTATTAGATAGTAGCTGATGTAAATTGCTGGATACACATTTTTAAGAGTACAGTTGAGCATAAGTATTTTAGATGTATTTATAAAAATTTGTGGTTAAAGATATTGTATACATAATATTTTTCTGAAGGAATAACGTATATTTTAGATCATATTCATTATTACTTTCTTTCATTTTATAACGCTAATGACTTTGAATCCCTTATCAATTCCTAATATGGCCTTAATTTTCACATATTATAAATAATCAATGAACTTACCATAATTTGTTTTCAAAAACCAACAGAAGTAATTTCATTTAGCAATTTAATTAATAAATTTAATTTATTGATTATTTATTTAATTAATTATTTAATAAATAATTTAATTAATAAAGGAATTTCATTTAGATGTAATTTCTAAAGGCAACCAAATAGGTGTTTTTTATTTGAAAAATTATTAGCACTCTGATAAGAGTATCAAACAGATGGAAGTGAACACTCAATCTTCTCATCTAATATCTTTTTCTATGCAAATGTTTCGAGTAGACTTGTAGAAGGGGCAATATCACCTACTTCCCACTTTTTAAGTTTGGGGGAAAACCAACTGTACATTACAGTCATCTCTGTGCCCAGCCTTACACAGACCCAAAGGTTCCCTTATCTTCATTTTATTTGTATTTGTATGGACATATATACACTACCAAACGTAAAATAGATAGCTAGGGGGAAGCAGCCGCATAGCACAGGGAGATCAGCTCGGTGCTCTGTGACCACCTAGAGGGGTGGGATAGGGAGGGTGGGAGGGAGGGAGACGCAAGAGGGA
>NC_041232.1:74042076-74058639 GCF_002837175.3 Physeter macrocephalus
AACTGATTCACTTTGTTATAAAGCAGAAACTAACACACCATTGTTAAGCAATTATACTCCAATAAAGATGTTAAAAAAAAAAAGAAACAAGACAAGTTCCAGTATCTCTTTTTCAAATCACTTGATCCCCTGAATCAAAGGCCTCATCTGAAGTGTGCATTTGCAAAGGTGTCATCATCACATCATTGAAAGAAGAAGCCACCCTTGAGAGCATCGTGTCTTGTAAGCTTTTTTTGGATATTAAATAAGACTCTAAATCTGTGCCGTACTTTTTGCACAAACTGGCAAGAACTCCCAAGGATGATCATCTTATAAATAAATATTAAATAAGATTTGTTATTATTTGCAATCGTTAATCTCACTACAAATTGTATTTAAAGCAAATAGAATATAGCAGTCAAAGCACATCTTCATTAAAGTTATAGTTTTGAAGTGTTATAGTTGTATCCTTAGGCTATGCATTCATCTCAATAATACTGGAAACATTTATTCAGTCTAAAAATATGAGGCATACTCACATTTGGAAATAAAATCCTTGAGTAGTCATTAAAAAATTAATCCATTTAGCAGTTCAACACCTCAATGTAATACTTCAGGCAGCTAAGCACAGAGGCTATCATCTGATTCATGGGGCTGGCGAACATTTGGAGATCAAATTGCTGAGGCTCGTTTCTTTAAACACAGGAAAACAACAGATTTCTTCATGATACAGAAATGCTGTCCATGTCTTCAGATACATCTATATAGTTCGCTTGTGTCGATTAAAATGTGTAGCATTCAGAGAGAAAGCAGAAAGGGCAATACAAATAACCACCATTTATTTAGTCCTTGTCTCTGTGCCAGACACTGTGCTAAGTGCTTCAGATGCATGACCCCATTAATCTTCTTTGTGAAACCAGTATAGTTATCAACTTCATTTTGCAGATGCAGAAACTGAGGTATAGGATTAAGTGGTCACCCCAGGCAGATTTCAAGCCCAGGACTCTCTGGCTCCCAAGTTTGGAGTCCTAACCACACAGTTACACTGCTCTCCCTACAACAGGGTTTCTTAACCTTGGCACAAATGACATGTTGGGCCAGGTAATTCTTAATTCTCGTGTGTGTGTGTGTGTGTGTGTGTGTGTGTGTGTGTGTGTGTGTGTGTGTTAACTTCACTGTTTTCTGTGGAGGTTTCTTTGTATTTATTTTTTTTAACATCTTTATTGGAGTATAATTGCTTTACAATGGTGTGTTAGTTTCTACTTTATAACAAAGTGAATCAGTTATACATACACATATGTCCCCATGCCGCGGACCTGCCAGACGAAGAAGACCAAACCAACCAGAGCCAGAAGGGAAGGGGTAAGGAACTGAAACAGCACCGACGAATGGGGTCAGAAGGACCAAGACAAGTGATGGTTGCAGGGCAGATTTTACTGTGCTACAGCTGCAGGTTATATAGACTAGAAAAGGGAGGGTTGCCAGACGGTGGTTTACATTATCTAATGACTGTCTCAGCTCAAGGTTAACTTCCCTGGTAGAAAACCCATAAACCCAGAATCATCCAAAATAACCTGCATGTGCAGGGGGGAGACAGCTTTGCTTATCTCATTTTACATTCATTCTGATCTCTGGGCCCTGGTGATTTATCTCCCATGGAATGGAAGAAGGAGGGGAACAAGTAGGGACAGTCCCTTTGAGCAGCGGCGGCATGCCTGGCACGTCCGCAGCCTGCTCTCATGGCTGACTGCTTCCCACATCCCCATATCTCTTCCCTCTTGCGTCTCCCTCCCTCCCACCCTCCCTATCCCACACCTCTAGGTGGTCACAAAGCATGATAATTCTTAATTCTTTATTGGAGGAGTGAAAAGGAGCTGTCCTGTGTGTTGTAGGACATTAGCAGCATCCTTGGTCTCTACCCACTAGATGCCAGTAGCATCCTCTCAGTCGTGAACACCAAAAATGTCTCCAGGCATTGTCACATGTCCCCTGGGGAGCAGCATCACCCCGATCAGGAACCACGGCCACAGAGCAAAGTTCAACCTCCATGTATTGCTTATTTTGCACACATTTTCAACTTAAGGTTAGGTCATTCATTTTCTAAATAATAATATAGGTATGTCTCATAGGTATGTTAGCCACATTATCGATGATTTGTTTTAAAAAAAAAAATGAGACAAAACTTTAGGAGAAAAATTAAGTCAACATGCATTTATTAGTATCAGTTCTGTTCCTACTAAACTTGTTTCCTTTGGAGCCCAAAGAGAGCCTTTGGATCAAAAGAGTGCCGTGATTATATTTTTGTACCAACGAAGATCAGTATAATGGTTGAAAAAGTTTTAAGCCATAGTACCCAGAAACGCCAATTAACACATTGTCCAGTAGACTCCAGGTTCCAAGAGAACAGGGATGGGAACGCTCTTGTTCATCTTAATATCCCCTGAACCCAACATTATACCTTGAACATACTCAGTGCTCAATAAATACTTCTTTAATAAGTGACTGAAATTATGGTTAACCTAGTATAGGTTTTGGATGCTCTATCGCAGGCCTCTGTTTAGACTTGACAGGTATTACATTTTCCTTTAATTAGAGGCATTGATGTGCACCTGACAGTATGCTGACCATATTTATAACTTTAGTGAAACCAGAGGAATAGATGATATGTTACATGAAGAAATATGATCAAAAAGGCTGATTGGGGCTTCCCTGGTGGCGCAGTGATTGAGAGCCCGCCTGCCGATGCAGGGGACACGGGTTCGTGCCCTGGTCCGGGAAGATCCCACATGCCGCGGAGCTGCTGGGCCCGTGAGCCATGGCCGCTGAGCCTGCGCGTCCGGAGCCTGTGCTCCGCAATGGGAGAGGCCACGACAGTGAGAGGCCCGCGTACCGAAAAAAAAAAAAAAAAAAAAAAAAGGCTGATTGGATGGGCTGTATCTAATAAGATGAAACTTACCGTGAACAATGCCAATGAGGAAAACAAACCATGTAGAGATCGAGTGGCCTGCCTAAGGCCTATCTCAGCTAAGGAAAAGCAGAGCTGGACTCAAACTCAGGCCTCTTGACACCCACATTTTCCAGGTATGAGTCGATCCTGTCTTTGCTTTGTCTTGGTCAGGGGCACCTGAGATGTCCTATTCTGTTCCATGCATCACGCTCTACCTGCATCATATCTATAGAAAATAGCCACTGGCCTCTGAGGGGCTCAAAAACATGCCTTTCAGATGAATGGCTGAAGGTCTTTAAAATGGCAGTCCTGACATAGAAAAGACTTAGAGGGGCCACAATAGTCATCTTCAAGTATCTGGAATATCTTCATGTGACAGAAAATAAATTTATTACACATTGTCATGGAGAACTGAACCAGGGCCCCTGAATGGAAACCATGGAGAAGCAAATGCTATTGCAGCATAATGATGAGCTTCCTAATGATGAATTGTCCTACACTGGAGTGAGCTCCCCTGGGAAGTAGTGAGCTCTCAATCCTCAGAGGGGAGCATGCAGATGACTGGCCCATGGGAATTTGAGCCCAAACAGGTGGGAGAATGTACCAGACATTCTCCAGCATTCCTTCTAGCCCTCAATATATATGAATTCTTTCTTATAGGTTATTATTGACCTTGTAAATTATTATATGTAGTTCTGTTAATAAAAGCAAGATCTATGTTTTCTCTAATCCACTCTATTCAGAGTCATTGGAGTAAACAGAATAGAATGAGTAGGAGAGAGAATCTTACCACATGCCATACAGAATAAGAATCACTTCCTATATGCCAAACACTGTGTAGAGCACGTCACCAGCATTATCCCATCTATTCCTGGTAAGAACCTCAGGAAGTAGGAACCTGTACGATCACTACTTTGTAACTGAGGAAACTGAATCACAGAGAAGGTACATAACTTGTCCAGGCTCACACAGCTAGTAATTCCAGCCTTACTACTTGAACCTGAGTCAGTCCAAAGTTACAAAGTCTGATTTATAACTACTGTAGCACACCACCTCATCCTTTCAGGAGGAGTACACTATTTTGTTTGAAACGTTGGCAATTTCTAGAGTTTGAGACATGTGGCTAATTTAAACGCAAATATCTAAAACACCTTTCAAAGACTAAAATATGTCATTTAAAAAATTATTTGCTTTTTCTATTATCCATGATGTTGCTCCCTTCAAATAGTGCAATGCTATGAGTCAACTTTAAGTAAATAAGCAAAATAGGGTTTTAGGGTTTGTTTGGTTTTTTTTAGATGTCTTTAGAAGAAAGATTGGTATTGGAATTTCAGACACTGTTCTGTAAATTAGAACTCAGGTCTCCAGGCTGAAAGTCCTAGTGTGAAAACGGGACTGTGAATTTCCATAAATGTGGAAATTCTAATGGTCAAGTTATTTGACCCAATTATGTCATTAAAGATCATGCTCTCTTCTGATCACGATTATCTTGTTGGATGATCTTCTGTCTTACGATTATCTTATTGGATATTTCATAAAACCAAACTGATTTTAAAACTACTTTCTCTGCCTTTATTATTTTAGTGCCAAAATGATGCTGAAAAGCTCTAAAGCATTCTGCCAGAGAGCACTGGATTCAGCCCATCTGTAACTCAGATTTAGTTGAAGATAACTTCAACTTTGCAAATTAAATCTGGTGACTTCCTGTTCTTACGAAGTACTGCTTCATGCCCACCATTCCAGACAACAATTGGCTAAAGACTTAAAACACTCTTGTGCATTTGCTTTCTAAACTTATTGTTACCCTAGTGCTTACATGACTTCAGCACTTACTGAAGTCCATAATTCTATATTTATCTTTCATGCAAAACATCAAGGCCATTGTAGGCGGGGGCCCAGCACTTATTATAGAACTTAAAGTGGCACTTTAGGCAACTCTCTTCAGGGCAGCTGTTTTGCCAAAAGGAAGGAGGCTTCACTGAGCCCTGTGGCTTGCGGTGCCAAGAAGAGGATGATAGAAGTCATCTGCTGATAATGAAATAGTCTTGTGCTGTATGTTCACAGCCCAGCAAGGCTCATGTCTAAAATAATTGCCTTGCTGAGCCTCTTACCATAACATATTCTCATCAGGGTGTCATTCTACCACGTCAAATTGGGGCTTGAAGAACATTTATATGACTTTGTGAAGTGGAATGGAGATTAGCGCACTGTTTTATTCACAAATTTCCCCGCAGGTTTTTACGTTATTCCATAAAGGGAAACTTATAAAAAGAGTGTTCTCAATATACTACATGTTGGGAAATATTCTAAATCAAGGACCAAGACGTCTCCTAAATGAACATGAGTCATGGGAAACATCTCTACAACTCGAAGAATTATGGAACATAGAGAATGAAACCATGAAACCATGTCTTCAATCATGTGAGCTACCCAGAATGTAGGATCTGATAGGTTATTCCGGGGATTTGGACAGAAAAAATTAGGAACTGACCTGGGAAGGAGACATCGACAAGCACTGAAGAATGTACCAGGCAAATGCTGCTGCCAGTACCTGACCCTGGACTTCAAGCTCCTTGAGTCAATGTGTGTCAAAAGCCAAGTGGCATCAATCTGTACCCTCATTTACAGTTCTGAGAAGCATAGGTGGCCTTAAGTCAGGGCACCTTTAGAAGTCACTGGCTAAGGGATCTGAATAACTGGGCCAGGAGTAAAGGAAGTACAGAGGAGAAAAAGAGTGACTACAAAGGCATGGACTTATAATATCATAGGGTAGAGAGGAAATGTGTCATTTTAGGAGTTTGTTTCATTATAATATGCAGCCTTCAAGTTAAAAGAGATGTTACCTTCCCTTTCCTATCCCAACCCTACTACTAGTCACATCCTACAGAAGATACCAAAGATAACTCTTGCACCTTTAAGAAAAAAGGAAAACTTTCATACATTTGGTGCTGGGTAAAATAAATATTTAAGCCAAATTAAAGACATCAAAAATAAGTGCATCGAAAAGTCACAGCCATATTGAACAATAAACAATTTATGGAAGGAGCCCAGAAAAATTGTTTTTGTTTTTTTTATAATAAATTGTTTTTTAAAATATTGAAAAGCACAGTTTCTGACAAGTATTCTTTATTTATGAGTGTAAGAATTTTTCAAGGAACACAAAAATACTAAAATAAAATGCAAGTGTGACACATACATTTCTCTTTGAGGCTTGGCATAAAAGGGAAATCTAGGTAGATATGAGGTTAACTGCATAGTTTAATTCAATGACCATTAGCTACCCTAATTGAGAGAACAGGAGGTCAGGATCATGCGAAATTGTAAATGATTCAAAATCATTTATAGTTGACTAAAGAAGAGTTTTTGGCCTTTGACTTGAATACAGGTAAGCCTGGGGATCTAGCAATTCAGTTTTTTAAAAAGATAAGGAAATCTCAACGGGAACATTGAAGATGATTTTTTTATGTATTCTTGAAGGAATAAATAAACTCATTTTACTTTAAAAAAATAAATAAATAAGCCTATATGGAAAAAAAAAAAAAGATAAGGAAATCTCATAAGTGAAGTCTAGATGCCCAAGCTTAGAAACTTCTCTTTTTCCCCCTCCTTTCTTAGCTCAGCTCCTCCCTACTTGTCCTGGGGTGCTTGTGGGCCATACTCACCAGACCAGAGCTGAGCTTACTTTCTGCTGAGTACGCCAGATAACTGGATGGTTCATTGGTTGTATTCTTGCTCTTGCTTCCTATTCCCTTAGAGCTCCCGTGATTTTATAAATGTGTGGGTTGGAGGGCAAGAAATAGGAGGAGGTGCTGAGAGGGTTAACCCAGGAAGAGTTGCCCCAGTGACACAACCCCAAGTCTGACAGACCCCAGACTCTTTACCACTATCAAAAACACAAAAACAAAAACACCATCTCTCTTAAATATTTCTCTGGTTCCAAGGCAAGTTGGAATACAAATTGTTTCAAAAGGATCCTGTGCATGCAAAGTGAATAGCTGTCAAGAAAGCTATAATTAAGGAGATGAGATGCTGTCAATAAACTTGAAATAATGATCTTCCTCGGAGCAGCCACAGTATGTCTTATCTCTTCTCTACCCTCTCCTCACATGGCCTCCCTCCAGGATAATCTAGAGTTTTCTCAATAACATTTAGAAGGGGAAACATAGCTTTTTAGAGACTTTGAGAAATTCCACAGACCATGCTTCTCTTCCTTTTCAGATGGCCATGTTGCTAACGTTTCCTTAAAATTCACGGTGCATTTTTTAGCCAATTATTATTATTTGTCATCCCTCCAGTGTTCTACGCATTTAAAGAACCCAATATAGTTTCATTAGCTGATCACTATAGCAATTAAGATACCTCCTGGGTGAAGAGAGTTTTGATTTGCAAATTAATTCCACATGTGCTAGTTCATGTTTTCAGCACCATCTGCCAACAACCCTTCTCTTGGCTACAATTGATTTCATATTATTTCTTTGGTCCACTGGAACATTTTAGGTCTCAACAAAAGTTTTTAAATGAAAATACAGAGCTTCCAAGCCAAAGAAGTCACTTTCCTTCATCTTCCTTCGGTCCCGTTTCTGCCACAGCCTTGCCCGTCACCCCGTCTTCTTGAAGAAACCACATGTTTGGGGACCTATGTCTGATCCTTTTTCCCAAAAGATGACTCAAAACTTAGCTTCCTGAAGGAGACCACCATTCGCTATAGAATTTTCTGCCCCACCCCCAAGACTCTGTTGTTCTCCCCTACGCCAAATTACATTTCTGCACCACGTCTCATGCTGTTTTTACCAGTGATGGTTCTTGTCTCAGGTGTATATTTTCTCTCCCCCATAAGAGTCATAACTTCTTCAAAGGAGAGATGTGGTATTTTCCTTTTCTACAGCACAGAGCTCCCTGCTCTGAACGGTGAGGGCTCATCAACACCAATGGCCTGGTGCTTTATGATATCCCTGAAACATTTTTTCTTTTCTACCTTGAAACATTCTGCTGTGCCAGCTCGATGCTGGGAATGTTCTAAGTCCACACTCCCCTCAGCTCATTGATCGACACAGCCACAGAAAGAAGAGAACTCCAGAGGGTCATTGCCATTTCAGGAAAGGAGGAGCCGCAAAGGTAGAAGGTGAGGGGCACAAGAGTACAACTAGCACTAGGAGAGAAAAAGGAAAGTTAGGAAGGATGTTGAGAAGGAGCAGTAAAGTGGAATTGTGTGGAAAAGGGAAAGTTTTCAGTTTTTAAAAAAATGCATGTGAATAATTACATTTATGTTTACTCCTTGGAATATAGGTATAGCTTTGTGACATGCTGGTGAAAGAAAATTTATTTTTAAAGTGCAAGTGGGCTGTGCTTTAAAGGTTGAAGACTGCAAAAGTTGAAACATGTGCTCTTTAGGCTTGACTGTGAAAAACATCGGAATTACCAGAACAACTAGCCGTGGTCTCCATCTCTGAATTCCAGGCACCAGGTGGCATTCTGGCAAATATGTTCTCTGTGTCCTACCAGCTAAAAAATCTTCTGTGTGACCTTCACCATCTGCCTCCTACGAGCAAATCCAACCCAAATCCAAAATGAGCAGGTGGATTTAGGTCCTGGAGATTGGCACTTCCCAGGGAAAACTGGAGAAATGTATTAACCATTAGCAGTTTGAAATACTCATTTACAAGTATTTCTCTGAACATGTCTTCCCAGGATGAGATGTCTGAATATGAGACATCCAGGAAATAGGCTAATTTAGAAGGAATTTGAGTTCATAATGAGTGTTTCCTACAGATTCTGTAATGACTCCGTTCAGTTTTTGACCATGTAAAGAAGTATACCCTTTTCACTGTTGTTAGCATGCACTTTTTAGAGATCCACTCCTACACAGTACAGTGACAATAATTTTTCCGTGGATATCTACAGATTCAGTACCTACAGGTTCTGCACCGAGAATTAGAACGTGTTCATTCAAGCCATACCTCTCCAAACAAAGACTAAAAACCAAATGCAGCAACATCCCAAATAAGACCAAAGTGCTACATAAACTCCTAAATAGCCACATGCATGTGATAAAAGAAAATATCAAAATTGGATGTTTTGATCAATCTCACACCATAGCTTGCCACAATGTTATCTGGTTTATATCTTCACAAATGAACATGAGCTGATGATTTAAATGGGTGACTAGAGAATCAGGGCAAAGGTCACATATCAGACTGCTCAGGCTGCCATAACAAAATAGCACAGGCTGGGGGCTGAAAATGGAAGTCCAAGATCAGGGCGCCAGCAGAGTTGGTGTCTAGTGAGAGCTCTCCCTCGGAGACCTCTTCTTTGTGTGTGCATGCGTATGCGTGCGCGTGTGTATGTGTCTAGAGACAGAGAGAAGTAGAGCTAGAGAGAGAGAGAGAGAAGGGAGGGGGAGGGGAGGGGAGAAGACGGGAGAGGAGGGGAGAGTTCTAGTGTCTCTTCTTATAAGGACACTAATCCTGTGGGATTAGGGCTCCACCCTTATGACCTCATTTAACCTACTTACTTCCTTATTCCAAATACAGCCACACTGGGTAGTTAGGGTTTCAACATATGAATCTGAGGCGGACATATACATTCAGTCCTTAAAAGTGACATTTTAACCAGTAAAGCTTATTATTGTTTTGTCACATTTAGATTGACTCAAGCATTAAGGAATCCCTGAATGCTATTTGAACCCACTGAGTTTAAGTGACTTTCCCAGTGGTCACAAAGTAGTTGACTAACCTGAGACTGGATTCCAGGAGGACATGCCATTGGTCTTGCCAATATCATTCAGTGCCCTCCCCCACCAAAGTGCCTCTGTACTGCTTTATGTTCTCCATTCTACTGCTTTATGTTCTATCCCTTGTCATTTTTGTTTAAATTTCTAGCTTTAAATTATTGGTGGTCTCCATGCCTCTATTCTCGTCTTCTAGCAGGCCACTTAACTTTCTAACAAGACTGTACTCCTTTCAATAATCCCCTTGGTTCTAGAGCTGGACTCCCAGGCGTCTCAAGCTGATATGTCAAGGTAGCTATGGAGTGGACAACTGAAGCTTGCTGTGCATTGGAAAGGGAAAGGGTGCAGTGTGAAGGCCCAAGGCCATTGCTGTAAGTAGTATTTAGGGTACTATCTGCTAGGTGCTATAACAAAAACAGCAAATGTTAGTGATTTAACACGGTACTATTAACACAGTAATAGTCTATTTCTTACTCACATCACAGTTCAATTTCACGTCAGGTGGACCTTCTGAGTACTTTCTCTCCAAGCAGTGACTCAGAAACTCAGGCTGCTTCCATCTTGTAGCTCTGCCTCACCTAGGGGGCAGAGAATTTTGCCCAAAGTTGGCAGAGAGGCAAAGACAAAGTGTGAAGGGTGTTTCAGAATGTTTTCTAGTTAGTAACGAAAATGGTGATGCCACTTCCAGCTGCCTTCCTTTGGCCAGAACCCTGCCACAAAGGTAACAGTTAGGGAGACTGGGAAATGTACTCCTTCTGTGCGCCCAGGAAGAGGAAATGGGGCTCATTAGCACCTGCTCAGTCTCTGACGTAGCTCACAACGCTTTCTTTACTACTAAGAAGGATTTTGGTGTTTAGGTGAACTCCCTGATTTGGTGGCATTGCGGAGGGGTAATAACTGTCAGTAATTCCACGTTACCTATACCATGAAATGCAAACTCCTTGATGACTCTCAGAAGATACAACATAGCAATGCTGTGTAATTATTAAGTGCATTGTCTCAGGCATCAGACAATCTGGGTACAGCTGATGCTCATGGTTCCAGGAACATACATCGAGAACCACTGACCACAACCCATCCCACATTCTGTGAACAGGGGTGTCCATCTCGCCATCTGATGATAAGCTCCTGCAGCATTGGTTGGAGGATTAGTCAATAGTGTTGGAGTCTGGTTCCTTTAAATCGCTGTTCCTGACTCTCCCTGGACAAGTTACTTAAATTCCTGGACAAGTTAACTTCATCTTTCTGAGCAAGCTCACTCATTTGAAAACTGGGAGTAATAATGCCAATCTCAAAGGAATGATACTGAGTTATTTATATAAAGTATTTGCACCTTTACTAAAACACAGGAAACACAATAAATGCTAACTGCAAATATTATCAGAAGGACATAGGGACTATGTGTCGTTTGCCTCTATACAATATCTAGCCAGCGAAAATAGTATATCTTTCCATTTGTTTGTGTCATCTTTGATTTCTTTCATCAGCGTCTTATAATTTTAGTCTTTTGTTTCCTTAGGTAGGTTTATTCCTAGGTATTTTATTCTTTTTGATGTGATGGTAAATGGTTTTGTTTCTTTACTTTCTCTTTCTGATCTTTCATTGTTAGTGTATAGAAATACAACAGATTTCTGTGTATTAACTTTGTGTCCTGCCCCTTTACCAAATTCATGGATGAGGTCTAGTAGTTTTCTGGTAGCATCTTTAGGATTTTCTATGTATGGTATCATGTTATCTGCAAACAGTGACAGTTTTACTTCTTCTTTTCCAGTTTAGATTCCTTTTGTTTCTTTTTCTTCTCTGATTGCCATGGCTAGGACTTCCAAAATTATGTTGAATAAGAGTGGCAAGAGTGGACATCCTTGTCCTGTTCCCGATCTTAGAGGAAATGCTTTCAGCTTTTCACCATTGGGTATGATGTTACCTATACGTTTGTCATATATAGCCTTTATTATGTTGAGGTATGTTCCCTCTATTCCCACTTTCTGGAGAGTTTTTATGATACATGGGTGTTGAATTTTGTCAAAAGCTTTTCCTGCAACTATTGAGGTGATCATATGGTTTTTATTCTTCAATTTGTTGATGTGGTGTATCACACTGATTGATTTGCAGATATTGAAAAATCCTTGCATCCCTTGGATAAATCCCACTTGATCATGGTGTATGATCCTTTTAGTGTGTTGCTGGATTCAGATTGCTAGTATTTTGTTGAGGATTTTTGCGTCTATGTTCAGCAGTGATATGGGTCTGTAATTTTCTTTTTTTGTGGTGTCTTTGTCTGGTTTTGAAGAATCAACATTGTCAGAATGACTATACTGCCCAAGGCAATCTACAGACTCAATGCAATCCCTATCAAACTACCAATGGCATTTTTCACAGAACTAGAAGAAAAAAATCTTAAAATTTGTATGGAGACACAAAAGACCCCGAATAGCCAAAGCAATTTGAGAAAGAAAAATGGAGCTGGAGGAATCAGGCTGTCTGACTTCAGACTATACTACAAGGCTGCAGTCATCAAGACAGAATGGTACTGACACAAAAACAGAAATATAGATCAATGCATCAGGATAGAAAGCCCAGAAATAAACCCATGAACCTATGGTCAATTAATCTGCGACAAAGGAGGCAAGACTATACAATGGAGGAAAGACAGTCTTTTCAATAAATGGTGCTGGGAAAACTGGGCAGTTACATGTAAAAAAAAAAAAATGAAATTAGAACATTCTTTAACACCATACACAAAAACAAACTCAAAATGGACTCAAGATCTAAATGTAAGACGAGATATTATAAAACTCTTGGAGGAAAACACAGGCAGGACACTCTTTGACTTAAATCGCAGCAATATCTTTTCCAAGCTGTCTCCTAGAGAAATGGAAATAAAAACAAAAATAAATGAATGGGACCTAATTAAACCCAAAATATTTTTCACAGAAAAGGAAACCACAAGCAAAACAAAAAGACAACCCACAGAATGGGAGAAAATATTTGCAAACGATGCAACCGACAAGGGATTAGTCTCCAAAATTTACGAACAGCTCATGCGACTCAATATCAAAAAAAACAAACAATGCAATCAAAAAATGGGCAGAAGAGCTAAACAGACATTTCTCCAAAGAAGACATACAGATGGCCAAGAGGCACATGAAAAGATGTTCAACATCTCTAAGTATTAGAGAAATGCAAATCAAAACTACAATGAGATATCACCTCACACCAGTCAGAATGGCCATCATCAAAAAATCTACAAATGCTGGAGAGGGTGTGGAGAAAAGGGAACCCTTCTACTCTGTTGGTGGGAATGTAAATTGGTACAGCCACTATGGAGAACAGTATGGAAGTTCCTTAAGAAACTAAAAATAGAGCTACCATATGATCCGGCAATCCCGCTCCTAGGCATATATCTGGAGAAAAACATGGTTCAAAAAGATACATGCACCCCAGTGTTCACTGCAGCATTATTTACAATAGCCAAGACATGGAAGTAACCTAAATGTCCATCGACAGATGAATGGATAAAAAAGATGTGGTACATATACACAATGGAATATTACTCAGCCATTAAAAAGAATGAAATAATGCCATTTGCAGCAACGTGGATGGACCTGGAGATTATCATAGTAAATGAAGTAAGTCAGATAGAAAGACAAATATCATATGATATCGCTTATATGAGGAATCTTTAAAAAAGATACAAATGAACTTATTTACAAAACAGAAACAGACTCACAGACTTAGGGAAGGAACTTATGGCTAGGGGGAAGGGTGGCGGGGGAGGGATAGATTGGGATTTGGGGATTGACGTGTACACACTGCTATATTTAAAACAGATTACCCATAAAGACCTACTATATAGCACAGGGAGCTCTGCTCAATTTTCTGTAATAACCTAAATGGGAAAAGAATTTGAAAAAGAATAGATACGTGTATATGTATAACTGAATCGCTTTGCTGTACACCTGAAACTAACACAACGTTGTTAATCAACTATGCTCCAATATAAAATAAAAATTGCTTTAAAAAACTGCAAAATTGAATTTTTAAAAAATGATTTTTTTAGGTGGTATGGGGTAGTTTAAAAAGCAGCAGTTTGGGAATGCCTAAATCTACGTACAAGCTGTGGACTTTGGCCAAGTAACTTGACATATCTTTCTTTAAAATATATTCCTATTATCTACGTCACAAGATTGAGGTCATGATTACCTACGTCGTGAGATAACACATAGAAGCTTCTTAGCATAGTTCCTGTAACACAGTTGGTGCTCAATGCAGTTACCAAGTTCCACTCAAAATGGTTCTACAATGGAAAGTAATGTTTCAAACTATGTGAGTGAGAAAAAGCTATCTTAGAAAGACATATTTTGGGAGAATTAAATGATTATAGTTTCAATCAGATGCTTATACGGGTGATTTTTTTATCTTTGACCTTCAATCCCATCTGAGAACAGCTCTTCAATGCTTTTATTTAAATGATAATCACTGTGCAAAAACTCAACATCTCTTCATTCGGGAACTTACAGTACCCATCTTAATAAACCACAATGAACTGAAGACGTGAAGAATAACTGGATAAACAGGCCTCTCTCCCCAGCTGTCAAGTCTGTTTGTGATAGCAACTGGTATTTCATTGTAAAAGATGCTAATTTCAATTTGAGCGGTGGCCGTGTGGAGAGAAGCATAAAAGGAATTCTTGATTATCTATATCAGTAACTGTGGTCCCTGGGGATACACTTGGAAACTTCAGATCACATATGGCAAGAGTGCTGTGATAAAATATGCATCAATGAAGCTGCACGATTTATGATAATAAAGAAATGGATAGCTTTGTCCTCTATGATAACTATTTGTGGCTGGTATTTCTCTCTTTTTACTATTTCTGGAGGCTTTATAAATGACACTTGTACTAATTATTATATCATTCTGTACCTGGACCACCATTTCATTTCTGTAACTACCCTGTCAAATTCCTGGGGGCTTATTGTAATACTGTTTCAATAATAATGATTTTCCCAATCTAAATTTAAGAAATAGTAATTACCTTAGCTGCTGGACTGCATTAGCTGCCTCTCAGTTAAACAAACACTAATTATTATTTCAACTTAAATATCACTGCTTATTAGCATTAGCCAGACTACAAAGGAGAAGAGGGAGGTAGAAGTTCTCAGAGATGCACAGCATCATGGGAGGAAATGGGTGTAGGAGTGAAATCAGGGTAACCACTATCTTTCTTGGGAATAAAGAATAAAAATTCTTTATTTTAAAATTATGTTCTTCCTATTTTGGGGGCCAGGGGGTGTTGCAATGTCCTCTCCTATCTTAAATAGTGATAATACCACATGCTTAGGTTGGGAAGAGTGTTTAATATCCTTACTTGGCAAAATTAAAACTTAGCAGCTCTAACTCCTCCCTTTATTGGTTTTGACCAGCCCTTGAAATCTCAAAATCTGGAAGCCAAATGGGACTCTTCCCTATAACATCCCAGCACAGAGTCTTCGGTGGCCAAGGGCTTACTCACCATTTTACAAGTTATCTGTTCCATTCATAGAAGTGCTCATTACTTACTCATTTTATTGATCCCAAATCTACCTTCATATTCCACAACCCTATCTCAGTCCTCCCATGCTACACAGAATAATTCTCATCCCTTTTGCTATAACAGCTCTTCAAATACATAAAGAGAGGCAGCATGGTCTCCCAGTTGGCCTCCACTGAAGTAACCCTCATCTGCTGCCCATGGTTTTTACTCCATGGCTTTCTCACTTCCAATCACCTCCACGATGTGTGCATCTACAAAAGAAGGGTCTGATACATCAATTTAGAAACTTAGAAACATTCATTTAATTGTCTAGAGAACAAAGCCCAACGTGTTTAGAGCAGCATTAGCATCTCCACCATCTGCTTCCAAACAAGCTTTCTCTCCCACAGCGTTCTCTATTGTACAACACACACCAGTACAAATCCTCTCTCCATTTCCACACTCTTTCTGACCCTGGGCCTTTGCTCATCGAAATGCTCATCTCTGTCTCTCTGACTACTTTTCAAAGCTCACCTCTTCCACAAAACCTTTTCAAATCCATAGGTTGGTATTCACTTCTCCATCCCCTGGGTTCCCTTAAAATGGGCGTTGTATTGCAATACCACCACTAGTGATTTTTTTTACTTGTGTTCCTATTGGTTTCAGTAGGACATTACAAGATTTATAATTGTACAGACAACCTTACTTGCTTTTGAATACCCTATAGTGTCTACCACAGTGCTTTGCACATGGTTTAATGTTCATTAAAATTGTGTTCAGTTCAATTAAATGGTTCCTCAAACGCACACAAACTATCAAAAACCCTTTAGCCACTAGTCTCCAGTTTTCCAACCACAACCCCCACTGAGATCTCTCTTGATCTTGACCTATTCTGTCCAATACAGGAGCCACCAGACACATGTGACTATTCAATTTTAAACTCGCATCAATGAAAGTTAAATGAAATTAAATCTTCCATTCCGCAGGCTTACTAGGCACATTTCCAGAGCTCAATAGCCACGTGTGCCTAGTAACTACCATACTGGACAGCACAGCTTTGGAACATTTCCATGACTGCAGACAGTTCTGTTGGAGAGTGCAGGTCTGGACACCATTCCTTGCTGTGTGATTAGCCACATCACACTGTTGGCAAACAGCATGCACGCCTCTGGCTAATTAGAATCCCCAGATTTTTTTTAATGAACAGCTTTTAAGTTAAGGTCCCTTCATATTGTACTTAGATGATTACTTTTAGGGATCTAAAGGCAACCCCCTTCCCCTCATTAAACTCTAATACATTTTATATCTTCTGTTTATCCCATCCATCTAGCTTATCGAGATATTCAATTTTTTTTTTTTTTTTTTTTTTTTTTTTTTTGCGGTACGCTGGCCTCT
>NC_041232.1:74058710-74079657 GCF_002837175.3 Physeter macrocephalus
GCGGAGCGCAGGCTCCGGACGCGCAGGCTCAGCGGCCATGGCTCATGGGCCCAGCCGCTCCGCGGCACGTGGGATCTTCCCGGGCCGGGGCACGAACCCGTGTTCCCTGCATCGGCAGGCGGACTCTCAACTACTGCGCCACCAGGGAAGCCCGAGATATTCAATTTTTAACTCTGGCATCTTTTGAGATATCCTATCCTAGGTTTGAGTCACCTGCACATCTTTAAGTACTCCTGATTAAAGTGCTGTCTATAAATTGAGTGACTATATAATCTGTCATCCAAACCAGGACACTTTTCAGAGTGAAATGGAATGCTATAAAAATTACGCTGAGGCACAAGTATTAACTGGGACTATCCAAGGCTCACCGGGACGGATGGAACTTTGTCCATAAAAGATCACATCCAGAACTATTGCCCCATCACTAGAGAACGTCCCCCAGATTGACTGAGCTATTTTCAAAAATCTGGTAATCTGTCGACTAAATTTTATATAATTTCAGACCATATTACTCCATTTAATTCATGAGGCTATCATGAGAAGCAACAAATATCTTACTTAAGTTCAAATCATCTTACTGCTTTCAGCACTCAATAAATGGACCAATACAGCAGTTTTTTTATTTCAGAAAAAGAAAACACAATACAAATGGAAATAAAATTTATGTATACATTATATAAATATAAGTAGAATAAATGAGTTTACAAAATTTGGATATAGTATCTTTCTTGTTATATAAGGACTCCTTATTGTTATATATGGACTTTCTTATTGTTATATAAGGATGTTCACAGAAGTCTTCCTTGTACATGAAAAGCTCACAATGACTTGAAGCTCCATTTTAAGATTCCAACGAAAGGAAAGAATACATGTAGCAATTTTACTTGGGAAAGTTATTCAACATATATCACTTTATTTGTGAAAGTGTCAATTTGTAGGAAACCTACAGCTCCTAGTGGTCTTGAACTATCACTTGCCATTCATCTATGGCAACTGGGCCAACAAAATCCTTGTAAAACTCTAAAACATAGAACATGAGCCCTTACTTTTTAAAGAAGGAAAGACAAAATCAAGTGCAGATGCTTAAAAAATGAAGATGATGTTGTAGCACTGCCAAACCCATATAAAAATAAAATAAAACAAAGATTTATGTGGAAGTCTGTTTTCATGGATTTTTATCTTCAGAAATATGAATAAATTTGGGCAAAAATCAGACCAAAAGTCCTATAAATTAATGTAGCTAAAAATTAGATAAAGATCATAGTATAAGATTGAAAGAAAGAGATGAAAGAATAATATTAGACTGAAACCAAGAGAGAGGGACCAAGTCTTGGCTCCACCTCTACCTAGCCCTGGAACCTTGGTCAAGTCCTTCCTGATCTCTGCACTTGTCTCTTCTTTCATCCAGGGAGCAATCTTTGTCCCCAGGGATGACTTGGGTGGGAGAAAGGAGTGACATGACCCCTCAAAGACTACACAGACAGACTGGAACCCAAGAGTTCTCCAGCTTTAAAATTCTGTAATCCTAGATGTAAGTTTAGGAGGAAATACTTAAGCTTCTCCTATTCATTGAAAATATAATTATCAATTATGATTGAAATAAACTCTTTCTGGAATTGTCATTTATTTCTTGAATCTCTACAATATGTAGTAAGTGTATACCATCCACCTTCCACTTTTAAGACATTTTAAAGACACTCTATAGTATTATCCTACTCATGTCTTCTGCTTATTTTTTCATGTTTTTCTCATGTAGATTATTTTTTCCTTAATCTTGAAATCAGATATTTGTAATTAGGTATTTATAAGTGAAATATTATTTCAATAAAATCTTACTTCTATTGACCTATCATAATAATACTAAGATGAGGCACATATTATCTCTTGGAAAAAACTTATTTTTCTCTGCAGCCTAGATATATATGAAAAAAACAACTTTCTAATCCATAATTTGTGGGATTAATATATGTTATCATTTTATTTGGGGCCTTAATTCCCAAGCTCATAGCAATTCACAGGCAGTTAAGAAACCCAATTCGATCAATTTTCGAAGTTCCTTGTTTTTCATTAGGGTGATCCTTAAGGCAGGTGGCCTTCAATTAGTTTGGCTGAAAGCTCTGGCTAATGTTTTAATGATCCCTACCAAGGGAAACAAAAAAAGAGAAAAAAAAATAAGGAGATTTACAATGGTGAGGATAAGCTAGATCAGGCAGGGAGACAGAGTACATAACCACTAATTAACTCTCGTCATTTAAACATCTGCAAGCCAGAAGGAGGTATCCAAGTATCCCTGAACTGCTCACAAGTCCTTGAAGCATATGCTACAAAGAGTAGCCTCTAATCCTATATTCCCAGACACGTAGGAACCTGTCAAACAGCCTAGCTAATAATACTATTACATCTAATTTTTGAAGGTGTAACTATACCAAAATATTTGTCATAAAACAAATGGAAGGGACAACATCATCTCTTACTACAGCCTTCTAATTGTTCCCTCTGTTTCCATCTTGCCTCACTGCTGTCTAATTTATATACAGCAGATAGAATACTCTCCAAGAATAAACTAGATTATATCACTCTTTTGCTTAAAACCGTCTAAAGGCTTCCTGTTGCAATGAGAATAAAATGCAAAAATATTTTCTGTGGCAAATGAACCCTACATGATCTGGCCCTGACCACTTATGCTTTTAGCTACATGAATTAAAAACCCAACTATAATGGCCTAAACACTGTAACACTTGGACAAGCAAGTGATGTAAGCACTTTATTTACCCTTAACCAAGTAAGAGGTTTGGTTTTTTTTTTCCTCACGTAACAAAAAGTCTAGAGGTTGGCAGTGCAGGCCTGGTAGAGCAGCTCAACAAAGTCATTAAGGAACCAAATTCTGACTTCCTGCTCTGCCATCCTTCGCATGTGGGCTTTTGTCCTCATAGTTACAAAACGGCTGCTCTATCTCCAGGCACTGTGTCTATATTCCAGGCAAGAAGGAAGAGAAACCGCAAAGAATGAAAGTACTGCATGCCAGATGAGTCTGTCACTTTTAATGAGGAAAACAATCATTTTCCCAGAATACCCACCCAGTTATCATCATCTTGTTTAGGACAATTTCACAAGGCTACCGCAACACAAGAAAATCAAGTGTTGTGGGATTTTTGTTACTTCACTTCCTAATCTCTCCACTCCATTCTCCATGCTCCAGCCATCCTAGCCTCTCTGTCTCTAAAATACCTCTTCCACATTCCTATCTCTTGATCTTAACACTTGTGGTTCCCTTTGCCTGACTGCTCTCCAGATGACTGCACGGGTCATACCTTCACATCATTCAGACCTCTACACTGAAGTCAACTCCTTCAGGCAGCTTTATCTAATCCCTCTAGCAAACATAGCTTTTACCCCATCTCCGGTTGCTCTCTTTCTCTTTACTTTGTTTTGGTTTTGTTGTTGGTATTACTTTATTTTCTTCATAGTATTTTTGTTATTTGAAATATTTTATTGTTTTTGTTTTTGTACTTATTATCTACCCGCACTAGAACATAATCTCATAATTGTGAGGTTTTCTGTCTTTTGCCTGCTACATTCAGTGCCTTGAACATTGCCTAGCACAGGGTAGATGCTGAGTTAATAGTCTGATTCTGGCTTAACAAATGGATCAGTGGTTTTCCTGACCTATCCTGAATTTTCAACCCTTCTCTTCACTGCATTCTTAGACACTCATCTTTGACTCTGAAATGAGTCATAGCATAATGCTGCTTGATTCTATCTGAATTTTTATTTTTTTGCGGTACGCAGGCCTCTCGTTGTTGTGGCCGCTCCCGTTGCGGAGCACAGGCTCCGGACGCGCAGGCCCAGCGGCTGTGGCTCACGGGCCCAGCCGCTCGGCGGCATGTGGGATCTTCCCGGACCGGGACACGAACCCATGTCCCCTGCATCGGCAGGCGGACTCTCAACCACTGCGCCACCAGGGAAGTCCTATCTGAATTTTTAAATTACATTTCATGTTTTCTTAAATTACTATATTGTTTAGTTGGCTTTTGTAAGCATGATTTTCTTGGTCATAAAATGTATTTGAGAAAATTCTTTCCAATTGTTTTGTATATGCACTGGAACTTTGATTCTCCCGTCATTTATAAGCCTTCATTTACAAGCCTCTGCTTTTAATTATTCTAAATATTTGTGCCATGAACAATTCTTTCACATTTTCTGAGTGACTCTGTATTCTAGGGACTATTGGTCCTGCACCCTCTTCTGTCTTAAAGTCCAAGAGAATACACTACATAATTCTTCACAAACATCTCTAGATCCCTTATGAAGTAAACAGTTAAAACATTCAATTTGTTTGACACCCTGCTGTCAAACAAATCTCTAAACCCTGGAATACAAATATGTTTCACTGTCTGATTTTTGTCCCTGATTCAAACTTGGTAGATATAATAAATGACTTTAATGTGAATTTTCTATTCTATCTCTTTTTTGCATCCCCCCATAATGCATTTTGCAGAGCATTACAGAAGGACTCAATTTTCCTTATCCCAAAGATTTAACACTTATTATGCGCAAAGCTTCTAAAGATTTTTTTGGTGTAGATTTTTCCTTTATATTCACTTGTCCCACTGCAGGGACAAAAAGCTAGGAGAGCAGGGAAAAAAAAAAGAAAAAGAAAAAACTGCACCAAGCTTAGAAATCTTTTTCCCTTTTCCTCATAGGCATAAATGAGAACCTTTCATAACCAATCTTCTAAGAATTCATGTTTCTTTTCACTCTAACTTCACTGAATAAGGGTGGGGAATATGGATTATCTGGGTAAAGCAGAAATAAAAATAGTGCTAAACTGAGATAGGTCCTTCTTGAGAAACCTGAGACGTACATTTTTTTTTTAATCGTCCAGTTGTCCTAACCCTGGGGTTTCTTTCTAAAGAGACAAGAACACTTGGATATACTGAGAAGAATTAAACACGTGTGAAGACAAAGGCTGTTCCTTACAGGTGAACCAAAATTGATCTTTTGGCCATGGGTTCTAGTCACTGGTAATCAGGCATCATCCGTCATTACAGCTATTTCTCTGGCAGCGCCAACTCCATGGTAAGTGCTGGGCTGCCCTGTTGATGCCCTGAATTTAGCATCGGACCCTGGCTCCATCGCTATGCACAGAGTGACAACAGACACAGGCAGCTGTCCCTTGAGCAAGGTAAACTCTGCCAGAGATAATAGAATAATGGTTAACAACATCCCAAAGAAAGGAGTGCCTGTCAAATTTTAGAGGGTGCAAGAATCACCGAAGAGCTTGTTGAAAATGCAATCATTTTTTTCTTTTCACTCTACCTTCACTCAATAAGGGTGGCAGCACGGAAGTAGAAGTGAAAATGGTGCTAAACTAAGATTGGATATTCAATAGGTGGGATGTGGAACCTGGGCACGCCCATTTAACAAGCACCCCAGGTAGTTTTGATGTAGATGATCTGTAACCAACACTTTGAGAAAAGGTGCCCCAAGCTATTTAAATAGGGAAAAGGGAGGCACATGGCTCATGCATTGAAAATTAAGCCTGTTCTCCAAATTTGATGATAATAGATGGGTGTATGAATAAATAAATGAATGAAATGTTTTATTCACTGACATTTATGAAGAGAATACAAAATGAAAGAAACAATGCTTGCCGTAGAAGTTCTCAGTCTCTTGAACGATGCACAAGCAGCCTCCACCCTCAGTGGCAAGCGTGTAATAGAGGAATGCAGAGCAGGGGCCATGGGGAGGAGGGCTGAGATTTATGGAGCAGCTAGCCTGTGCCAAGCATTTTGGAGACAGGTGCCCTACAAGCTCTGCTTGGTGGCACTGAGTCAGGCCTCAGAAGAGAGAGAACATCTGAAGAATGAATAAGAATTTATCTGGTGATTAAAGGTGGGAACGTTCCAGGGAGAAGGAGCAAAGAGTACCAATGCACACCCAGGCAAAAAAATCCAACACGTTTCCAACTCTGCTTGCCCCAGGGCTGGGTGCAGGCAGAGAAATGGTGGGAGACCATTTCCTTAAGCTGCCATCAAAACCATGAATGTTTTTCTATGTCCAAAACTCTCCCTTACCATGTCAGTTGCAACTTGCAGAAATCACACCGTATTTGCCACACTCACGTTAGCAATGGAGAAGCTACCATGATTTGTGTCTCAGAATTTTCAAGCAAGTGTGCATGATAAATCTCAGTCTGGGTCCGTGGCACTAGATCATTAAGGTCTAAAGACAATTCATATGATTGTCATTCAGACTATTTCTCAGAATGTCTCTAACAAGCCCTGTAGAGTGACTACAAGTGTTTCCATTAGTTTGCGAAAGCAAATTCCACTCACTTTTTCCCACTGCTTCGTGGTTATTACCCTTCTCCTTGACTGGAAGCACGGTGGTAACAGAAGCCTATAGAAGAAGCTAAGGAGAAGGGGGTAAATATGTGTGCTTAAGGACATCCCCCAACCATATTTAACAGATTCCAGCGTTGTCAGTCCTGTAGAATTGAATGAAATTTTAAAACTAAGGGGCAAATTGTCCTTC
Organism: Physeter macrocephalus; assembly: GCF_002837175.3. Lineage (NCBI taxonomy): Eukaryota > Metazoa > Chordata > Mammalia > Artiodactyla > Physeteridae > Physeter > Physeter macrocephalus. Next base: position 74,065,248 of record NC_041232.1, read on the forward strand.
TAGAAGATTTTACAGGTTTTTTTTTTCCTATTAGTACTTTTTTCTTTTATCTATTTTTCAATTTACTTGACTTTTGTTTATGAATTTTATCATCTAAGTCAATTAGCCTCTTGAAATATCTGCATAAAGGAAAATCTAACAACCACTGAGCAGAAAGAAAAAGAAAAGAACAGAAAATAATATTAAATAAACAATATTGAATATTAATATTAAAATTATTAAATAAATATTAAATAAAATACACTTCTTGATCAGTCATTCATTGGTCACAGTAATAAAACCAGAAGACTCATTAAAGGCCGCCTAAATGGCAGCCAGCAATGGTTCATGACCACCTAAGTATAGAAATCGGGAGTGTTTATAAACATTTATAGCAATTTGACAGAGAAATATTTTGTGTATTAGCTCTAAAAATAAATTTTAAATTGGGGCTTGTATTTTCAATTTTTTTCCATTTCATTTTTCTATCGTCTCTTTCATTGTATTATATAAAAGCATCAGAACACAACAGATTAGAAAATAAAAGCAACCGATCTATCAGCACAGATAGTTCAAGATGCCCTGACTAAAATAATCCTCAGACCTATAATAATAGTAATTACAATATTAATTTACAGTTGCACAGAGATTTATGTTTTTCAAACATTCCCTTGGTCTTGAGTGCAAACTTTCTAATTGTTAACCTCCATTTTACAGAAGAAGAAATCCATCTCCAGAGATTAAGTGAATCATTCAAAGGTCAGACAGCCAATCTGAGGTAGACCTAGTACAAGGACCTGTGGCCCCTTACTCTAAGAAAGCTTTTTCTCTCTTTCCATAACTCAAAACCATCCCTTTAAAAAAAACGACATTTCAGAAAACTTAAGAAAATCTACCAACATGAGGAAGGAAAATTTTTTTAAAAGTTTAGGGCGTGGTTCAATTGTAGGGTTTAAAAATACTTTTCTATTTATGCATGACTTTCACGCCAGCAGAGATATTAAGTATCCATAACGTACACACCTCTCTTCCCATTACACAGATGGGAAAAACAGAGACCTAAAAATACAGGTATCCCTGGCTTTTCAAAAGTTCTCTTTAAGCCGTTTCACTTTTATGAAAGACCTATATTAGCATCTGTTTTCACTAACCTAAAAATATCCAAAGAGGATTTTCGCTTTTACAAAAAAAAGGTGAAAATCAAAATTAGCATTCAGCATTCGTTTTGCAGCCAGCAGTTACAGAGGCATCATGCACCCTCAGCAGTCAGAATGGCACCACCAAGCTCCCTCCCCAGGAACTGCACTCAGCATCTCAGCATCAAGCCGCAGTAGCTTTCAACTGTGTGAGCATCTGTGCTTTATCTCAATTTATTTTGCACATCTGCTGGCAAGATAAGTCTTAAGGTAACTGCTCCTCCGCTTTATGCCATTTCAGCTTACTAAAGGTTTCACAGGAACACTCTACTCTGGTATAGCAGGGGGCGGGCGGGGAGAACCTCTGTAAGTGCTATTTATCGATAGAGCCAAGGTTAGATGGATGCTGTATGTCTCCCGACCCTGTGTCCTTTCCACTTGTAAACACCGCCTCTTTCATTATTTACAGCACATATTTATTGAGCACCTACTGTGCACCAAGGGCTATCCTAGGTGTTAAGGATACAAACAAAAATTCCAACCCTCTAGTAGCTTACATTCTCATGGGGATGGACAAACGATAAATACAAAATAAGTCAACTAAATATGTTAGACAGTAATAAGCATTATGCAGATTAAAAGAGGAGGAAGGGGAGTGTGAGAGAGAGGGAAACAGCAATTTTAAGTAGAGCAATCATGGAAGACATCACAGAGTAATCTTTGCTCAAATATACATATTAATATACTATGTACGTACATATATAATTTATCTATTCAGAGTTTCTCAAAATGTCATCAATTTTGACCAATGATGGAAGTGCATTAGGAGCAAAATCATAGTTTACCAGCCTTCGCAGAAGGTAAAACCTTTGAGACAAGAGACTTTGAAGATGTGAATGCCCTGGAAAAGTTCTGTGTCTTGTTCTTGCCTCGTCATGATCCAAGGGGCAGAAATGAAAGAAAGCAGATGCACCTTTTATGATTAATTAACGAGTGTTTATCCTGCTCCCCTAACATGCCCAGATCTGTGCTTGAATTGGGGAGAAAACAAAGATATGTGGCCTCCTCCCTCTTCGGGGAGCTTACAGTCCAGCTTGGGTGATCAGAAAGAACATACTTAAACCATTCCAAGAGTCATCTGGGATAAAGGTAAGCAGTAGCGGCTGTAAGACAGAGCAAGGCTGCCAGGCACGTCGGGGAAGGTTTTTTACCAAAGCCCTGGGTTGGAATCTCTTTATTAAGTGGTGTACTTTCTATGGGACCCCCAAATTCTCGAACTAGGGAATTCTACTCTCCATCAAATAACAACGTAACAAGCAGGCTGTAATATCCTTTCCATTGTAGCTAATTTACAGGGGGCAGAACAAAAGAGTATTTCTCAAAGTTAAGATTAGGAAAACATAAGAGACATCAGTAAAATAAAAACATAGCAGCCCTTAATGTATTATTTTAATTAACAAATGAAAAGGCATGCTTCAATACATTTCAACTACTTTCGTTCTTTTAGCTGAAAGACTGTAAATCTTGAATACTCATGTGGCTTAAGGTGATGCTTATTTTTCTGGGCTTGTGCTACATGTCACAGAGAGAATAACGACTTATTGTGGATTTATGAAGAAGGTCTATAAAATTTTATTTTATCTTACTTAAATCAAGAGTCAGGGAATTTGTCCCACTGGATGGTAGTAACAGACTTTTATTACATCAAAGGTGGTGGTAGCTTACAGAGGAAAAATTGGCCTTCGATGGTGTATAACTTCATGATCTAAATGAAATGAGATGGATAGTCCTCCTCTGGGTGATTCTTTATGTTGTTTTTTAAAAAGAAAAGATAGACAGAAAGAAAGAAGGAAAAGAAAGTACTAGTAAAGCTCATCTTCATACAAGGCAGTGTTATTGAGATTATACAGTGCAAGTACCAAAGTGTGATTGTGTCAGAACGGCTTAGAACTGCACCTTTAGTCCAACTCACAATAGTCAACTCTATAATTACTTTAAATTAATTAAAATGTCTTAAATTATATTTGTAACTTAACTATTAGGGGAAAAAACAAACCAACGAAAAAACATGATAAAGCTATCACTACAGGAATGTCTGGGGAATGAGTCATTCTGAATAGCTAAGCAGGAGTTGAGATATTACATCCATCTTTAATCTTTAAGCATCTAAACTATCTTTGTTATTTTAATTTGGATAGAAATCCCATTTCTTACTAGGGAAAGCCTGTGCTTCCAAAGTATTTTGTCTCCACTTTCAGGGCACATAACCTTCTATCTAGAAATTACTTCTTTTCACATCTGCCTGCCACCTCAGTACGTTGTACATAAGCTCCTCAGGAGCAGAAAGTTTGTTTCATTCACCTTTGTTTCGCATAGAGGAGGTGATCAATAACCTTTGTGGAGTGAATCCGCAGTGCCATTACCATGACGACTGCAGTGCCTTCACAAAGATTCTCTCAGTGAAGAGTCAGACGCCATTTTGAACATCCATTATTGAGCTGGACTACAAGACAGAGACTCCCTCGGGTTCTACTCAGGACTGCAGGACTGTGTGCCTCTAATAGCTGGTCCCACACGCTGTGCGTTTTTTAATTCCTATATCAAGTTCTGGAGTTTTAGCTATTTTTAATCTGCAGGGAAACCAGACCACCACACGTTTTTCAGATGCTCTGGCATAGTGATGGACTTCCAGTGATAGTCCCATGAGTAAAAAGGGTCCAGTGAGTAAAAATATGCGTTTTAATGAAAGAATTTTTTAAACTCTCTCCTGGCAACTCAGAATCACACCCCCCCCCCACCTATTTTTTAAACTTATTTTTTGGTTCTCAAATATATATCAGAGAAAGGAGGTTGTTGATTACATAGTTGAGATGTTACATTTTCCAAACCTAAAAACTCTTGTAGTTATAGTCAGTTTACAGATTCCTGGAAATGGAGTCTCTTAGCAAGTAAATGTTTTCTTGGAACTCATGGATTCTACAAACCTCTAAGCTACTTTAGTAGTAAAAGTCACACTTCAATGTGATACCATGTTTGACCACACGCTAGATATCACATATTCAACTCCTTACAAAATGGAATTGACCTTGGAGGATTTATGTGTTTAATATTTATAAAGTATTTAAAACTCCTTAAGTAAAAACTTTCTGGTAGAAATATTGTTTTATTGTTACATTTACAACTTAAAAAACAAAACAACACTACTTGAAACACTGCACATTTTAAACCTCTTACAGTTTTCATATACATGATCTAATTTGATCCTCACAGTGATCATTCAAAAATATAAATGATTGTGAGATCTGTATCAATGAATCTGTAATACTAAATTCTCAAATTTCATTTGGTTCTAAAACTAGCCTCCTGAATTTTCTTATCCTAGATATTATTCATTTCGCGTGTAAATGTCAGAGGCCAGAGAAAAATAAACCATTCTGCCATTTGGTATGAAGCAAGGGATCTAAACCAACATAATTAGTGTACTTAGCATTTATGGTAAGCACTTCAAATACTGAGGATGTTTCTTAAAGTTAGAAGGAAAGGGCTTCTGCTTCCCTTATGGCCTTCTTTTGACCATTTTAAGTTTCCTTAGACTTTATTAAAGTACATGAGTTATGTCATTAAGAAATTTTAAATTAATGCTTTAAATATGAATGTGGCATACATTATTTCTCTAAGATACGCATCAAAGAACTGGACATGCCCATAGATTCTTGTGTTTTTTAATAACAGATATTTGATATTTTTTAAAGAATGGCAACTGTCACTGCTGAGGGCCTGGGTTCGATCACTGGTCGGGGAACTAAGATCCTGCAAGCTGTGCGGCACGGCCAAAAAAACTTAAAAAAAAAAAAAAGAATAGCAACTGGTATAGGTTACAACAATAATGGGAGTTGTAGTTCTTAATTTTTAATGAAATTAGTCTATAATGAGTAGACAGCGTCTCTGATTTAGGCATGCCTTAATTATAATTTTAAAGCTTTTGTTATACAGCTTTGTCTAGAAAAATGTGAATGCTATTGGAAATTTATAACATTGCTGCACACACACACACAACTTTTCATAATTCCTTTTTCTAATTTCATTTCCAATAGTGAAACAAAGCAGAAAGAGTGAAAAAAATCTCTTCTGGCATGCCTGTATTTCACCTGAAGATTATCTATTAACTGTTACTTTACACAATGCTATTACTGTGAAAAACTGTGGAATTACTGTAGAGGCTTGTGAGAATACAGGATGAATATATTAGGACTCAAACAGGTAAAATCAATTCCTAATTCTTAGTATACTAATGGCCATCTGTGGTGTGACTTAAGAGGTACATCAAGGATTGTAAAGTAATTTCAGAGAAGAAGAGAGGAATAAGAAAATGGATCTATCGTGTGTCTTAGTATAAAGGGCTTCTCTAGCCTTTTTAGAAAAGGTGCACATTTTTAAAACATTTCCTGTTATGTACAGCAAGTGAACATCCTAAAAGAGTTTGCAATTCTTAAGAAAGTGACAAGAGAAGAGGCACAATGAGTTCCTTTAAAAATGTTTTACATGTTCTCCAAAATAGCAGACAGGGAAGAATGAGCAAGAGCCCAAAAGCTTTGAATCCACAAGAGACAAAACCAGAACAAAAGGAGGCCAAGCAGGATCCTAAGGAAATCAAATTTCACACTTACGAGAAATTAAACTTATTTGCCGTATAAGGTTCCTATGGCTGCTGTAACAAATTAGTACTTAGTGGCTTAAAACAGTGCACATTTACTATCTCACAGGTCTGTAGTTCAGAAGTCTAAATGGGTCTTGCTCGCCCAAAATAAAGGTGTCGGCAGAGCTGCCTTCATTCCTTTCTGGAGGCTCTATGATAGAATCCGTTTCCTGTCTTTTCCAGCTTCTAGAGGCTGCCTGCATTCTTGGTTCATGGCCCGTTCTATCTTCAAAGTCAGCAGTGGCTGGTCAAGTCTTTCCCACCTTGAATCACTCTATGACTCTTCTGCCTCTCTCTTCCGCATCTGAAGGAACTGAATTCGTTTGCAAGGGCTGCCATAACAAAGTACCACAGGATGGTAACTCAAACAACAGAAATGTATTGTCTCACAGTTCCGGAGGCCAGATGTCCAGGATCAAGGTGTTGGCAAAGTTTGCTCCTTTTGAGGGCTGTGAGGCGGATGATGTGAAGACACAGGGAGACAGGCCCATGCCTCTCTCCTCAGCTTGTAGATGACTCCTCTCCCTGTGTCTTCACATCATCTTCCCCCTGTACCTGTGTCCAAATTTCCACCTTTTATAAGGATACCAGTCATATTCAATTAGAGCCCACTTCAATAACTTTATTTTAACTTGATTACCTCTGCAAAGGCCCTATTTCCAAAAAAGGTCATATTTTGAGGTAATGGGGGTTAGGACTTCAGCATATGAATTTGGGGGGGGAGGGCAGGGAGGATACAATTCAATCCGTAACAGGACCCTTGTGTTTACTATGGGCCTACGTGGGTATCCAGGATAATCATTTTATTTTAAGGCCAGCTGATTAACCACCTCAACTCTGTCTGCTTCCTTAATTCCCCCTTTGCTATATAATGTAACGTATTCAAATTCTGGGGATAAGGATGTGGACATCTTTGGCCAGGGAGTAGTAGCGGTGGGGGGAGTTATTCTACTGATCATAATCACTTTCTCTTTTTTATTTAATGTCAAGTGTTTGTTAGGAAATCTGATATATTTGCTTTATGTTGATGCCTCAGATATTTTAGATAATTGATAATAGAAAGAACTGCTGTTTCAGTGAGGAGTGAAGCAACTAGTAAACATAATTAGAGCCAACATACATTTTTAGGGTTAAATAAGTGATTCTAGAAATTATAAAGATAGATGTAATATATATAATATTTTTTAAACAGTTAAAATTTTCAATATGTGTGGATATAGCAAAAAGTCCTAGAAGACTACTTTATGTTTTAGGTTAACACTATTACATCTAAAAACCAGATAATGTTAAAAAAAATTTATTGTGCTAATATTACATATCTCTTAATAACAAATTAGTAACCAATTGCATTTAAAGTATAAGTTCACTATGTAATAAACTTTACTTCCAGAACGTTCTTGTGGGGAAGAAGGCAAACCTTTTTTCAAATGTCAACAAGGAGGAAAAACTGATAACAAAGATGTGGAGTTCACACAAAGCCATCCTGGAAAAAAAAAATAAAATAGGGACTAATTCTTTTCCAGAAAACAAGTAAGTTCCAAATTAGTTGGGAATTCTGTAAATTATGTTTTCCCATTCTATTAGTCCCATAGAAAAGCTGTGCCACACATTTAATAATTTATAAGCCTAATTTATAATAATTTTACTGAAAATAAGTCCTAAAATACAGGTAGTTCTTAGGACTTGAAAATGTTCTATAGAAACTATAATTTGTGGGTTGAATTCAAACAAAAAAGCAAGAGAAAAAAGTGAAGCAGCACCGCTTATTATGAAGGCCTACCAAGCATGAGATGGTACATATATTTCAAATAACAATGCTATAAGGGTAGGTAGAATTTTTAAATATGGAAACAAGCTCAGAGAAGTTGTATGATTTATCCAAGCTCAAATAACTTGTAGGGGCAGAACTAGAATTTGAACTCAGGTTTGTTGACTGCAAAGCTCATGCTCAACTCCATGCTGCTTCCCTGAATCAGAAGAAAATATATTCTATGGATTTCTAATCTCTTTAGTTACAGGATAAGCTTCTAATGTGACTATATAACTCTTCACATAATATATGTTCAAATTAAGTATTCTCTTTAAAAATATCCAGCTTATATGTTAGTGGTTATATGCTAAGTTTAGTAGTTTCAGGTAATATAGTTTAAAAGGGATATATGTCCTATGGTTTAAATTTTCATCTCCAAGAGATGTCTCTTAATTGTGAATTTGTGTAACTAAGGGTTTCTACTCTTATCAGGACAGTTAAAACTTTACAGAGTGCTTGTTCTGTTGTTTTGTTCTTTTGATTTTCTCAGTAAGTTCTTTGTGCTAAGGAAATAAAACACAGTCTCTCATCTTAAGTGTAGTATATCTTATCAAAGGATGCCCTGAGATTGATAGGATGCTTGCTCCCTGGCATGTCCTTCTCCACAAGGCATTTGGAGTACTATTGATTTAGTAATTTCGATTGTTTTAAAGTGGGTACATCTATGCTTCAGGTGCAGTTAAGTCTAATACCCTCTAAATGTAGGACAGTTTTCATAACTGATGTTATATGATCACCATATTACTTTTTTCTTCGCAATATTAGCTGCTCCAATAGTGCATCACCATCGAAAGTATCTTCTTTAAAATGTATAACTATTCAATGACAGATCAATTTTCAACTTGAAAACCATCATCGGGACATTCTTTTAAAATAACAGAGGACTCTTCTCCCATGAGAAAAATATTAGACAAGACAGGTAGCTCCAGCAGTAATTATTGATGGGTAATAAAATCTACTGAACAACAAAAACACCCTTTTAAATTCAACTCTTTATTTATAAGGCTATAATCTCATATCAGATCTTCTGGATTAAGAATGAATTTTAAGAACCAGAAATATTCATCAAAAAGAGACATCTTGCCTAGAATTCGTGTTTTCTAGGTTTGGGGGGAAAAAATGGGAATTAGTAACCTGCAACTAACTTGCTGTATTTGTGCACTTCTCATTAGTCAAAGTGCCTTCCACTGTAACCGATGAGACAGAGCAGAGAGCCAGTATTTCTTCATTAGTGCTGGTTGGCTCGTTCTGGGTTTTTGTTTCCTACTGAAAAAAAATTAACTGGTGATAATGAAATGGTTTCTGTCTTATTATAGGTGTTGTATAGTGAATCACTACAACCTTCGTCAGGATTGCCATCCATATTATTGGAGCATGGCATTTACTGAATTGAGGAAGCTAGACTCAAGGAAATGAGGCCACACAGGTTTTGCAATCCATTTATACATGTGGATATAAAATATACATTTCCTTGGATATAAGGAGAAAAAAACCTTCTTTTTCTCTTTTCTAAAGAGAAAAATGAGGTATTTTCTTTCTTACCCATGCCCTATGTGTCAGTACACAATAATGACTGAAAGCTGCCCAGAGGGCTTAGGTTCAGGAAAGGCTAATAAATGGCCAAATGAAAATGGCTCATTAGGAGCTAGAAAGCAATGACTTTTTATATCCTACGGCTAAATTTGTGACAAATAAGATTATTGGCCTGACATTTTCCAAATGGGCTCCCTTCTTTCATTGCGGGATAGGAGTACACACTGCTGCAAGTCACCATGTCTAACAGATGATTCCAGTAGAGGATGCTGCCTGTAAACAGCGTGGCTATTCAGAAATGTACTGACTACAAGAACAATATTTCAATTGTAGTCATTCCCTCCTCATACTTGAAGATCCCTGTGGGAATAAAATTGCAAGTTGAGAAACTATCACTGTAGATAAAAATGAGGCTGGAGGTCAGAGTCAGGAAAAAAGTCTACAAGAGTCCTTACACTTTTCACTCACTAGATATTTGTGCATGTGTAAAGATGTGTGTATATCAATAGTGCACACTAGATACAGTTAACAAAGATGTTTCGCTTGTTTTAAAATTTGAAATAATGAGTATTATACTATTAATTTTCATTTGTCTTTCCTAGCTCTCCAGAATTTCTCAGGATCTCTTTTCCCCAAAATTTCAAAGTCCTAGATTTTGTTTTACTTTGCTGCACATACCCATGCTAAAACGTTTTCTATGTCTGTTGATCCATTAAAATGCTCAACTCATTTCTAATTTGATAATCCCTTATTAGTAAAAGGAAAATATTTTATAATAAAGTAGGATGTATTTCAATATGTAAATGTTCAGGAAAGACTTCACTAGAAGACCAAAAATGTCTCCTAAAATTTCCCAAGTGCTCCCGAAGGGATAATTACTCCCCAGCAGGACTCTCTAATTTAGACCAGAGGCCCACTGCTTGTTTTCATACACCCCACAAGCTTAAAATTGATTTTTCCATTTTTAAATGGTTGCAGTGGAAAAAAAAGAACAATATTCTCTGCCATTAAAAAAATTATATGAAATCCAAATTTCAGTGTCCGTAAATAAAGTTTTACTGGAACACAACTACACTCACTCATTTATGGCTTGTGTATGGCTGCTTCTATGCTACAACCGCAGAGTTGAGTAGTTGTGATAGACTGACTGGCCTGCAAAGCCTAATGCACTTACTAACTGACCCTTTACAGAAAAGTCTGAGGTCCCCTGATTTAGACAGCAGCATCTTCCAATACATCAAGCCACATATTCTCAGCTCTGTCCATCATAAACGCATGGCCAAATCAATCCCTCTTCATGCTAAGGCAGGACTTTACTTTGTCTTCTCTTCTATCTTACCCCAACTCAACTCTGCTTTGGAGTTTGGGGGTTTTCTTTGTTTTTCTTTTGTTGTTTTGTGTGTTGTTTTAATTCTCTCCAGTAGGAATAACTTTTATTGTGCATACAACCTATATATTCCTGACCCCAGCAGATTATACTTATTTTGTATCTAATTACTGTTGCATGAGACTCCTTCACCTAACTGCCAGAAATTAGCCCCCATCAGTTTCACCCATCATTTCTCAGACTGCTGCCCTCAAGAGCTCCCTAATGAACTTCTGTTCCACCACAGGGAGTGTCACTCTGCTGACCACGTTCCTTCCGTGGTAACTGCTCTTCGAATTGTTGACTACTCTTCTCCTGGCTGCTCTTTCCAAAGCACGGGACAGACTCTGATTCCCCACTGCACAAATGAGATCAAGCCTTTAATAAAGGCTTAGGGATAACAGAAGAAAGTATAACACAAAACATAACTAACAGCTGCTACTAGAATGACTATTTTAAAGCCTACCACCCTAAATCTGCTGGGACCAAAATCACCCATTTCCAGCAAATTACCACCCATCTCCTTGCCTTGGCATCTGGGGCCAAGTGAGCCCACGTCTGATGTGGAGGAAACTGTCTTCCCCAATCCAAAGCCCACTCATGTCTTAATCCATGTCTGGGGAGATGTCCTTACAACTTCAGATTTACGTCACTAGGTACCTATCTACACAAAGCAAGCACAGCTGAAAGGGTGCTATTTCCCTGGTCTATCCACTCTGGATATAACATCTTATTTTATTATTTATCAGTTTTGCCCACCCAATTTAGGTGATTTTAGCAATACTTAAAGAGGTTCTTTTAATGTGGACCCTTTATAAAGACAGCAAAAACATTAGGTTAGTTGAGAATGACTGAACCCCAAGTGTGGGATAAATACTGTATAATTTAATAACAAATATTTATAAATATGTATAAATCAAGTCATATATAAATTGGTCATAAACCAATAAATACTTTCTCTAACTCTGTAGTCTCTTTTTTCAACAGGGAAGCAGATCAGACCCAGAGAAAGTAAGAAGGAGTTACCTATTGACTTAAGAAAAGTATCTGCTGAAAATATGAGTCATTTGATCATATAAAGACCAATAAAATGCATATAAACATATTTTATTTTTTGACTTGAATTATGTCAGCCATTGATTGAATATTTTTTAATATAATTAAGTTCTGGAATGCAGTTCTAGCTTGCAAATATTTTAAAAAGAAGCTTCATAATAGCACACTGGCATGTGCCTTCTGTCCCTAAAATAGAGTAGGGCCACCAATATTCTCTGTAGGCCAATCATGAGGTGTGAAACCAACTCACCTCCAAGTCTATTCCAGAAGATCCTGTTCATACATCAAATGAATGCATAGATCTATACACAGCAGTTTGTTCCTTATCCTGATTTTACTATCAAATGTATAAAAGATACAAGGCAGTACTACTCAACTCTGTAAAAGCAGCATTTTTATAAACCAAACAGTTCCTTTCTAAAGAAAAAGAATTGGGGTTATGTAGCCATGATGAATTTTTACATATACATTTTTATGAGACTTAGTTTACATTTGGATATAAAATATCATCATCTATCTATTATTTTTCCATCAGAAAGTCCCTTTCCTCAAGCTACCAGCAGTATTTTGGGTATTATCTAAGAGAGAGATTTCTAGTATTAAATATGAAACACAAGGGACAGCTTCTTAGGTGTTGAAGCTCTTAAAAACTTCAAATTCTCTTAAAAACTGAAGTTTTCTAACCTGATCTTTCCTTTAAAAAGAATTGCCTCTTATTGGTTTTGTTATTAGCTGTTCTAATTCATTATTATTAAAATACCTACTCTGTGTGTGTGTGTGTGTGTGTGTGTGTGTGTGTATGTGTGTGTGTGTGAGAGAGACAGAAAGGCAGAGACAGAGATGAAAAGGGAGACAAAGAGAGACAAAGAGAGAATGAGAATAAGAAGAGAAAATAAACATGCTAAAAACCTTGAGCCTTGAACTTTACTGGTAAGAAAGGTTATTCTGCAGATGGTTTCTCTATGGGTAAAATACAGGTCTCAAATATCTCTTTGGAAGTTTAACTTTAACTTATTCACACATTTCTTTATATTACAAGCGAGCTATTTCAGGGTGTAACAGCACCCAAAAAGATCAGCAGAGAGAAAATGGTTAGGAATAGGTGTGTGCAAGCATGGAACTAGTTATTTATGGAGGAGAGGTATCAGAGGGGACAATGGCATAAACTTAGGGATTCTGCTAGCGTACCATTAACAAGGATTGCTAGCTGCTCTGGATAAAGACTAAGCTGATAAAACAACAATAAAAATACAGAATAGAAGTTTACTTCTCTTTTATAACAATTAGAAAGTAAGGCAGGACTGCTCCGTGAGGTCATTCAGAGACATGTGTTCCTTCCAACTTGGAACCCTTAGAATATACATAGTCAAAGTTGAGTTCACCCCACATCCCTTTTCCAGTCTACGGTTCTCATAGGGAAAGTGGGAAAAGGAAATCTGCAACCAGTAATTTCGTTCTAGGGAATTACTTGTAGAAGTCACCCTTGGTACAGCGATTTACATTTCACTGCAGAGAACTGAGTCTCGGGGCCACATCTAGCTGCAAAGGAGTCTGCGGATGTGATATCTAGCAGGGCAATCATGTACCCAGATAAACTTTATTACAAAGCAACAAGGGGAGAAGAGCACTGGGAGAAAACCAGGTGCCTATTTGAGCACTTTATTATGGGTTCCCCAGTTATTGTCATTCACCTGTTTTTTTTTAAACTGAAGTATAGTTGACTTACATTATTATATTAGTTTCACGTGTACAACACAGTGATTTGATCTTTTATAAATTATACTCCACTTAAAGTTATTATAAAACATGAGCTATACTCGTTGTGCTGTACATTGTATCCTTGTATCTTATTTTATACCTAGTAGTTTGTACCTCTTAATTCCATACCCTGTCTTGCCCTTCCCCATACCCCTCTACCTGTTTGTACACTGTGGGGCAAAATTCCTTCGAGGGAAAAAATTGTGTACTGGATCTCTGTTACTCTTCACCCCAGAGACCTGCACATATTAGACCACTTACTATCTTTTGGATTAGACTGAGTCCCAGTCCCAACAAATAATGGGTTATTTAGTTCACATTTTTGAAATGTGAGGTCTCCCTTTAAGTAAAGGTCTGCCCAAGAAGGAGAAATGTGTACCTTTTGCCAAACTGAATATGTCTATGGGGAATCTAGTCTACTCCTTTGATACCCCTGCCTTTCTTGCAGATTCTCAAGGGCCAGTAGAGCTCTCTTCACTTCAGAAAAGACTAAAATGCTAAATGGCAGATTGCTCACTACAGGTTCAATCTACCAGGATTATGAGTATTCACAATTAAAACAACACAATAGAACTATGACATGGCTTCATTGTCAAAATTATGTTGACTTTGGTTAGCTGATGTATTAGTCAGGGTTCTCCAGAGAAACCGAACCAATATGATATATATATATATACATATATAGGCAGGTGAAGACCAATGTCAAAGCTCAAAGGCAGAGAGAATGAATCCCTCCTTACTCAGCCTTTTTGTTCTATTCAGGCCCTCAATAGAGTGGATGACAGCCCACATTGGGAAGGGCAATCTACTTTACCCAGTCCACTGATTCAAATGTTAGCTCATCCAGAAACACCCTCCTAGACACACCCAGAATAATGTCTAACCAAATATCTGGGTACCCTGTAGCCCAGTCAAGTTAGCACATAAAATTAACCATCACTGCTGATGACTATCTTTATTCTCTTTAGCAAAAGCTCTGAATTAGATCAAGTATGACAAAAATATCAGGTAGAGGGCTTCCCTGGTGGCGCAGTGGTTGAGAGTCCGCCTGCCGATGCAGGGGACACGGGTTCATG